>NW_028187402.1:0-329000 GCF_964204655.1 Triturus cristatus
GATTTTGTGTATTGGTCAGGTAGGGCTTGAAAGAAGCCAGACATGCCTGTGGCTCACAAGGAGCCTCGGTGCATATGCCAGTTCAAACCGGTCCTGGGGCACACCAGTCCCGGGCCTGGGGTGAGCTGGACAAAGGATTGGGGGTGTAACCACCCCCCTTCCTGGTCCCACCCATAGGGAGGGACCTAGCAGGTAGTCCGGCCCCTAGAATCCGCTTAAAGGTAGGAGCTGTGTCCTAAGACTTCAGACATCCTGGAATCAACTTGAAACTAAAAAGAAGACGGGAACTTCGACATTCTGCTGCACAGAAGACTGAAGGAAATCTCCCCTGTGGTCAGGGAGTGACCACCTTGCTAACGCAAGCACCATCCAGCGAATCAACGTCTGCTTTGCCGCCGCCTCCCGCCGGAGCCCGAGCCCAGAGACTGACAAGACCTGGACCTCCAGACCTATCACCGCCCGATCAACAGTCCCTGAAAAGAGGAGACCCGTGGAGGCACCGAGACACGTGGAGCCAGCCATCTTGAAACGACCACGACAAGCTGACAAGTGCAACAACCAAGGCTCCCTCCAAGTTGTGCTTTGGGATCTGAGAAGCCCAACCCTCGAGCAGCATCTGCACCAAAGGTGAGCCCTCCAGCATCTCCACGATCTGCGTGGGGCCCTTCTGCATTTTGCCACTCGACGCGCCTAACCGGTTGCTGGCCTGCTGGCTAGTAGCCATCTTGGCGACGAACTTCACAAAATACACTGCTGGTCTGGTTGCTCCAGACTGGCCCTTGCTCCCCTCCAAAGGAGCAGTCCCTCTGACCTTGCTGGTCAGAACCATCAGCTTATTTCATCTCCTACAACAATTGCTTTTGCCAAGGCTTGTTTGCTTCAATCGAGTCGACGACACCGCCGACAGCGAGAGCCTGCGTCGGGCAGCTCGTGATCTGACTCCTGGATGTCGTCGACCTCCAGGGACCACGTGGCTGCAGAGACAAGCTACACCTTTCTTCCTGTTTGCACCCGACATTGCCTGGTACCCACCTGGTGCCACGCTGGTCACTGGCTAGTGACTGTGAACACTGTCCCCTCTGCTTACAGGTCTTCAACATCTCTGATCCACTCTTGGATCCACTGCATCTCTCCTGGACCGACCGCCTGCAGCATCTTTGTCTTCAAGCTCCACGGAACAGATAGAAGAAACCCGACGCACTTCGAGGCCTATGCACCCGCTTCCTGTGGGTGAGGTAAAGCTGGCACACCTGTGCCCAAGTATAGTATTACATCTCTAGTGCCTGTGTTCCAAATCTTGAGTTCCTAGTCCATCCGGAAGATCCTCTTTGCAGTAACTTTGTACTTTTTACGCACCCATTGAAACCTATGGGAGCACGCGTGTGACTATTTGCTCTGCACACGCCACCCGTGGACCTCCTGGTCACTAACCGAAGTTAGCTCCTTGTAGGCCCAGCGATTCTAGAGGCCCTAGGCCTTTTCCCTTTTCTGTTCGTGGTACTTATACCACTATTTTAGTATATGGTTTGAGCGGCCACCAGGGCCTATCCATATAAAGTGCAACTTCTGTGTATTCTGCTGTAATCTTGTTTGACGATTTGTGCTCCTGTGCTCATAAAGAGACTAGGGGTTACTTTGAGAAATAAATACATATATATTTTGAATATATATCTGTGTGGTGTCCTTTCATTGGTATAAAAGGGGGTTGCATTTGGTAAAACAGCTGGCTTAACACGCTTCATGAGTTTAGCCTCAAAGACTGCTTAGCCTACGCTACCACTAGGGCAGCTAGTCCGAAAAGGTTGACTTACAACCACACCATAAGGGTTGCTTGGCATGGTACAAGGTGATCACTTTAACTAGTGAGCATCATATACCAGGCCAACTTCTCACAGTCAGTCAGTCAGTCAGTGTCAGTCAGTGTCAGTCAGTGTCTGTCAGTCAGTGTCAGTCAGTCAGTCAGTGTCAGTCAGTGTCAGCCAGTGTCAGCCAGTGTCAGCCAGTGTCAGCCAGTGTCTTTCAGTCAGTGTCAGTCAGAGTCTGTCAGTCAGTGTCAGTCAGTGTCAGTCAGTGTCAGTCAGTCAGTGTCAGTCAGTGTCAGTCAGTCAGAGTCAGTCAGTGTCAGTCAGTGTCTGTCAGTCAGTGTCAGTCAGTCAGTCAGTCAGTGTCAGTCAGTGTCAGTCAGTGTCAGTCAGTCATTGTCAGTCATTGTCAGTCATTGTCAGTCAGTGTCAGCCAGTGTCAGCCAGTGTCTTTCAGTCAGTGTCAGTCAGAGTCTGTCAGTCAGTGTCAGTCAGTGTCAGTCAGTCAGTGTCAGTCAGTGTCAGTCAGTGTCAGTCAGTGTCAGTCAGTCATTGTCAGTCATTATCAGCCAGTGTCAGCCAGTGTCAGCCAGTGTCAGCCAGTGTCAGCCAGTGTCTTTCAGTCAGTGTCAGTCAGAGTCTGTCAGTCAGTGTCAGTCAGTGTCAGTCAGTGTCAGTCAGTGTCAGTCAGTCAGTGTCAGTCAGTGTCAGTCAGTGTCAGTCAGTCATTGTCAGTCATTGTCAGTCATTGTCAGTCAGTGTCAGCCAGTGTCAGCCAGTGTCAGCCAGTGTCAGCCAGTGTCTTTCAGTCAGTGTCAGTCAGAGTCTGTCAGTCAGTGTCAGTGTCAGTCAGTGTCAGTCAGTGTCAGCCAGTGTCAGTCAGTCCGTGTAAGTCAGTCAGTCAGTGTCAGTCAGTGTCTGTCAGTGTCAGTCAGTGTCAGTCAGTGTCTGTCAGTCAGTGTCAGTCAGTCAGTCAGTGTCAGTCAGTGTCAGTCAGTGTCTGTCAGTGTCAGTCAGTGTCAGTCAGTGTCTGTCAGTGTCAGCCAGTGTCAGCCAGTGGCTTTCAGTCAGTGTCAGTCAGTCTGTCAGTCAGTGTCAGTCAGTGTCAGTCAGTGTCAGTCAATGTCAGTCAGTGTCAGTCAGTCAGTCAGTGTCAGTCAGTGTCTGTCAGTCAGTGTCTGTCAGTCAGTGTCTGTCAGTCAGTGTCAGTCAGTCAGTGTCAGTCAGTGTCAGTCAGTGTCAGTCAGTCATTGTCAGTCATTGTCAGTCAGTGTCAGTCATTGTCAGTCAGTGTCAGCCAGTGTCAGCCAGTGTCAGCCAGTGTCTTTCAGTCAGTGTCAGTCAGAGTCTGTCAGTCAGTGTCAGTCAGTGTCAGTCAGTTAGTCAGTGTCAGTCAGTCAGTCAGTCAGTCAGTGTCAGTCAGTGTCAGTCAGTGTCAGTCAGTGTCAGTCAGTGTCAGTCAGTGTCTGTCAGTCAGGGTCTGTCAGTCAGTGTCTGTCAGTGTCAGTCAGTGTCAGTCAGTGTCTGTCAGTGTCAGTCAGTGTCAATCAGTGTCTGTCAGTCAGTGTCTGTCAGTGTCTGTCAGTGTCAGTCAGTGTCTGTCAGTCAGTGTCAGTGAATGTCAGTCAGTGTCAGTCAGTGTCAGTCAGTGTCAGTCAGTCAGTGTCAGTCAGTCAGTGTCTGTCAGTCAGTGTCAGTCAGTCAGTCAGTGTCAGTCAGTGTCAGTCAGTCAGTCAGTGTCAGTCAGTGTCAGTCATTGTCAGTCAGTGTCAGCCAGTGTCAGCCAGTGTCAGCCAGTGTCAGCCAGTGTCTTTCAGTCAGTGTCAGTCAGAGTCTGTCAGTCAGTGTCAGTCAGTGTCAGTTAGTGTCTGTCAGTCAGTGTCAGCCAGTGTCAGCCAGTGTCAGCCAGTGTCTGTCAGTCAGTGTCAGTCAGTGTCAGCCAGTGTCAGCGAGTGTCAGCCAGTGTCTTTCAGTCAGTGTCAGTCAGAGTCTGTCAGTCAGTGTCAGTCAGTGTCAGTCAGTGTCAGTCAGTGTCTGTCAGTCAGTGTCTGTCAGTCATTGTCAGTCAGTGTCAGTCAGTGTCAGTCAGTGTCTGTCAGTGTCTGTCAGTCAGTGTCAGTCAGTGTCAGTCAGTCAGTGTCAGTCAGATTCTGTCAGTCAGTGTCTGTCAGAGTCTGTCAGTCAGTGTCTGTCAGTGTCAGTCAGTGTCAGTCAGTGTCTGTCAGTCAGTGTCTGTCAGTGTCTGTCAGTGTCAGTCAGTGTCAGTCAGTGTCTGTCAGTCAGTGTCAGTCAGTGTCAGTCAGTCAGTGTCAGTCAGTGTCAGTCAGTGTCAGTCAGTGTCAGTCAGTATCAGTCAGTGTCAGTCAGTCAGTGTCAGTCAGTGTCTGTCAGTGTCAGTCAGTGTCAGTCAGTCATTGTCAGTCATTGTCAGCCAGTGTCAGCCAGTGTCAGCCAGTGTATTTCAGTCAGTGTCAGTCAGAGTCTGTCAGTCAGTGTCAGTCAGTGTCAGTCAGTGTCTGTCAGTCAGTGTCTGTCAGTGTCTGTCAGTGTCAGTCAGTGTCAGTCAGTGTCAGTCAGTCAGTGTCAGTCAGTGTCAGTCAGTGTCAGTCAGTGTCAGTCAGTCAGTGTCAGTCAGTCAGTGTCTGTCAGTCAGTGTCAGTCAGTCAGTCAGTGTCAGTCAGTGTCAGTCAGTGTCAGTCAGTGTCAGTCAGTCATTGTCAGTCTGTGTCAGCCAGTGTCAGCCAGTGTCAGCCAGTGTCAGCCAGTGTCAGCCAGTGTCTTTCAGTCAGTGTCAGTCGGAGTCTGTCAGTCAGTGTCAGTCAGTGTCTGTCAGTCGGTGTCTGTCAGTGTCTGTCAGTGTCTGTCAGTGTCTGTCAGTGTCTGTCAGTCAGTGTCAGTCAGTGTCAGTCAGTCAGTGTCAGGCAGTGTCAGGCAGTGTCAGTCAGTGTCAGTCAGTGTCAGTCAGTCAGTGTCAGTCAGTCAGTGTCTGTCAGTCAGTGTCAGTCAGTGTCAGTCAGTGTCAGTCAGTGTCTGTCAGTCAGTGTCTGTCAGTCATTGTCAGTCAGTGTCAGTCAGTGTCTGTCAGTGTCTGTCAGTGTCTGTCAGTCAGTGTCAGTCAGTGTCAGTCAGTCAGTGTCAGTCAGAGTCTGTCAGTCAGTGTCTGTCAGAGTCTGTCAGTCAGTGTCTGTCAGTGTCTGTCAGTGTCAGTCAGTGTCAGTCAGTCAGTCAGTGTCAGTCAGTCATTGTCAGTCAGTGTCAGCCAGTGTCAGCAAGTGTCAGCCAGTGTCAGCCAGTGTCTTTCAGTCAGTGTCAGTCAGAGTCTGTCAGTCAGTGTCAGTCAGTGTCAGTGTAGGAGAGTAGGGTCTGCTATCCTATGGTCACCCCAAATTTTTGCTTTTTGCTTCACTGGTTTTTGACATATTGAGGCTGTGGGCCTGCCAATCAGACCCCCAGCCTGCTGTTCTCTCTACTAAATTAAAACTATGCACCCTAGGTGCATAACCAATTGGAAGTGGATCACCCTGTCAGCCCCTGTACCAGTGTACACTAGGTACCCAGGGCATTGGTGTACCCAAGGCCTGCCAAGGGCTGCAGCATGTATTATGCCACCCCAGGCTTTGCCTAACAATCTGACACAACTGGCTGATCACTCAGCTGGGGTAAGTTGGTGTAATCACCTCTTACTTAGGTGTAGTATACCTATACCTAACCTTAAATGGGACACCTGGAAACCTATAAGTCACTCCTATGGCAGGCCTTAACAATCCTGAAGGCAGAGTGCTTGGTTCCATGTGAGATGGTGCTCTGGCATGAGCTGAGCCTGTCTGCAGTGGTCGGAACAACTTCCTTCTACTGTTTCCAGATATCGTCATACCATATACTCTTAAGTGCATTATGAACCTCGCGGTTAAATGCTATCTTTGGTTTGGCTTTATCAAAACATGTCGAGTAAGGTGTCATACGAATTGGAATACTAACCCCTCGCCAATTCTGGCGACGGGGTTAGCATTCCACCCTTCTAGAGGGACACGACATGTACAGTACCTGAAACCCGGGTAAAATCAGACATAGCCTCAGCTCCACAAAATGGATGCTGCCACCACAGACACAAGTCTGCCCTCCTGCTGCTGGGAGTCCTTCCAGCTTGGGAGGTGTGGACAAAGGGTTTCCTGCCAGGGGAGGTGCGTGCACCACCCCAGACAGGATTTTGTGTATTGGTCAGGTAGGGCTTGAAAGAAACCAGACATGCCTGTGGCTCACAAGGAGCCTCGGTGCATATGCCAGTTCAAACCGGTCCTGGGGCACACCAGTCCCGGGCCTGGGGCGAGCTGGACAAAGGATTGGGGGTGTAACCACCCCCCTTCCTGGTCCCACCCTTAGGGAGGGACCTAGCAGGTAGTCCGGCCCCTAGAATCCGCTTAAAGGTAGGAGCTGTGTCCTAAGACTTCAGACATCCTGGAATCAACTTGAAACTAAGAAGAAGACGGGAACTTCGACATTCTGCTGCACAGAAGACTGAAGAAAATCTCCCCTGTGGTCAGGGAGTGACCACCTTGCTAACGCAAGCACCATCCAGCGAATCACCGTCTGTTTTGCCGCCGCCTCCCGCCGGAGCCCGAGCCCAGAGACTGACAAGACCTGGACCTCCAGACCTCTCACCGCCCGATCCACAGTCCCTGAAAAGAGGAGACCCGTGGAGGCACCGAGACACGTGGAGCCAGCCATCTTGGAACGACTACGACAAGCTGACAAGTGCAACAACCGAGGCTCCCTCCAAGTTGTGCTTTGGGATCTAAGAAGCCCAACCCCCGAGCAGCATCTGCACCAAAGGTGAGCCCTCCAGCATCTCCACGATCTGCGTGGGGCCCTTCTGCATTTTGCCACTCGACGCGCCTAACCGGTTGCTGGCCCGCTGGCTAGTGGCCATCTTGGCGACGAACTCTACAAAATACACTGCTGGTCTGGTTGCTCCAGACTGGCCCTTGCTCCCCTCCAAAGGAGCAATCCCTCTGACCTTGCTGGTCAGAACCAACAGCTGATTTCCGAATCCTCCTACAATTGCTTTTGCCAAGGCTTGTTTGCTTCGATCAAGTCGCCGACACCGCCGACAGCGAGAAACTGCGTGGGACAGCTCGTGAGCCGACTCCTGGACGTCGTCGACCTTCAGGGACCACGTGGCTGCGGAGACAAGCTACCCCTCATCACCTGTTTGCACCCGACATCGCCTGGTACCCACCTGGTGCCACGCTGGTCACTGGCTAGTGACTGTGAACACTGTCCCCTCTGCTTACAGGTCTTCAACATCTCCGATCCACTCTTGGATCCACTGCATCTCTCCCGGACCGACCGCCTGCAGCATCTTTGTCTTCAAGCTCCACGGAACAGATAGAAGAAACCCGACGCACTTCGAGGCCTATGCACCCGCTTCCTGTGGGTGAGGTAAAGCTGGCACACCTGTGCCCAAGTGTAGTATTACATCTCTAGTGCCTGTGTTCCAAATCTTGAGTTCCTAGTCCATCCGGAAGATCCTCTTTGCAGTAACTTTGTACTCTTTACGCACCCATTGAAACCTATGGGAGCACGCGTGTGACTATTTGCTCTGCACACGCCACCCGTGGACATCCTGGTCACTAACTGACGTTAGCTCCTTGTAGGCCCAGCGATTCTAGAGGCCCTAGGCCTTTTCCCTTTTCTGTTCGTGGTACTTATACCACTATTTTAGTATATGGTTTGAGTGGCCACCAGGGCCTATCCATATAACGTGCAACTTCTGTGTATTCTGTGATAATCTTGTTTGACGATTTGTGCTCCTGTGCTCATAAAGAGACTAGGGGTTACTTTGAGAAATAAATACATATATATTTTGAATATATATCTGTGTGGTGTCCTTTCATTGGTATAAAAGGGGGTTACATTTGGTAAAACAGCTGGCTTAACACGCTTCACGAGTTTAGCCTCAAAGACTGCTTAGCCTACGCTACCACTAGGGCAGCTAGTCCGAAAAGGTTGACTTACAACCACACCATAAGGGTTGCTTGGCATGGTACAAGGTGATCACTTTAACTAGTGAGCATCATATACCAGGCCAACTTCTCACAGTCAGTCAGTGTCAGTCAGTGTCTGTCAGTCAGTGTCAGCCAGTGTCAGCCAGTGTCTGTCAGTCAGTGTCAGTCAGTGTCAGCCAGTGTCAGCCAGTGTCAGCCAGTGTCTTTCAGTCAGTGTCAGTCAGAGTCTGTCAGTCAGTGTCAGTCAGTGTCAGTCAGTGTCAGTCAGTGTCAGTCAGTGTCTGTCAGTCAGTGTCAGTCAGTGTCTGTCAGTCAGTGTCAGTCAGTGTCTGTCAGTGTCAGTCAGTCATTGTCAGTCATTGTCAGTCATTGTCAGTCAGTGTCAGCCAGTGTCAGCCAGTGTCTTTCAGTCAGTGTCAGTCAGAGTCTGTCAGTCAGTGTCAGTCAGTGTCAGTCAGTCAGTGTCAGTCAGTGTCAGTCAGTGTCAGTCAGTGTCAGTCAGTGTCAGTCAGTCATTGTCAGTCATTGTCAGCCAGTGTCAGCCAGTGTCAGCCAGTGTTAGCCAGTGTCAGCCAGTGTCTTTCAGTCAGTGTCAGTCACAGTCTGTCAGTCAGTGTCAGTCAGTGTCAGTCAGTGTCAGTCAGTGTCAGTCAGTCAGTGTCAGTCAGTGTCAGTCAGTGTCAGTCAGTCATTGTCAGTCATTATCAGTCATTGTCAGTCAGTGTCAGCCAGTGTCAGCCAGTGTCAGCCAGTGTCAGCCAGTGTCTTTCAGTCAGTGTCAGTCAGAGTCTTTCAGTCAGTGTCAGTCAGTGTCAGTCAGTGTCAGTCAGTGTCAGTCAGTCAGTGTCAGTCAGTCAGTCAGTGTCAATCAGTGTCAGTCAGTGTCAGTCAGTCAGTCAGTGTCAGTCAGTGTCAGTCATTGTCAGTCAGTCAGTCAGTGTCAGTCAGTGTCAGTCAGTGTCAGTCAGTCATTGTCAGTCAGTGTCAGTCAATCATTGTCAGTCAGTGTCAGTCAGTCATTGTCAGTCAGTGTCAGTCATTGTCAGTCAGTGTCAGCCAGTGTCAGCCAGTGTCAGCCGGTGTCTATCAGTCAGTGTCAGTCAGTGTCTGTCAGTCAGTGTCTGTCAGTGTCTGTCAGTGTCAGTCAGTGTCAGTCAGTGTCTGTCAGTCAGTGTCAGTCAGTGTCAGTCAGTCAGTGTCAGTCAGTGTCAGTCAGTGTCAGTCAGTGTCAGTCAGTATCAGTCAGTGTCAGTCAGTCAGTGTCAGTCAGTGTCTGTCAGTGTCAGTCAGTGTCAGTCAGTCATTGTCAGTCAGTGTCAGCCAGTGTCAGCCAGTGTCAGTCAGTGTATTTCAGTCAGTGTCAGTCAGAGTCTGTCAGTCAGTGTCAGTCAGTGTCTGTCAGTCAGTGTCTGTCAGTGTCTGTCAGTGTCAGTCAGTGTCAGTCAGTGTCAGTCAGTCAGTGTCAGTCAGTGTCAGTCAGTGTCTGTCAGTCAGTGTCTGTCAGTGTCTGTCAGTGTCTGTCAGTGTCTGTCAGTGTCTGCCAGTCAGTGTCAGTCAGTGTCAGTCAGTCAGTGTCAGGCAGTGTCAGTCAGTGTCAGTCAGTGTCAGTCAGTGTAAGTCAGTCAGTGTCAGTCAGTCAGTATCTGTCTGTCAGTGTCAGTCAGTCAGTCAGTGTCAGTCAGTCAGTCAGTGTCAGTCAGTGTCAGTCAGTCATTGTCAGTCAGTGTTAGCCAGTGTCAGCAAGTGTCAGCCAGTGTCAGCCAGTGTCTTTCAGTCAGTGTCAGTCAGAGTCTGTCAGTCAGTGTCAGTCAGTGTCAGTCAGTGTCAGTCAGTGTCAGTCAGTGTCTGTCAGTCAGTGTCAGCCAGTGTCAGCCAGTGTCTGTCAGTCAGTGTCAGTCAGTGTCAGCCAGTGTCAGCCAGTGTCAGACAGTGTCTTTCAGTCAGTGTCAGTCAGAGTCTGTCAGTCAGTGTCAGTCAGTGTCAGTCAGTGTCAGTCAGTGTCAGTCAGTCATTGTCAGTCATTGTCAGCCAGTGTCAGCCAGTGTCAGCCAGTGTCAGCCAGTGTCAGCCAGTGTCTTTCAGTCAGTGTCAGTCACAGTCTGTCAGTCAGTGTCAGTCAGTGTCAGTCAGTGTCAGTCAGTGTCAGTCAGTGTCAGTCAGTCAGTGTCAGTCAGTGTCAGTCAGTGTCAGTCAGTCATTGTCAGTCATTATCAGTCATTGTCAGTCAGTGTCAGCCAGTGTCAGCCAGTGTCAGCCAGTGTCTTTCAGTCAGTGTCAGTCAGAGTCTTTCAGTCAGTGTCAGTCAGTGTCAGTCAGTGTCAGTCAGTGTCAGTCAGTCAGTGTCAGTCAGTCAGTCAGTGTCTGTCAGTGTCAGTCAGTGTCAGTCAGTGTCTGTCAGTCAGTGTCAGTCAGTGTCAGTCAGGGTCAGTCAGTGTCAGTCAGTCAGTGTCAGTCAGTGTCAGTCAGTGTTAGTCAGTGTCAGTCAGTCAGTGTCAGTCAGTCAGTGTCTGTCAGTCAGTGTCAGTCAGTCAGTCAGTGTCAGTCAGTGTCAGTCAGTGTCAGTCAGTCATTGTCAGTTGGTGGCAGCCAGTGTCAGCCAGTGTCAGCCAGTGTCAGCCAGTGTCTTTCAGTCAGTGTCAGTCAGAGTCTGTCAGTCAGTGTCAGTCAGTGTCAGTCAGTGTCTGTCAGTCAGTGTATGTCAGTGTCTGTCAGTGTCTGTCAGTGTCAGTCAGTGTCTGTCAGTCAGTGTCAGTCAGTGTCAGTCAGTCAGTGTCAGTCATTGTCAGTCAGTCAGTCAGTGTCAGTCAGTGTCAGTCAGTGTCAGTCAGTCATTGTCAGTCAGTGTCAGTCAATCATTGTCAGTCAGTGTCAGTCAGTCATTGTCAGTCAGTGTCAGTCATTGTCAGTCAGTGTCAGCCAGTGTCAGCCAGTGTCAGCCGGTGTCTTTCAGTCAGTGTCAGTCAGTGTCTGTCAGTCAGTGTCTGTCAGTGTCTGTCAGTGTCAGTCAGTGTCAGTCAGTGTCTGTCAGTCAGTGTCAGTCAGTGTCAGTCAGTCAGTGTCAGTCAGTGTCAGTCAGTGTCAGTCAGTGTCAGTCAGTGTCAGTCAGTATCAGTCAGTGTCAGTCAGTCAGTGTCAGTCAGTGTCTGTCAGTGTCAGTCAGTGTCAGTCAGTGTCTGTCAGTCAGTGTCAGCCAGTGTCAGCCAGTGTCTTTCAGTCAGTGTCAGTCAGAGTCTGTCAGTCAGTGTCAGTCAGTGTCAGTCAGTGTCAGTCAGTGTCAGTCAGTGTCAGTCAGTGTCTGTCAGTCAGTGTCAGTCAGTGTCTGTCAGTCAGTGTCAGTCAGTGTCTGTCAGTGTCAGTCAGTCATTGTCAGTCATTGTCAGTCATTGTCAGTCAGTGTCAGCCAGTGTCAGCCAGTGTCTTTCAGTCAGTGTCAGTCAGTGTCAGCCAGTGTCAGCCAGTGTCAGCCAGTGTCTTTCAGTCAGTGTCAGTCAGAGTCTGTCAGTCAGTGTCAGTCAGTGTCAGTCAGTGTCAGTCAGTGTCTGTCAGTCAGTGTCTGTCAGTCATTGTCAGTCAGTGTCGGTCAGTGTCTGTCAGTGTCTGTCAGTCAGTGTCAGTCAGTGTCAGTCAGTCAGTGTCAGTCAGAGTCTGTCAGTCAGTGTCTGTCAGAGTCTGTCAGTCAGTGTCTGTCAGTGTCAGTCAGTGTCAGTCAGTGTCTGTCAGTCAGTGTCAGTCAGTCAGTGTCAGTCAGTGTCAGTCAGTGTCAGTCAGTGTCAGTCAGTGTCAGTCAGTCATTGTCAGTCATTGTCAGCCAGTGTCAGCCAGTGTCAGCCAGTGTCAGCCAGTGTCAGCCAGTGTCTTTCAGTCAGTGTCAGTCACGGTCTGTCAGTCAGTGTCAGTCAGTGTCAGTCAGTGTCAGTCAGTCAGTGTCAGTCAGTGTCAGTCAGTGTCAGTCAGTGTCAGTCAGTCATTATCAGTCATTGTCAGTCAGTGTCAGCCAGTGTCAGCCAGTGTCAGCCAGTGTCAGCCAGTGTCTTTCAGTCAGTGTCAGTCAGAGTCTTTCAGTCAGTGTCAGTCAGTGTCAGTCAGTGTCAGTCAGTGTCAGTCAGTCAGTGTCAGTCAGTCAGTCAGTGTCAGTCAGTGTCAGTCATTGTCAGTCAGTCGGTCAGTGTCAGTCAGTGTCAGTCAGTCATTGTCAGTCAGTGTCAGTCAATCATTGTCAGTCAGTGTCAGTCAGTCATTGTCAGTCAGTGTCAGTCATTGTCAGTCAGTGTCAGCCAGTGTCAGCCAGTGTCAGCCGGTGTCTTTCAGTCAGTGTCAGTCAGAGTCTGTCAGTCAGTGTCAGTCAGTCAGTGTCAGTCAGTCAGTCAGTGTCAGTCAGTGTCTGTCAGTGTCAGTCAGTATCAGTCAGTGTCTGTCAGTCAGTGTCAGTCAGTCAGTCAGTGTCAGTCAGTGTCAGTCAGTGTCTGTCAGTGTCAGTCAGTGTCAGTCAGTGTCTGTCAGTGTCAGCCATTGTCAGCCAGTGGCTTTTAGTCAGTGTCAGTCAGTCTGTCAGTCAGTGTCAGTCAGTGTCAGTCAGTGTCAGTCAATGTCAGTCAGTGTCAGTCAGTCAGTCAGTGTCAGTCAGTGTCTGTCAGTCAGTGTCTGTCAGTCAGTGTCAGTCAGTCAGTGTCAGTCAGTGTCAGTCAGTGTCAGTCAGTCATTGTCAGTCATTGTCAGTCAGTGTCAGTCATTGTCAGTCAGTGTCAGCCAGTGTCAGCCAGTGTCAGCCAGTGTCTTTCAGTCAGTGTCAGTCAGAGTCTGTCAGTTAGTGTCAGTCAGTGTCAGTCAGTTAGTCAGTGTCAGTCAGTTAGTCAGTGTCAGTCAGTGTCAGTCAGTGTCAGTCAGTGTCAGTCAGTGTCTGTCAGTGTCAGTCAGTGTCTGTCAGTGTCAGTCAGTGTCAGTCAGTGTCTGTCAGTGTCAGTCAGTGTCAATCAGTGTCTGTCAGTCAGTGTCTGTCAGTGTCTGTCAGTGTCAGTCAGTGTCAGTCAGTATCTGTCAGTGTCTGTCAGTGTCAGTCAGTGTCTGTCAGTGTCTGTCAGTGTCAGTCAGTGTCTGTCAGTCAGTGTCTGTCGGTGTCTGTCAGTGTCTGTCAGTGTCAGTCAGTGTCTGTCAGTCAGTGTCAGTCAGTGTCAGTCAGTGTCAGTCAGTGTCAGTCAGTGTCAGTCAGTCAGTGTCAGACAGTCAGTGTCTGTCAGTCAGAGTCAGTCAGTCAGTGTCAGTCAGTGTCAGTCAGTCAGTCAGTGTCAGTCAGTGTCAGTCATTGTCAGTCAGTTTCAGCCAGTGTCAGCCAGTGTCAGCCAGTGTCTTTCAGTCAGTGTCCGTCAGAGTCTGTCAGTCAGTGTCAGTCAGTGTCAGTCAGTGTCTGTCAGTCAGTGTCAGCCAGTGTCAGCCAGTGTCAGCCAGTGTCTGTCAGTCAGTGTCAGTCAGTGTCAGCCAGTGTCAGCCAGTGTCAGCCAGTGTCTTTCAGTCAGTGTCAGTCAGAGTCTGTCAGTCAGTGTCAGTCAGTGTCAGTCAGTGTCAGTCAGTGTCTGTCAGTCAGTGTCTGTCAGTCATTGTCAGTCAGTGTCAGTCAGTGTCTGTCAGTGTCTGTCAGTCAGTGTCAGTCAGTGTCAGTCAGTCAGTGTCAGTCAGAGTCTGTCAGTCAGTGTCTGTCAGAGTCTGTCAGTCAGTGTCTGTCAGTGTCAGTCAGTGTCTGTCAGTCAGTGTCTGTCAGTGTCTGTCAGTGTCAGTCAGTGTCAGTTTAGTGTCTGTCAGTCAGTGTCAGTCAGTGTCAGTCAGTCAGTGTCAGTCAGTGTCAGTCAGTGTCAGTCAGTGTCAGTCAGTATCAGTCAGTGTCAGTCAGTCAGTGTCAGTCAATGTCTGTCAGTGTCTGTTAGTGTCAGTCAGTCATTGTCAGTCAGTGTCAGCCAGTGTCAGCCAGTGTCAGCCAGTGTATTTCAGTCAGTGTCAGTCAGAGTCTGTCAGTCAGTGTCAGTCAGTGTCAGTCAGTGTCTGTCAGTCAGTGTCAGTCAGTGTCAGTCAGTGTCAGTCAGTCATTGTCAGTCATTGTCAGCCAGTGTCAGCCAGTGTCAGCCAGTGTCAGCCAGTGTCTTTCAGTCAGTGTCAGTCACAGTCTGTCAGTCAGTGTCAGTCAGTGTCAGTCAGTGTCAGTCAGTGTCAGTCAGTGTCAGTCAGTCAGTGTCAGTCAGTGTCAGTCAGTGTCAGTCAGTCATTGTCAGTCATTATCAGTCATTGTCAGTCAGTGTCAGCCAGTGTCAGCCAGTGTCTTTCAGTCAGTGTCAGTCAGAGTCTTTCAGTCAGTGTCAGTCAGTGTCAGTCAGTGTCAGTCAGTGTCAGTCAGTGTCAGTCAGTCAGTGTCAGTCAGTCAGTCAGTGTCAGTCAGTGTCAGTCAGTGTCAGTCAGTCAGTCAGTGTCAGTCAGTGTCAGTCATTGTCAGTCAGTCAGTCAGTGTCAGTCAGTGTCAGTCAGTGTCAGTCAGTCATTGTCAGTAAGTGTCAGTCAATCATTGTCAGTCAGTGTCAGTCAGTCATTGTCAGTCAGTGTCAGTCATTTTCAGTCAGTGTCAGCCAGTGTCAGCCAGTGTCAGCCGGTGTCTTTCAGTCAGTGTCAGTCAGTGTCTGTCAGTCAGTGTCTGTCAGTGTCTGTCAGTGTCAGTCAGTGTCAGTCAGTGTATGTCAGTCAGTGTCAGTCAGTCAGTGTCAGTCAGTGTCAGTCAGTGTCAGTCAGTGTCAGTCAGAATCAGTCAGTGTCAGTCAGTCAGTGTCAGTCAGTGTCTGTCAGTGTCAGTCAGTGTCAGTCAGTCATTGTCAGTCAGTGTCAGCCAGTGTCAGCCAGTGTCAGTCAGTGTATTTCAGTCAGTGTCAGTCAGAGTCTGTCAGTCAGTGTCAGTCAGTGTCAGTCAGTGTCTGTCAGTCAGTGTCTGTCAGTGTCTGTCAGTGTCAGTCAGTGTCAGTCAGTGTCAGTCAGTCAGTGTCAGTCAGTCAGTCAGTGTCAGTCAGTGTCAGTCAGTGTCAGTCAGTCAGTCAGTGTCAGTCAGTGTCAGTCAGTGTCAGTCAGTCAGTCAGTGTCAGTCAGTGTCAGTCAGTCATTGTCAGTCAGTGTCAGTCAATCATTGTCAGTCAGTGTCAGTCAGTCATTGTCAGTCAGTGTCAGTCATTGTCAGTCAGTGTCAGCCAGTGTCAGCCAGTGTCAGCCGGTGTCTTTCAGTCAGTGTCAGTCAGAGTCTGTCAGTCAGTGTCAGTCAGTCAGTGTCAGTAAGTCAGTCAGTGTCAGTCAGTGTCTGTCAGTGTCAGTCAGTATCAGTCAGTGTCTGTCAGTCAGTGTCAGTCAGTCAGTCAGTGTCAGTCAGTGTCAGTCAGTGTCTGTCAGTGTCAGTCAGTGTCAGTCAGTGTCTGTCAGTGTCAGCCATTGTCAGCCAGTGGCTTTAAGTCAGTGTCAGTCAGTCTGTCAGTCAGTGTCAGTCAGCGTCAGTCAGTGTCAGTCAATGTCAGTCAGTGTCAGTCAGTCAGTCAGTCAGTGTCAGTCAGTGTCTGTCAGTCAGTGTCAGTCAGTCAGTGTCAGACAGTCAGTGTCTGTCAGTCAGAGTCAGTCAGTCAGTGTCAGTCAGTGTCAGTCAGTCAGTCAGTGTCAGCCAGTGTCAGTCATTGTCAGTCAGTGTCAGCCAGTGTCAGCCAGTGTCAGCCAGTGTCTTTCAGTCCGTGTCAGTCAGAGTCTGTCAGTCAGTGTCAGTCAGTGTCAGTCAGTGTCTGTCAGTCAGTGTCAGCCAGTGTCAGCCAGTGTCAGCCAGTGTCTGTCAGTCAGTGTCAGTCAGTGTCAGCCAGTGTCAGCCAGTGTCAGCCAGTGTCTTTCAGTCAGTGTCAGTCAGAGTCTGTCAGTCAGTGTCAGTCAGTGTCAGTCAGTGTCTGTCAGTCAGTGTCTGTCAGTCATTGTCAGTCAGTGTCAGTCAGTGTCTGTCAGTGTCTGTCAGTCAGTGTCAGTCAGTGTCAGTCAGTCAGTGTCAGTCAGAGTCTGTCAGTCAGTGTCTGTCAGAGTCTGTCAGTCAGTGTCTGTCAGTGTCAGTCAGTGTCAGTCAGTGTCTGTCAGTCAGTGTCTGTCAGTGTCTGTCAGTGTCAGTCAGTGTCAGTTTAGTGTCAGTCAGTCAGTGTCAGTCAGTGTCAGTCAGTGTCAGTCAGTGTCAGTCAGTATCAGTCAGTGTCAGTCAGTCAGTGTCAGTCAGTGTCTATCAGTGTCTGTCAGTGTCAGTCAGTCAATGTCAGTCAGTGTCAGCCAGTGTCAGCCAGTGTCAGCCAGTGTATTTCAGTCAGTGTCAGTCAGAGTCTGTCAGTCAGTGTCAGTCAGTGTCAGTCAGTGTCTGTCAGTCAGTGTCAGTCAGTGTCAGTCAGTGTCAGTCAGTCATTGTCAGTCATTGTCAGCCAGTGTCAGCCAGTGTCAGCCAGTGTCAGCCAGTGTCAGCCAGTGTCTTTCAGTCAGTGTCAGTCACAGTCTGTCAGTCAGTGTCAGTCAGTGTCAGTCAGTGTCAGTCAGTGTCAGTCAGTCAGTGTCAGTCAGTGTCAGTCAGTGTCAGTCAGTCATTGTCAGTCATTATCAGTCATTGTCAGTCAGTGTCAGCCAGTGTCAGCCAGTGTCAGCCAGTGTCAGCCAGTGTCAGCCAGTGTCTTTCAGTCAGTGTCAGTCAGAGTCTTTCAGTCAGTGTCAGTCAGTGTCAGTCAGTGTCAGTCAGTGTCAGTCAGTGTCAGTCAGTGTCAGTCAGTGTCAGTCAGTCAGTGTCAGTCAGTCAGTCAGTGTCAGTCAGTGTCAGTCAGTGTCAGTCAGTCAGTCAGTGTCAGTCAGTGTCAGTCATTGTCAGTCAGTCAGTCAGTCAGTGTCAGTCAGTGTCAGTCAGTGTCAGTCAGTCATTGTCAGTCAGTGTCAGTCAATCATTGTCAGTCAGTGTCAGTCAGTCATTGTCAGTCAGTGTCAGTCATTGTCAGTCAGTGTCAGCCAGTGTCAGCCAGTGTCAGCCGGTGTCTTTCAGTCAGTGTCAGTCAGTGTCTGTCAGTCAGTGTCTGTCAGTGTCTGTCAGTGTCAGTCAGTGTCAGTCAGTGTCTGTCAGTCAGTGTCAGTCAGTCAGTGTCAGTCAGTGTCAGTCAGTGTCAGTCAGTGTCAGTCAGTATCAGTCAGTGTCAGTCAGTCAGTGTCAGTCAGTGTCTGTCATTGTCAGTCAGTGTCAGTCAGTCATTGTCAGTCAGTGTCAGCCAGTGTCAGCCAGTGTCAGTCAGTGTATTTCAGTCAGTGTCAGTCAGAGTCTGTCAGTCAGTGTCAGTCAGTGTCAGTCAGTGTCTGTCAGTCAGTGTCTGTCAGTGTCTGTCAGTGTCAGTCAGTGTCAGTCAGTGTCAGTCAGTCAGTGTCAGTCAGTCAGTCAGTGTCAGTCAGTGTCAGTCAGTGTCAGTCAGTGTCAGTCAGTGTCAGTCAGTCAGTCAGTGTCAGTCAGTGTCAGTCATTGTCAGTCAGTCAGTCAGTGTCAGTCAGTGTCAGTCAGTCATTGTCAGTCAGTGTCAGTCAATCATTGTCAGTCAGTGTCAGTCAGTCATTGTCAGTCAGTGTCAGTCATTGTCAGTCAGTGTCAGCCAGTGTCAGCCAGTGTCAGCCGGTGTCTTTCAGTCAGTGTCAGTCAGAGTCTGTCAGTCAGTGTCAGTCAGTCAGTGTCAGTCAGTCAGTCAGTGTTAGTCAGTGTCTGTCAGTGTCAGTCAGTATCAGTCAGTGTCTGTCAGTCAGTGTCAGTCAGTCAGTCAGTGTCAGTCAGTGTCAGTCAGTGTCTGTCAGTGTCAGTCAGTGTCAGTCAGTGTCTGTCAGTGTCAGCCATTGTCAGCCAGTGGCTTTCAGTCAGTGTCAGTCAGTCTGTCAGTCAGTGTCAGTCAGCGTCAGTCAGTGTCAGTCAATGTCAGTCAGTGTCAGTCAGTCAGTCAGTGTCAGTCAGTGTCTGTCAGTCAGTGTCTGTCAGTCAGTGTCAGTCAGTCAGTGTCAGTCAGTGTCAGTCAGTGTCAGTCAGTCATTGTCAGTCATTGTCAGTCAGTGTCAGTCATTGTCAGTCAGTGTCAGCCAGTGTCAGCCAGTGTCAGCCAGTGTCTTTCAGTCAGTGTCAGTCAGAGTCTGTCAGTTAGTGTCAGTCAGTGTCAGTCAGTTAGTCAGTGTCAGTCAGTCAGTCAGTGTCAGTCAGTGTCAGTCAGTGTCAGTCAGTGTCAGTCAGTGTCAGTCAGTGTCTGTCAGTCAGGGTCTGTCAGTCAGTGTCTGTCAGTGTCAGTCAGTGTCAGTCAGTGTCTGTCAGTGTCAGTCAGTGTCAATCAGTGTCTGTCAGTCAGTGTCTGTCAGTGTCTGTCAGTGTCAGTCAGTGTCAGTCAGTATCTGTCAGTGTCTGTCAGTGTCAGTCAGTGTCTGTCAGTGTCTGTCAGTGTCAGTCAGTGTCTGTCAGTCAGTGTCTGTCAGTGTCTGTCAGTGTCTGTCAGTGTCAGTCAGTGTCTGTCAGTCAGTGTCAGTGAGTGTCAGTCAGTGTCAGTCAGTGTCAGTCAGTGTCAGTCAGTCAGTGTCAGTCAGTCAGTGTCTGTCAGTCAGAGTCAGTCAGTCAGTGTCAGTCAGTGTCAGTCAGTCAGTCAGTGTCAGTCAGTGTCAGTCATTGTCAGTCAGTGTCAGCCAGTGTCAGTCAGTGTCAGCCAGTGTCTTTCAGTCAGTGTCAGTCAGAGTCTGTCAGTCAGTGTCAGTCAGTGTCAGTCAGTGTCTGTCAGTCAGTGTCAGCCAGTGTCAGCCAGTGTCAGCCAGTGTCTGTCAGTCAGTGTCAGTCAGTGTCAGCCAGTGTCAGCCAGTGTCAGCCAGTGTCTTTCAGTCAGTGTCAGTCAGAGTCTGTCAGTCAGTGTCAGTCAGTGTCAGTCAGTGTCAGTCAGTGTCTGTCAGTCAGTGTCTGTCAGTCATTGTCAGTCAGTGTCAGTCAGTGTCTGTCAGTGTCTGTCAGTCAGTGTCAGTCAGTGTCAGTCAGTCAGTGTCAGTCAGAGTCTGTCAGTCACTGTCTGTCAGAGTCTGTCAGTCAGTGTCTGTCAGTGTCAGTCAGTGTCAGTCAGTGTCTGTCAGTCAGTGTCTGTCAGTGTCTGTCATTGTCAGTCAGTGTCAGTTTAGTGTCTGTCAGTCAGTGTCAGTCAGTGTCAGTCAGTCAGTGTCAGTCAGTGTCAGTCAGTGTCAGTCAGTATCAGTCAGTGTCAGTCAGTCAGTGTCAGTCAGTGTCTGTCAGTGTCTGTCAGTGTCAGTCAGTCATTGTCAGTCAGTGTCAGCCAGTGTCAGCCAGTGTATTTCAGTCAGTGTCAGTCAGAGTCTGTCAGTCAGTGTCAGTCAGTGTCTGTCAGTCAGTGTCAGTCAGTGTCAGTCAGTGTCAGTCAGTCATTGTCAGTCATTGTCAGCCAGTGTCAGCCAGTGTCAGCCAGTGTCAGCCAGTGTCAGCCAGTGTCTTTCAGTCAGTGTCAGTCACAGTCTGTCAGTCAGTGTCAGTCAGTGTCAGTCAGTGTCAGTCAGTGTCAGTCAGTCAGTGTCAGTCAGTGTCAGTCAGTGTCAGTCAGTCATTGTCAGTCATTATCAGTCATTGTCAGTCAGTGTCAGCCAGTGTCAGCCAGTGTCAGCCAGTGTCTTTCAGTCAGTGTCAGTCAGAGTCTTTCAGTCAGTGTCAGTCAGTGTCAGTCAGTGTCAGTCAGTGTCAGTCAGTGTCAGTCAGTGTAGGAGAGTAGGGTCTGCTATCCTATGGTCACCCCAAATTTTTGCTTTTTGCTTCACTGGTTTTTGACATATTGAGGCTGTGGGCCTGCCAATCAGACCCCCAGCCTGCTGTTCTCTCTACTAAATTAAAACTATGCACCCTAGGTGCATAACCAATTGGAAGTGGATCACCCTGTCAGCCCCTGTACCAGTGTACACTAGGTACCCAGGGCATTGGTGTACCCAAGGCCTGCCAAGGGCTGCAGCATGTATTATGCCACCCCAGGCTTGGCCTAACAATCTGACACAACTGGCTGATCACTCAGCTGGGGTAAGTTGGTGTAATCACCTCTTACTTAGGTGTAGTATACCTATACCTAACCTTAAATGGGACACCTGGTAACCTATAAGTCACTCCTATGGCAGGCCTTAACAATCCTGAAGGCAGAGTGCTTGGTTCCATGTGAGATGGTGCTCTGGCATGAGCTGAGCCTGTCTGCAGTGGTCGGAACAACTTCCTTCTACTGTTTCCAGATAACGTCATACCATATACTCTTAAGTGCATTATGAACCTCGCGGTTAAATGCTATCTTTGGTTTGGCTTTATCAAAACATGTCGAGTAAGGTGTCATACGAATTTGAATACTAACCCCTCGCCAATTCTGGCGACGGGGTTAGCATTCCACCCTTCTAGAGGGACACGACATGTACAGTACCTGAAACCCGGGTAAAATCAGACATAGCCTCAGCTCCACAAAATGGATGCTGCCACCACAGACACAAGTCTGCCCTCCTGCTGCTGGGAGTCCTTCCAGCTTGGGAGGTGTGGACAAAGGGTTTCCTGCCAGGGGAGGTGCGTGCACCACCCCAGACAGGATTTTGTGTATTGGTCAGGTAGGGCTTGAAAGAAACCAGACATGCCTGTGGCTCACAAGGAGCCTCGGTGCATATGCCAGTTCAAACCGGTCCTGGGGCACACCAGTCCCGGGCCTGGGGCGAGCTGGACAAAGGATTGGGGGTGTAACCACCCCCCTTCCTGGTCCCACCCTTAGGGAGGGACCTAGCAGGTAGTCCGGCCCCTAGAATCCGCTTAAAGGTAGGAGCTGTATCCTAAGACTTCAGACATCCTGGAATCAACTTGAAACTAAGAAGAAGACGGGAACTTCGACATTCTGCTGCACAGAAGACTGAAGAAAATCTCCCCTGTGGTCAGGGAGTGACCACCTTGCTAACGCAAGCACCATCCAGCGAATCACCATCTGCTTTGCCGCCGCCTCCCGCCGGAGCCCGAGCCCAGAGACTGACAAGACCTGGACCTCCAGACCTCTCACCGCCCGATCCACAGTCCCTGAAAAGAGGAGACCCGTGGAGGCACCGAGATACGTGGAGCCAGCCATCTTGGAACGACTACAACAAGCTGACAAGTGCAACAACCGCGGCTCCCTCCAAGTTGTGCTTTGGGATCTGAGAAGCCCAACCCCCGAGCAGCATCTGCACCAAAGGTGAGCCCTCCAGCATCTCCACGATCTGCGTGGGGCCCTTCTGCATTTTGCCACTCGACGCGCCTAACCGGTTGCTGGCCCGCTGGCTAGTGGCCATCTTGGCGACGAACTCTACAAAATACACTGCTGGTCTGGTTGCTCCAGACTGGCCCTTGCTCCCCTCCAAAGGAGCAATCCCTCTGACCTTGCTGGTCAGAACCAACAGCTGATTTCCGAATCCTCCTACAATTGCTTTTGCCAAGGCTTGTTTGCTTCGACCAAGTCGCCGACACCGCCGACAGCGAGAGCCTGCGTGGGACAGCTCGTGAGCCGACTCCTGGACGTCGTTGACCTTCAGGGACCCCGTGGCTGCGGAGACAAGCTACCCCTCATCACCTGTTTGCACCCGACATCGCCTGGTACCCACCTGGTGCCACGCTGGTCACTGGCTAGTGACTGTGAACACTGTCCCCTCTGCTTACAGGTCTTCAACATCTCCGATCCACTCTTGGATCCACTGCATCTCTCCCGGACCGACCGCCTGCAGCATCTTTGTCTTCAAGCTCCACGGAACAGATAGAAGAAACCCGACGCACTTCGAGGCCTATGCACCCGCTTCCTGTGGGTGAGGTAAAGCTGGCACACCTGTGCCCAAGTGTAGTATTACATCTCTAGTGCCTGTGTTCCAAATCTTAAGTTCCTAGTCAACCCGGAAGATCTCCTTTGCAGTAACTTTGTACTTTTTACGCACCCATTGAAACCTATGGGAGCACGCGTGTGACTATTTGCTCTGCACACGCCACCCGTGGACCTCCTGGTCACTAACTGACGTTAGCTCCTTGTAGGCCCAGCGATTCTAGAGGCCCTAGGCCTTTTCCCTTTTCTGTTCGTGGTACTTATACCACTATTTTAGTATATGGTTTGAGTGGCCACCAGGGCCTATCCATATAACGTGCAACTTCTGTGTATTCTGTGATAATCTTGTTTGACGATTTGTGCTCCTGTGCTCATAAAGAGACTAGGGGTTACTTTGAGAAATAAATACATATATATTTTGAATATATATCTGTGTGGTGTCCTTTCATTGGTATAAAAGGGGGTTACATTTGGTAAAACAGCTGGCTTAACACGCTTCACGAGTTTAGCCTCAAAGACTGCTTAGCCTACGCTACCACTAGGGCAGCTAGTCCGAAAAGGTTGACTTACAACCACACCATAAGGGTTGCTCGGCATGGTACAAGGTGATCACTTTAACTAGTGAGCATCATATACCAGGCCAACTTCTCACATTGGTGAGCAGCGGTTGGATTTGAGCTTGCTGTGTTTTACCATTGTAATCTCTTGGTTACCAATTGAAAGATCACATAGGTACCTGTAGGTACATATAAAACAAGATTAGATATACATAAGTTCTACTGAACTTAGTTGTTGTAGAGCAAAGGGAGTAGCACACCCTGACTACAACTACTAGATAGGTTTAGTAGGTAAACACAAGTGTAGGTAGATTGCAACACATCCACCCACACTTAAGAGCAATGGCCGGGGCAGAGGGGTCCACTGTACCCATCTCTGTTGAGAGTGACCCCCAGAGGGCAACATCCAGCTTTGCTACCCTTAATCAGAATGAGCTCAGGCATTTGGCAACTCTTAGAGGCCTTAAACAGCCCAAGAACCCAAACTCTGCTGAGCTCAGAGAGCTCTTACAGAATGATGAGAATCAGAGAGCACTCAAGAAAGCTTCCCAGTTAGCCCCCTTAGGGTCAGGAACAGGAGGCCCCCCTTCTGAAGATACTACAGAGGTACCCAGTTCCAATAGCCATCCCTTAGATGAGAACCATACTACAGGGGAGGAAAGTGGTGAGGATACAGAAAGTAGTGATGATGAAGGGAGAACTAGCCCAGTGCCAAGTATTATACTTGGCCCAGCTAAACTAAGGCTATTGGGGACTGACAATGGGTTCACCCCATTGGATCTCCCCAGTGGACTTAACACAGGGCTTGGGAGGCAAAGGAATCGCTCAGGTGACTCCAATGCTTCTCATGGCTCTAGAGGCTCTCAAGGTCACTCCAGGAAAAGGATGACCACCCCTCAGAGGAGGGAACATGAGGCCAGAATGCAGGAAGCCCAGCTGAGGATCAGGAAGCAGGAGCTAGAAGTAGCCCTGATGGAAGAAAAACTGAACAAGGCTAGGCAACCTAGAGAGAGTGGGTCTATACCCACTGGTGGCAGCATTGTCCCTAAGGACAAAGATAGGGTCTTTGACAATAGGAACCTGTCTAAGGTTGTGCCCCCCTACAAAAGTGGGGATGACATCCACAAATGGATAACTGCTCTTGAGAGAGCCTGCAAAGTACAGCAGGTTCCTGAAGACCAGTGGGCAGCAATCCTCTGGCTCTCCTTTGAAGGAAGAGGCAGAGACAGACTCCTCACTGTTAGAGAAGAGGATGTCAGAAACTACAGAGTCCTGAAGAGTGTTCTGGTAGATGGGTTAGGCTTAACCACTGAACAGTACAGGTTAATGTTCAGAGACACCCAAAAGACACAGACTCAGGACTGGTCTGAATATGTTGAATGTGCCACTAAGGCTTTGGAGGGTTGGTTGCTGGGAAGTAAGGTATCTGATTTTACAGGATTGTATAATTTGATGATGAGAGAACAGATTTTAAATAACTGTCAAAACCAGCAACTGCATCAACACTTGGTTGACTCTGATCTGACCTCTCCCCAAGAATTGGGAAAGAAGGCAGACAAATGGGTCAGAACCAGGGTTAAGCAAAAGAACCAGAACCAGGGCCAAGGGGGTGATCAGAAGAAAACAGACCAAAAGGGTGGAGATCAGAAACCTAAAGACCAGAAGTCTTCAACAGGGCCCCAAACTACTGCTAAGGAGGGTGGGTCCCAACAGTCCAAGAAGAAGAAAGAAGGTCAGAAGAAACCCTGGTGCAATCATTGTAAAAATACAACTCACTGGACTAGTGATTGCAAAAAGGGTGGAGCCCCCAACACTGTTGCCCCTAAGGCACCTGCTCCCAGTACTACTGTTAGCAGTGTTGGTTCCCAGACAAAGGGTGTAGTGGGAATCACTATGGGAACTGAAGGAGATTCTGACTTAGACAGAACCCTTACACAGGCAGTCTTGATCTGTGATGGGGACATTGATTTGTCCCTGACTGTGAGCCCCAGTAACCTGGGCAAGTACAGACAGACTCCTTTAATTAATGACAAAGTGGCTCAAGCCTACAGGGACACATGTGCCAGTGTCACTATGGTGACACCAGGCTTTGTGGACCCTGGACAGTACATACCAGGTGAGAACTACCTGGTGACCAATGCCAGCAATGCCACTACTTCACATAGTGTGGCAGTTGTTAACTTCTCATGGGGAGGGGTAACTGGCCTCAAAAGGGTTGTGGTTAGTGCAGACCTCCCAGTAGGATGTTTGTTGGGCAATGACCTAGAGAGTTCTCTATGGTCAGAAGTGGAGTACAGGACTCATGCAGAGATGTTAGGTATATCATCACATGTCCTTGCTGTGACCAGGTCACAGGCCAAAAAGTGCCTCACTGAACCTCAGGTCTTGGATCCTGGAACAATGGACCAAGCACCTACCAAGAAGAAGAACAGGAGGGTCAAGGCTGTGCCTTCCCCCCTGCCTCAGAGTGATGATCAGCCTTCCCAGGAAGCTGATCTAGAGGACCCTGAAGGAACTGTCCCTGAAGAGCTTGAACCTGATCAGGTTGAGTTTCTGGGGACAGGGGGACCTTCAAGGGCTGACTTGAGGCAGGCTCAGTTATCCTGTCCCTCTCTTGAACCCCTCAGACAGCTGGCTGCTGCTGAGGCTGCTGGGAATGCTCAAGGTACCCATAAAGTGTATTGGGATGAAGGGCTCCTTTATTCAGAGGCTAGAGACCCCAAGCCTGGTGCTACCAGGAGGTTGGTCATTCCTCTGCAATTTAGGGGCTTCCTTCTTACCTTGGCCCATGACATTCCTTTAGCAGGACACTTAGGCCAGAACAAGACTTGGGACAGGCTTGTCCCTCACTTTCACTGGCCTCATATGAATGAAGATACAAAGGAGTTTTGTCGCTCCTGTGTCACCTGCCAAGCCAGTGGCAAATCAGGTGGCACAACAAAGGCCCCCCTAATACCACTACCTGTGGTGGGGGTCCCCTTTGAAAGAGTGGGAATAGACATAGTGGGTCCCATGGATCCTCCCACTGCATCTGGGCACAGATTTATACTGGTGGTAGTGGATCATGCCACCAGGTATCCAGAGGCAATTCCCCTTAGGACCACTACAGCACCTGTTGTGGCCAGGGCCCTGCTGGGAGTATTCTCCAGAGTGGGGTTTCCTAAGGAGGTAGTATCTGACAGAGGTACCAACTTTATGTCAGGATACTTGACAGCTATGTGGAAGGAATGTGGTGTCAACTACAAGTTCACCACCCCTTATCACCCACAATGCAATGGGCTTGTTGAGAGATTCAACAAGACCCTAAAGGGTATGATCAAAGGATTACCTGAAAAGCTCAGGCGAAGATGGGACATCCTTCTACCCTGCCTTCTGTTTGCTTACAGAGAGGTCCCACAAAAAGGAGTTGGCTACAGCCCCTTTGAATTGTTGTTTGGGCACCCTGTGAGAGGCCCACTGTGTTTGGTGAAGGAAGGATGGGAGTTACCTCTCAAAAAGCCTAAGCTAGACATAGTGGACTATGTACTTGGTCTCCGCTCCAGGATGGCTGAGTATATGGAGAAGGCATCCAAAAACCTTGAGGCAAGCCAGGCCTTACAGAAAGCTTGGCATGACCAAAAGGCTGTCTTGGTTGAGTATCAGCCAGGACAGAAGGTATGGGTGTTGGAGCCAGTGGCCCCAGCAGCACTCCAAGACAAATGGTCTGGACCCCATACAATCCTGGAAAAGAAGGGAGAGGTCACCTACTTGGTGGACCTAGGAACTCCCAGGAGTCCCCACCGGGTACTCCATGTTAACAGGCTTAAAGCATATGTTGACAGGGCAGACATGGGCTTGCTCATGGCTACAGATGAGGGACAGGAGGAAGAGAGTTACCCTCTCCCAGACCTGTTGTCTCAGAACCCTGAAGATGGCTCAGTTGAAGGAGTGACCCTTGGAGGCAACCTCACTGCCCATCAGCAGACTGAATGTAGACAGGTTCTACAATCATTTTCACATATGTTTTCCTTGATACCTAGTCAAACTGACTGGTGTACCCATGTTGTGGACACTGGTGACAGTCTGCCTGTAAAGAACAAACTTTACAGACAACCTGACCACGTCAGGGACTGTATAAAGGCTGAGGTACATAAAATGCTGGAATTAGGTGTCATTGAACCCTCAGAGAGCCCCTGGGCTAGCCCAGTGGTTCTGGTCCCCAAACCTCACACCAAAGATGGCAAGAGAGAGATGAGGTTCTGTGTGGATTACAGAGGACTCAATGCTGTCACCAGGACAGATGCACACCCTATTCCAAGGGCAGATGAGCTCATAGACAAACTAGCTTCTGCAAAGTTTTTGAGCACATTTGACTTGACAGCTGGCTATTGGCAAATCAGATTAGCTGAGGAGTCTAAGGCCAAAACAGCATTCTCAACCCCAGGTGGGCATTATCAGTTTGTGGTGATGCCCTTTGGTCTGAAGAATGCACCTGCCACCTTCCAAAGGCTGGTGAACCAAGTCCTTACTGGGTTGGATGACTTTTGCGCAGCATATCTTGATGACATTGCTGTCTTTAGTTCCACCTGGGAGGATCACCTGATCCACCTGAAGAAGGCTCTTGAGGCTCTGCAAAGGGCAGGCCTCACTATCAAGGCTACTAAGTGCCAGATAGGGCAGAGTAAGGTTGTGTATTTGGGCCACCTTGTAGGTGGAGGCCAAGTTCAACCACTGGAGAGTAAGATACAATCCATCAAGGACTGGTCCCCTCCAACCACCCAGACTCAAGTTCGAGCTTTCTTGGGCTTGACTGGGTACTACAGGAAGTTTGTTAAGAACTATGGGTCCATTGTGACTCCTCTTAATGATCTGACATCCAAGAAGATGCCCAAAAAGGTTCAGTGGACAGTAAGCTGTCAAAAGGTATTTGAAGACCTGAAGAAGGCCATGTGCTCTGCACCTATCCTGAAAAGTCCTGACTACTCCAAAGAGTTTATTGTCCAAACAGATGCTTCTGAGTTGGGTGTGGGAGCTGTGCTGTCACAACTTAATGTAGATGGTCAAGACCAACCCATTGCTTTTATTAGCAGAAGGTTGACCCCCAGAGAGAAGAATTGGTCAGCTATTGAGAGGGAGGCCTTTGCTGTGGTGTGGGCCCTGAAGAAGCTGAGGCCATACTTGTTTGGCACTCACTTCAAGATTCAGACCGACCATAAGCCCCTCTTGTGGCTAAATCAGATGAAGGGTGAAAACCCCAAACTGCTTAGGTGGTCCATTTCCCTACAGGGGATGGACTTTACAGTGGAGCACCGGCCAGGTACTGACCATGGGAATGCAGATGGTCTCTCCAGGTACTTCCACTTAGGACATGAAGACGAGACTGGTCAAGGCTAGTTTAATGTCCCAGCGTTTGGGGGGGGGGTTGTGTAGGAGAGTAGGGTCTGCTATCCTATGGTCACCCCAAATTTTTGCTTTTTGCTTCACTGGTTTTTGACATATTGAGGCTGTGGGCCTGCCAATCAGACCCCCAGCCTGCTGTTCTCTCTACTAAATTAAAACTATGCACCCTAGGTGCATAACCAATTGGAAGTGGATCACCCTGTCAGCCCCTGTACCAGTGTACACTAGGTACCCAGGGCATTGGTGTACCCAAGGCCTGCCAAGGGCTGCAGCATGTATTATGCCACCCCAGGCTTGGCCTAACAATCTGACACAACTGGCTGATCACTCAGCTGGGGTAAGTTGGTGTAATCACCTCTTACTTAGGTGTAGTATACCTATACCTAACCTTAAATGGGACACCTGGTAACCTATAAGTCACTCCTATGGCAGGCCTTAACAATCCTGAAGGCAGAGTGCTTGGTTCCATGTGAGATGGTGCTCTGGCATGAGCTGAGCCTGTCTGCAGTGGTCGGAACAACTTCCTTCTACTGTTTCCAGATATCGTCATACCACATACTCTTAAGTGCATTATGAACCTCGCGGTTAAATGCTATCTTTGGTTTGGCTTTATCAAAACATGTCGAGTAAGGTGTCATACGAATTGGAATACTAACCCCTCGCCAATTCTGGCGACGGGGTTAGCATTCCACCCTTCTAGAGGGACACGACATGTACAGTACCTGAAACCCGGGTAAAATCAGACATAGCCTCAGCTCCACAAAATGGATGCTGCCACCACAGACACAAGTCTGCCCTCCTGCTGCTGGGAGTCCTTCCAGCTTGGGAGGTGTGGACAAAGGGTTTCCTGCCAGGGGAGGTGCGTGCACCACCCCAGACAGGATTTTGTGTATTGGTCAGGTAGGGCTTGAAAGAAACCAGACATGCCTGTGGCTCACAAGGAGCCTCGGTGCATATGCCAGTTCAAACCGGTCCTGGGGCACACCAGTCCCGGGCCTGGGGCGAGCTGGACAAAGGATTGGGGGTGTAACCACCCCCCTTCCTGGTCCCACCCTTAGGGAGGGACCTAGCAGGTAGTCCGGCCCCTAGAATCCGCTTAAAGGTAGGAGCTGTGTCCTAAGACTTCAGACATCCTGGAATCAACTTGAAACTAAGAAGAAGACGGGAACTTCGACATTCTGCTGCACAGAAGACTGAAGAAAATCTCCCCTGTGGTCAGGGAGTGACCACCTTGCTAACGCAAGCACCATCCAGCGAATCACCGTCTGCTTTGCCGCCGCCTCCCGCCGGAGCCCGAGCCCAGAGACTGACAAGACCTGGACCTCCAGACCTCTCACCGCCCGATCCACAGTCCCTGAAAAGAGGAGACCCGTGGAGGCACCGAGATACGTGGAGCCAGCCATCTTGGAACGACTACGACAAGCTGACAAGTGCAACAACCGCGGCTCCCTCCAAGTTGTGCTTTGGGATCTGAGAAGCCCAACCCCCGAGCAGCGTCTGCACCAAAGGTGAGCCCTCCAGCATCTCCACGATCTGCGTGGGGCCCTTCTGCATTTTGCCACTCGACGCACCTAACCGGTTGCTGGCCCGCTGGCTAGTGGCCATCTTGGCGATGAACTCTACAAAATACACTGCTGGTCTGGTTGCTCCAGACTGGCCCTTGCTCCCCTCCAAAGGAGCAATCCCTCTGACCTTGCTGGTCAGAACCAACAGCTGATTTCCGAATCCTCCTACAATTGCTTTTGCCAAGGCTTGTTTGCTTCGATCAAGTCGCCGACACCGCCGACAGCGAGAGCCTGCGTGGGACAGCTCGTGAGCCGACTCCTGGACGTCGTTGACCTTCAGGGACCCCGTGGCTGCGGAGACAAGCTACCCCTCATCACCTGTTTGCACCCGACATCGCCTGGTACCCACCTGGTGCCACGCTGGTCACTGGCTAGTGACTGTGAACACTGTCCCCTCTGCTTACAGGTCTTCAACATCTCCGATCCACTCTTGGATCCACTGCATCTCTCCCGGACTGACCGCCTGCAGCATCTTTGTCTTCAAGCTCCACGGAACAGATAGAAGAAACCCGACGCACTTCGAGGCCTATGCACCCGCTTCCTGTGGGTGAGGTAAAGCTGGCACACCTGTGCCCAAGTGTAGTATTACATCTCTAGTGCCTGTGTTCCAAATCTTAAGTTCCTAGTCAACCCGGAAGATCTCCTTTGCAGTAACTTTGTACTTTTTACGCACCCATTGAAACCTATGGGAGCACGCGTGTGACTATTTGCTCTGCACACGCCACCCGTGGACCTCCTGGTCACTAACTGACGTTAGCTCCTTGTAGGCCCAGCGATTCTAGAGGCCCTAGGCCTTTTCCCTTTTCTGTTCGTGGTACTTATACCACTATTTTAGTATATGGTTTGAGTGGCCACCAGGGCCTATCCATATAACGTGCAACTTCTGTGTATTCTGTGATAATCTTGTTTGACGATTTGTGCTCCTGTGCTCATAAAGAGACTAGGGGTTACTTTGAGAAATAAATACATATATATTTTGAATATATATCTGTGTGGTGTCCTTTCATTGGTATAAAAGGGGGTTACATTTGGTAAAACAGCTGGCTTAACACGCTTCACGAGTTTAGCCTCAAAGACTGCTTAGCCTACGCTACCACTAGGGCAGCTAGTCCGAAAAGGTTGACTTACAACCACACCATAAGGGTTGCTCGGCATGGTACAAGGTGATCACTTTAACTAGTGAGCATCATATACCAGGCCAACTTCTCACAGTCAGTGTCAGTCAGTGTCAGTCAGTCAGTGTCAGTCAGTCAGTCAGTCAGTGTCAGTCAGTGTCAGTCAGTGTCAGTCAGTCAGTCAGTGTCAGTCAGTGTCAATCATTGTCAGTCAGTCAGTCAGTGTCAGTCAGTGTCAGTCAGTGTCAGTCAGTCATTGTCAGTCAGTGTCAGTCAATCATTGTCAGTCAGTGTCAGTCAGTCATTGTCAGTCAGTGTCAGTCATTGTCAGTCAGTGTCAGCCAGTGTCAGCCAGTGTCAGCCGGTGTCTTTCAGTCAGTGTCAGTCAGTGTCTGTCAGTCAGTGTCTGTCAGTGTCTGTCAGTGTCAGCCAGTGTCAGTCAGTGTCTGTCAGTCAGTGTCAGTCAGTGTCAGTCAGTCAGTGTCAGTCAGTGTCAGTCAGTGTCAGTCAGTGTCAGTCAGTATCAGTCAGTGTCAGTCAGTCAGTGTCAGTCAGTGTGAGAAGTTGGCCTGGTATATGATGCTCACTAGTTAAAGTGATCACCTTGTACCATGCCAAGCAACCCTTATGGTGTGGTTGTAAGTCAACCTTTTCGGACTAGCTGCCCTAGTGGTAGCGTAGGCTAAGCAGTCTTTGAGGCTAAACTCGTGATGCGTGTTAAGCCAGCTGTTTTACCAAATGCAACCCCCTTTTATACCAATGAAAGGACACCACACAGATATATATTCAAAATATATATGTATTTATTTCTCAAAGTAACCCCTAGTCTCTTTATGAGCACAGGAGCACAAATCGTCAAACAAGATTATCACAGAATACACAGAAGTTGCACTTTATATGGATAGGCCCTGGTGGCCACTCGAACCATATACTAAAATAGTGGTATAAGTACCACGAACAGAAAAGGGAAAAGGCCTAGGGCCTCTAGAATCGCTGGGCCTACAAGGAGCTAACGTCAGTTAGTGACCAGGAGGTCCACGGGTGGCGTGTGCAGAGCAAATAGTCACACGCGTGCTCCCATAGGTTTCAATGGGTGCGTAAAAAGTACAAAGTTACTGCAAAGGAGATCTTCCGGGTTAACTAGGAACTTAAGATTTGGAACACAGGCACTAGAGATGTATTACTACACTTGGGCACCGGAGTACCAGCTTTACCTCACCCACAGGAAGCGGGTGCATAGGCCTCAAAGTGCGTCGGGTTTCTTCTATCTGTTCCGTTGAGCTTGAAGACAAAGATGCTGCAGGCGGTCGGTCCGGGAGAGATGCAGGGGATCCAAGAGTGGATCGGAGTTGCAGAAGGCCTGAAAGCAGAGGGGACAGTGTTCACAGTCACTAGCCAGTGACCGGCGTGGCACCAGGTAGGTACCAGGCGATGTCGGGTGCAAACAGGTGATGAGGGGTAGCTTGTCTCCGCAGCCACGTGGTCCCTGAAGGTCGACGACGTCCAGGAGTCGGCTCACGAGCTGTCCCACGCAGGCTCTCGCTGTCGGCGGTGTCGGCGACTTGGTCGAAGCAAACAAGCCTTGGCAAAAGCAATTGTAGGAGGATTCGGAAGTCAGCTGTTGGTTCTGACCAGCAAGGTCAGAGGGATTGCTCCTTTGGAGAGGAGCAAGGGCCAGTCTGGAGCAACCAGACCAGCGGTGTTTTTCGTAGAGTTCGTCGCCAAGATGGCCACTAGCCAGCGGGCCAGCAACCGGTTAGGCGCGTCGAGTGGCAAAATGCAGAAGGGCCCCACGCAGATCGTGGAGATGCTGGAGGGCTCACCTTTGGTGCAAATGCTGCTCGAGAGTTGGGCTTCTCAGATCCCAAAGCACAACTTGGAGGGAGCCTCGGTTGTTGCACTTGTCAGCTTGTCGTAGTCGATCCAAGATGGCTGGCTCCACGTGTCTCGGTGCCTCCACGGGTCTCCTCTTTGCAGGGACTGTGGATCGGGCGGTGAGAGGTCTGGAGGTCCAGGTCTTGTCAGTCTCTGGGCTCGGGCTCCGGCGGGAGGCGGCGGCAAAGCAGACGTTGATTCGCTGGATGGTGCTTGCGTTAGCAAGGTGGTCACTCCCTGACCACAGGGGAGATTGGCTTCAGTCCTCTGTGCGGCAGAGCGTCGAAGTTCCCGTCTTCTTCTTAGTTTCAAGTTGATTCCAGGATGTCTGAAGTCTTAGGACACAGCTCCTACCTTTATTCGGATTCTAGGGGCCGGACTACCTGCTAGGTCCCTCCCTATGGGTGGGACCAGGAAGGGGGGTGGTTACACCCCCAATCCTTTGTCCAGCTCGCCCCAGGCCCGGGACTGGTGTGCCCCAGGACCGGTTTGAACTGGCATATGCCCCGAGGCTCCTTGTGAGCCACAGGCATGTCTGGTTTCTTTCAAGCCCTACCTGACCAATACACAAAATCCTGTCTGGGGTGGTGCTCGCACCTCCCCTGGCAGGAAACCCTTTGTCCACACCTCCCAAGCTGGAAGGACTCCCAGCAGCAGGAGGGCAGACTTGTGTCTGTGGTGGCAGCATCCATTTTGTGGAGCTGAGGCTATGTCTGATTTTACCCGGGTTTCAGGTACTGTACATGTCGTGTCCCTCTAGAAGGGTGGAATGCTAACCCCGTCGCCAGAATTGGCGAGGGGTTAGTATTCCAATTCGTATGACACCTTACTCGACATGTTTTGATAAAGCCAAACCAAAGATAGCATTTAACCGCGAGGTTCATAATGCACTTAAGAGTATATGGTATGACGATATCTGGAAACAGTAGAAGGAAGTTGTTCCGACCACTGCAGACAGGCTCAGCTCATGCCAGAGCACCATCTCACATGGAACCAAGCACTCTGCCTTCAGGATTGTTAAGGCCTGCCATAGGAGTGACTTATAGGTTACCAGGTGTCCCATTTAAGGTTAGGTATAGGTATACTACACCTAAGTAAGAGGTGATTACACCAACTTACCCCAGCTGAGTGATCAGCCAGTTGTGTCAAATCGTTAGGCCAAGCCTGGGGTGGCATAATACATGCTGCAGCCCTTGGCAGGCCTTGGGTACACCAATGCCCTGGGTACCTAGTGTACACTGGTACAGGGGCTGACAGGGTGATCCACTTCCAATTGGTTATGCACCTAGGGTGCATAGTTTTAATTTAGTAGAGAGAACAGCAGGCTGGGGGTCTGATTGGCAGGCCCACAGCCTCAATATGTCAAAAACCAGTGAAGCAAAAAGCAAAAATTTGGGGTGACCATAGGATAGCAGACCCTACTCTCCTACACAACCCCCCCCCAAACGCTGGGACATTAAACTAGCCTTGACCAGTCTCGTCTTCATGTCCTAAGTGGAAGTACCTGGAGAGACCATCTGCATTCCCATGGTCAGTACCTGGCCGGTGCTCCACTGTAAAGTCCATCCCCTGTAGGGAAATGGACCACCTAAGCAGTTTGGGGTTTTCACCCTTCATCTGATTTAGCCACAAGAGGGGCTTATGGTCGGTCTGAATCTTGAAGTGAGTGCCAAACAAGTATGGCCTCAGCTTCTTCAGGGCCCACACCACAGCAAAGGCCTCCCTCTCAATAGCTGACCAATTCTTCTCTCTGGGGGTCAACCTTCTGCTAATAAAAGCAATGGGTTGGTCTTGACCATCTACATTAAGTTGTGACAGCACAGCTCCCACACCCAACTCAGAAGCATCTGTTTGGACAATAAACTCTTTGGAGTAGTCAGGACTTTTCAGGATAGGTGCAGAGCACATGGCCTCCTTCAGGTCATCAAATGCCTTTTGACAGCTTACTGTCCACTGAACCTTTTTGGGCATCTTCTTGGATGTCAGATCATTAAGAGGAGTCACAATGGACCCATAGTTCTTAACAAACTTCCTGTAGTACCCAGTCAAGCCTAAGAAAGCTCGAACTTGAGTCTGGGTGGTTGGAGGGGACCAGTCCTTGATGGATTGTATCTTACTCTCCAGTGGTTGAACTTGGCCTCCACCTACAAGGTGGCCCAAATATACAACCTTACTCTGCCCTATCTGGCACTTAGTAGCCTTGATAGTGAGGCCTGCCCTCTGCAGGGCCTCAAGAGCCTTCTTCAGGTGGATCAGGTGATCCTCCCAGGTGGAGCTAAAGACAGCAATGTCATCAAGATATGCTGCACAAAAGTCATCCAACCCAGTAAGGACTTGGTTCACCAGCCTTTGGAAGGTGGCAGGTGCATTCTTCAGACCAAAGGGCATCACCACAAACTGATAATGCCCACCTGGGGTTGAGAATGCTGTTTTGGCCTTAGACTCCTCAGCTAATCTGATTTGCCAATAGCCAGCTGTCAAGTCAAATATGCTCAAAAACTTTGCAGAAGCTAGTTTGTCTATGAGCTCATCTGCCCTTGGAATAGGGTGTGCATCTGTCCTGGTGACAGCATTGAGTCCTCTGTAATCCACACAGAACCTCATCTCTCTCTTGCCATCTTTGGTGTGAGGTTTGGGGACCAGAACCACTGGGCTAGCCCAGGGGCTCTCTGAGGGTTCAATGACACCTAATTCCAGCATTTTATGTACCTCAGCCTTTATACAGTCCCTGACGTGGTCAGGTTGTCTGTAAAGTTTGTTCTTTACAGGCAGACTGTCACCAGTGTCCACAACATGGGTACACCAGTCAGTTTGACTAGGTATCAAGGAAAACATATGTGAAAATGATGGTAGAACCTGTCTACATTCAGTCTGCTGATGGGCAGTGAGGTTGCCTCCAAGGGTCACTCCTTCAACTGAGCCATCTTCAGGGTTCTGAGACAACAGGTCTGGGAGAGGGTCACTCTCTTCCTCCTGTCCCTCATCTGTAGCCATGAGCAAGCCCATGTCTGCCCTGTCAACATATGCTTTAAGCCTGTTAACATGGAGTACCCTGTGGGGACTCCTGGGAGTTCCTAGGTCCACCAAGTAGGTGACCTCTCCCTTCTTTTCCAGGATTGTATGGGGTCCAGACCATTTGTCTTGGAGTGCTGCTGGGGCCACTGGCTCCAACACCCATACCTTCTGTCCTGGCTGAAACTCAACCAAGACAGCCTTTTGGTCATGCCAAGCTTTCTGTAAGGCCTGGCTTGCCTCAAGGTTTTTGGATGCCTTCTCCATATACTCAGCCATCCTGGAGCGGAGACCAAGTACATAGTCCACTATGTCTAGCTTAGGCTTTTTGAGAGGTAACTCCCAGCCTTCCTTCACCAAACACAGTGGGCCTCTCACAGGGTGCCCAAACAACAATTCAAAGGGGCTGTAGCCAACTCCTTTTTGTGGGACCTCTCTGTAAGCAAACAGAAGGCAGGGTAGAAGGATGTCCCATCTTCGCCTGAGCTTTTCAGGTAATCCTTTGATCATACCCTTTAGGGTCTTGTTGAATCTCTCAACAAGCCCATTGCATTGTGGGTGATAAGGGGTGGTGAACTTGTAGTTGACACCACATTCCTTCCACATAGCTGTTAAGTATCCAGACATAAAGTTGGTACCTCTGTCAGATACTACCTCCTTAGGAAACCCCACTCTGGAGAATACTCCCAGCAGGGCCCTGGCCACAACAGGAGCTGTAGTGGTCCTAAGGGGAATTGCCTCTGGGTACCTGGTGGCATGATCCACTACCACCAGTATAAATCTGTGCCCAGATGCAGTGGGAGGATCCATGGGACCCACTATGTCTATTCCCACTCTTTCAAAGGGAACCCCCACCACAGGTAGTGGTATCAGGGGGGCCTTTGTTGTGCCACCTGATTTGCCACTGGCTTGGCAGGTAACACAGGAGCGACAAAACTCCTTTGTATCTTCATTCATATGGGGCCAGTGAAAGTGAGGGACAAGCCTGTCCCAAGTCTTGTTCTGGCCTAAGTGTCCTGCTAAAGGAATATCATGGGCCAAGGTAAGAAGGAAGCCCCTAAATTGCAGAGGTATAACCAACCTCCTGGTTGCACCAGGCTTGGGGTCTCTAGCCTCTGAATAAAGGAGCCCTTCATCCCAATACACTTTATGGGTACCTTGAGCATTCCCAGCAGCCTCAGCAGCAGCCAGCTGTCTGAGGGGTTCAAGAGAGGGACAGGATAACTGAGCCTGCCTCAAGTCAGCCCTTGAAGGTCCCCCTGTCCCCAGAAACTCAACCTGGTCAGGTTCAAGCTCTTCAGGGACAGTTCCTTCAGGGTCCTCTAGATCAGCTTCCTGGGAAGGCTGATCATCACTCTGAGGCAGGGGGGAAGGCACAGCCTTGACCCTCCTGTTCTTCTTCTTGGTAGGTGCTTGGTCCATTGTTCCAGGATCCAAGACCTGTGGTTCAGTGAGGCACTTTTTGGCCTGTGACCTGGTCACAGCAAGGACATGTGATGATATACCTAACATCTCTGCATGAGTCCTGTACTCCACTTCTGACCATAGAGAACTCTCTAGGTCATTGCCCAACAAACATTCTACTGGGAGGTCTGCACTAACCACAACCCTTTTGAGGCCAGTTACCCCTCCCCATGAGAAGTTAACAACTGCCACACTGTGTGAAGTAGTGGCATTGCTGGCATTGGTCACCAGGTAGTTCTCACCTGGTATGTACTGTCCAGGGTCCACAAAGCCTGGTGTCACCATAGTGACACTGGCACATGTGTCCCTGTAGGCTTGAGCCACTTTGTCATTAATTAAAGGAGTCTGTCTGTACTTGCCCAGGTTACTGGGGCTCACAGTCAGGGACAAATCAATGTCCCCATCACAGATCAAGACTGCCTGTGTCAGGGTTCTGTCTAAGTCAGAATCTCCTTCAGTTCCCATAGTGATTCCCACTACACCCTTTGTCTGGGGACCAACACTGCTAACAGTAGTACTGGGAGCAGGTGCCTTAGGGGCAACAGTGTTGGGGGCTCCACCCTTTTTGCAATCACTAGTCCAGTGAGTTGTATTTTTACAATGATTGCACCAGGGTTTCTTCTGACCTTCTTTCTTCTTCTTGGACTGTTGGGACCCACCCTCCTTAGCAGTAGTTTGGGGCCCTGTTGAAGACTTCTGGTCTTTAGGTTTCTGATCTCCACCCTTTTGGTCTGTTTTCTTCTGATCACCCCCTTGGCCCTGGTTCTGGTTCTTTTGCTTAACCCTGGTTCTGACCCATTTGTCTGCCTTCTTTCCCAATTCTTGGGGAGAGGTCAGATCAGAGTCAACCAAGTGTTGATGCAGTTGCTGGTTTTGACAGTTATTTAAAATCTGTTCTCTCATCATCAAATTATACAATCCTGTAAAATCAGATACCTTACTTCCCAGCAACCAACCCTCCAAAGCCTTAGTGGCACATTCAATGTATTCAGACCAGTCCTGAGTCTGTGTCTTTTGGGTGTCTCTGAACATTAACCTGTACTGCTCAGTGGTTAAGCCTAACCCATCAACTAGAACACTCTTCAGGACTCTGTAGTTTCTGACATCCTCTTCTCTAACAGTGAGGAGTCTGTCTCTGCCTCTTCCCTCAAAGGAGAGCCAGAGGATTGCTGCCCACTGATCTTCAGGAACCTGCTGTACTTTGCAGGCTCTCTCAAGAGCAGTTATCCACTTGTGGATGTCATCCCCACTTTTGTAGGGGGGCACAACCTTAGACAGGTTTCTATTGTCGAAAACCCTATCTTTGTCCTTAGGGACAATGCTGCCACCAGTGGGTATAGACCCACTCTCTTTATGCTGTCTAGCCTTGCTAAGTTTCTCTTCCATCAGGGCTACTTCTAGCTCCTGCTTCCTGATCCTCAGCTGGGCCTCTTGCATCTTGGCCTCATGTTCCCTCCTCTGAGGGGTGGTCATCCTTCTCCTGGAGTGACCTTGAGAGCCTCTAGAGCCATGGGAAGCATTGGAGTCACCTGAGCGATTCCTTTGCCTTCCCAGCCCTGTGTTAAGTCCACTGGGGAGATCCAGTGGGTTGAACCCACTGTCAGTCCCCAATAGCCTTGGTTTAGCTGGGCCAAGTATAACACTTGGCACTGGGCTAGTTCTCCCTTCATCCTCACTACTGTCAGTATCCTTTTCACTCTCATCCTCTGTGGTAGGCATCCCATCTAAGGGGTGACTATTGGGAAGGGGTACTTCAGTGGCATCTTCAGAAGGGGGGCCTCCTGTTCCTGTCCCTAAGGGGGCTAACTGGGAAGCTTTCTTGAGTGCTCTCTGATTCTCATCATTCTGTAAGAGCTCTCTGAGCTCAGCAGAGTTTGGGTTCTTGGGCTGTTTAAGGCCTCTAAGAGTTGCCAAATGCCTGAGCTCATTCTGATTAAGGGTAGCAAAGCTGGTTGGTGCCCTCTGGGGGTCACTCTCGACAGAGATGGGTACAGTGGACCCCTCTGCCCCGGCCATTGCTCTTAAGTGTGGGTGGATGTGTTGCAATCTACCTACACTTGGGTTTACCTACCAAACCTATCTAGTAGTTGTAGTCAGGGTGTGCTACTCCCTTTGCTCTACAACAACTAAGTTCAGTAGAACTTAAGTATATCTAATCTTGTTTTATATGTACCTACAGGTACCTATGTGATCTTTCAATTGGTAACCAAGAGATTACAATGGTAAAACACAGCAAGCTCAAATCCAACCGCTGCTCACCAATGTGAGAAGTTGGCCTGGTATATGATGCTCACTAGTTAAAGTGATCACCTTGTACCATGCCAAGCAACCCTTATGGTGTGGTTGTAAGTCAACCTTTTCGGACTAGCTGCCCTAGTGGTAGCGTAGGCTAAGCAGTCTTTGAGGCTAAACTCGTGATGCGTGTTAAGCCAGCTGTTTTACCAAATGCAACCCCCTTTTATACCAATGAAAGGACACCACACAGATATATATTCAAAATATATATGTATTTATTTCTCAAAGTAACCCCTAGTCTCTTTATGAGCACAGGAGCACAAATCGTCAAACAAGATTATCACAGAATACACAGAAGTTGCACTTTATATGGATAGGCCCTGGTGGCCACTCGAACCATATACTAAAATAGTGGTATAAGTACCACGAACAGAAAAGGGAAAAGGCCTAGGGCCTCTAGAATCGCTGGGCCTACAAGGAGCTAACGTCAGTTAGTGACCAGGAGGTCCACGGGTGGCGTGTGCAGAGCAAATAGTCACACGCGTGCTCCCATAGGTTTCAATGGGTGCGTAAAAAGTACAAAGTTACTGCAAAGGAGATCTTCCGGGTTAACTAGGAACTTAAGATTTGGAACACAGGCACTAGAGATGTATTACTACACTTGGGCACCGGAGTACCAGCTTTACCTCACCCACAGGAAGCGGGTGCATAGGCCTCAAAGTGCGTCGGGTTTCTTCTATCTGTTCCGTTGAGCTTGAAGACAAAGATGCTGCAGGCGGTCGGTCCGGGAGAGATGCAGGGGATCCAAGAGTGGATCGGAGTTGCAGAAGGCCTGAAAGCAGAGGGGACAGTGTTCACAGTCACTAGCCAGTGACCGGCGTGGCACCAGGTAGGTACCAGGCGATGTCGGGTGCAAACAGGTGATGAGGGGTAGCTTGTCTCCGCAGCCACGTGGTCCCTGAAGGTCGACGACGTCCAGGAGTCGGCTCACGAGCTGTCCCACGCAGGCTCTCGCTGTCGGCGGTGTCGGCGACTTGGTCGAAGCAAACAAGCCTTGGCAAAAGCAATTGTAGGAGGATTCGGAAGTCAGCTGTTGGTTCTGACCAGCAAGGTCAGAGGGATTGCTCCTTTGGAGAGGAGCAAGGGCCAGTCTGGAGCAACCAGACCAGCAGTGTTTTTCGTAGAGTTCGTAGCCAAGATGGCCACTAGCCAGCGGGCCAGCAACCGGTTAGGCGCGTCGAGTGGCAAAATGCAGAAGGGCCCCACGCAGATCGTGGAGATGCTGGAGGGCTCACCTTTGGTGCAAATGCTGCTCGAGAGTTGGGCTTCTCAGATCCCAAAGCACAACTTGGAGGGAGCCTCGGTTGTTGCACTTGTCAGCTTGTCGTAGTCGATCCAAGATGGCTGGCTCCACGTGTCTCGGTGCCTCCACGGGTCTCCTCTTTGCAGGGACTGTGGATCGGGCGGTGAGAGGTCTGGAGGTCCAGGTCTTGTCAGTCTCTGGGCTCGGGCTCCGGCGGGAGGCGGCGGCAAAGCAGACGTTGATTCGCTGGATGGTGCTTGCGTTAGCAAGGTGGTCACTCCCTGACCACAGGGGAGATTGGCTTCAGTCCTCTGTGCGGCAGAGCGTCGAAGTTCCCGTCTTCTTCTTAGTTTCAAGTTGATTCCAGGATGTCTGAAGTCTTAGGACACAGCTCCTACCTTTATTCGGATTCTAGGGGCCGGACTACCTGCTAGGTCCCTCCCTATGGGTGGGACCAGGAAGGGGGGTGGTTACACCCCCAATCCTTTGTCCAGCTCGCCCCAGGCCCGGGACTGGTGTGCCCCAGGACCGGTTTGAACTGGCATATGCCCCGAGGCTCCTTGTGAGCCACAGGCATGTCTGGTTTCTTTCAAGCCCTACCTGACCAATACACAAAATCCTGTCTGGGGTGGTGCTCGCACCTCCCCTGGCAGGAAACCCTTTGTCCACACCTCCCAAGCTGGAAGGACTCCCAGCAGCAGGAGGGCAGACTTGTGTCTGTGGTGGCAGCATCCATTTTGTGGAGCTGAGGCTATGTCTGATTTTACCCGGGTTTCAGGTACTGTACATGTCGTGTCCCTCTAGAAGGGTGGAATGCTAACCCCGTCGCCAGAATTGGCGAGGGGTTAGTATTCCAATTCGTATGACACCTTACTCGACATGTTTTGATAAAGCCAAACCAAAGATAGCATTTAACCGCGAGGTTCATAATGCACTTAAGAGTATATGGTATGACGATATCTGGAAACAGTAGAAGGAAGTTGTTCCGACCACTGCAGACAGGCTCAGCTCATGCCAGAGCACCATCTCACATGGAACCAAGCACTCTGCCTTCAGGATTGTTAAGGCCTGCCATAGGAGTGACTTATAGGTTACCAGGTGTCCCATTTAAGGTTAGGTATAGGTATACTACACCTAAGTAAGAGGTGATTACACCAACTTACCCCAGCTGAGTGATCAGCCAGTTGTGTCAAATCGTTAGGCCAAGCCTGGGGTGGCATAATACATGCTGCAGCCCTTGGCAGGCCTTGGGTACACCAATGCCCTGGGTACCTAGTGTACACTGGTACAGGGGCTGACAGGGTGATCCACTTCCAATTGGTTAAGCACCTAGGGTGCATAGTTTTAATTTAGTAGAGAGAACAGCAGGCTGGGGGTCTGATTGGCAGGCCCACAGCCTCAATATGTCAAAAACCAGTGAAGCAAAAAGCAAAAATTTGGGGTGACCATAGGATAGCAGACCCTACTCTCCTACAGTCAGTGTCTGTCAGTGTCAGTCAGTGTCAGTCAGTCATTGTCAGTCCGTGTCAGCCAGTGTCAGCCAGTGTCAGTCAGTGTATTTCAGTCAGTGTCAGTCAGAGTCTGTCAGTCAGTGTCAGTCAGTGTCAGTCAGTGTCTGTCAGTCAGTGTCTGTCAGTGTCTGTCAGTGTCAGTCAGTGTCAGTCAGTGTCAGTCAGTCAGTGTCAGTCAGTGTCAGTCAGTGTCAGTCAGTGTCAGTCAGTCAGTGTCAGTCAGTCAGTGTCTGTCAGTCAGTGTCAGTCAGTCAGTCAGTGTCAGTCAGTGTCAGTCAGTGTCAGTCAGTCATTGTCAGTCTGTGTCAGCCAGTGTCAGCCAATGTCAGCCAGTGTCAGCCAGTGTCTTTCAGTCAGTGTCAGTCGGAGTCTGTCAGTCAGTGTCAGTCAGTGTCTGTCAGTCAGTGTCTGTCAGTGTCTGTCAGTGTCTGTCAGTGTCTGTCAGTGTCTGTCAGTCAGTATCAGTCAGTGTCAGGCAGTGTCAGTCAGTGTCAGTCAGTGTCAGTCAGTGTCAGTCAGTCAGTGTCAGTCAGTCAGTATCTGTCAGTCAGTGTCAGTCAGTCAGTCAGTGTCAGTCAGTCAGTCAGTGTCAGTCAGTGTCAGTCAGTCATTGTCAGTCAGTGTCAGCCAGTGTCAGCAAGTGTCAGCCAGTGTCAGCCAGAGTCTTTCAGTCAGTGTCAGTCAGAGTCTGTCAGTCAGTGTCAGTCAGTGTCAGTCAGTGTCAGTCAGTGTCTGTCAGTCAGTGTCAGCCAGTGTCAGCCAGTGTCTGTCAGTCAGTGTCAGTCAGTGTCAGCCAGTGTCAGCCAGTGTCTTTCAGTCAGTGTCAGTCAGAGTCTGTCAGTCAGTGTCAGTCAGTGTCAGTCAGTGTCAGTCAGTGTCAGTCAGTGTCAGTCAGTGTCAGTCAGTGTCAGTCAGTCATTGTCAGTCATTGTCAGCCAGTGTCAGCCAGTGTTAGCCAGTGTCAGCCAGTGTCTTTCAGACAGTGTCAGTCACAGTCTGTCAGTCAGTGTCAGTCAGTGTCAGTCAGTGTCAGTCAGTGTCAGTCAGTGTCAGTCAGTCAGTGTCAGTCAGTGTCAGTCAGTGTCAGTCAGTCATTGTCAGTCATTATCAGTCATTGTCAGTCAGTGTCAGCCAGTGTCAGCCAGTGTCAGCCAGTGTCAGCCAGTGTGTTTCAGTCAGTGTCAGTCAGAGTCTTTCAGCCATTGTCAGCCAGTGGCTTTCAGTCAGTGTCAGTCAGTCTGTCAGTCAGTGTCAGTCAGCGTCAGTCAGTGTCAGTCAATGTCAGTCAGTGTCAGTCAGTCAGTGTCAGTCAGTGTCTGTCAGTCAGTGTCTGTCAGTCAGTGTCAGTCAGTCAGTGTCAGTCAGTGTCAGTCAGTGTCAGTCAGTCATTGTCAGTCATTGTCAGTCAGTGTCAGTCATTGTCAGTCAGTGTCAGCCAGTGTCAGCCAGTGTCAGCCAGTGTCTTTCAGTCAGTGTCAGTCAGAGTCTGTCAGTTAGTGTCAGTCAGTGTCAGTCAGTTAGTCAGTGTCAGTCAGTCAGTCAGTGTCAGTCAGTGTCAGTCAGTGTCAGTCAGTGTCAGTCAGTGTCAGTCAGTGTCTGTCAGTCAGGGTCTGTCAGTCAGTGTCTGTCAGTGTCAGTCAGTGTCAGTCAGTGTCTGTCAGTGTCAGTCAGTGTCAATCAGTGTCTGTCAGTCAGTGTCTGTCAGTGTCTGTCAGTGTCAGTCAGTGTCAGTCAGTATCTGTCAGTGTCTGTCAGTGTCAGTCAGTGTCTGTCAGTGTCTGTCAGTGTCAGTCAGTGTCTGTCAGTCAGTGTCTGTCAGTGTCTGTCAGTGTCTGTCAGTGTCAGTCAGTGTCTGTCAGTCAGTGTCAGTGAGTGTCAGTCAGTGTCAGTCAGTGTCAGTCAGTCAGTGTCAGTCAGTCAGTGTCTGTCAGTCAGAGTCAGTCAGTCAGTGTCAGTCAGTGTCAGTCAGTCAGTCAGTGTCATTCAGTGTCAGTCATTGTCAGTCAGTGTCAGCCAGTGTCAGCCAGTGTCAGCCAGTGTCTTTCAGTCAGTGTCAGTCAGAGTCTGTCAGTCAGTGTCAGTCAGTGTCAGTCAGTGTCAGTCAGTGTCTGTCAGTCAGTGTCAGCCAGTGTCAGCCAGTGTCAGCCAGTGTCTGTCAGTCAGTGTCAGTCAGTGTCAGCCAGTGTCAGCCAGTGTCAGCCAGTGTCTTTCAGTCAGTGTCAGTCAGAGTCTGTCAGTCAGTGTCAGTCAGTGTCAGTCAGTGTCAGTCAGTGTCTGTCAGTCAGTGTCTGTCAGTCATTGTCAGTCAGTGTCAGTCAGTGTCTGTCAGTGTCTGTCAGTCAGTGTCAGTCAGTGTCAGTCAGTCAGTGTCAGTCAGAGTCTGTCAGTCACTGTCTGTCAGAGTCTGTCAGTCAGTGTCTGTCAGTGTCAGTCAGTGTCAGCCAGTGTCTGTCAGTCAGTGTCTGTCAGTGTCTGTCAGTGTCAGTCAGTGTCAGTTTAGTGTCTGTCAGTCAGTGTCAGTCAGTGTCAGTCAGTCAGTGTCAGTCAGTGTCAGTCAGTGTCAGTCAGTGTCAGTCAGTATCAGTCAGTGTCAGTCAGTCAGTGTCAGTCAGTGTCTGTCAGTGTCTGTCAGTGTCAGTCAGTCATTGTCAGTCAGTGTCAGCCAGTGTCAGCCAGTGTATTTCAGTCAGTGTCAGTCAGAGTCTGTCAGTCAGTGTCAGTCAGTGTCTGTCAGTCAGTGTCAGTCAGTGTCAGTCAGTGTCAGTCAGTCATTGTCAGTCATTGTCAGCCAGTGTCAGCCAGTGTCAGCCAGTGTCAGCCAGTGTCAGCCAGTGTCTTTCAGTCAGTGTCAGTCACAGTCTGTCAGTCAGTGTCAGTCAGTGTCAGTCAGTGTCAGTCAGTGTCAGTCAGTCAGTGTCAGTCAGTGTCAGTCAGTGTCAGTCAGTCATTGTCAGTCATTATCAGTCATTGTCAGTCAGTGTCAGCCAGTGTCAGCCAGTGTCAGCCAGTGTCAGCCAGTGTCTTTCAGTCAGTGTCAGTCAGAGTCTTTCAGTCAGTGTCAGTCAGTGTCAGTCAGTGTCAGTCAGTGTCAGTCAGTGTCAGTCAGTGTCAGTCAGTGTCAGTCAGTCAGTGTCAGTCAGTCAGTCAGTCAGTGTCAGTCAGTGTCAGTCAGTGTCAGTCAGTCAGTCAGTGTTAGTCAGTGTCAATCATTGTCAGTCAGTCAGTCAGTGTCAGTCAGTGTCAGTCAGTGTCAGTCAGTCATTGTCAGTCAGTGTCAGTCAATCATTGTCAGTCAGTGTCAGTCAGTCATTGTCAGTCAGTGTCAGTCATTGTCAGTCAGTGTCAGCCAGTGTCAGCCAGTGTCAGCCGGTGTCTTTCAGTCAGTGTCAGTCAGTGTCTGTCAGTCAGTGTCTGTCAGTGTCTGTCAGTGTCAGCCAGTGTCAGTCAGTGTCTGTCAGTCAGTGTCAGTCAGTGTCAGTCAGTCAGTGTCAGTCAGTGTCAGTCAGTGTCAGTCAGTGTCAGTCAGTATCAGTCAGTGTCAGTCAGTCAGTGTCAGTCAGTGTCTGTCAGTGTCAGTCAGTGTCAGTCAGTCATTGTCAGTCCGTGTCAGCCAGTGTCAGCCAGTGTCAGTCAGTGTATTTCAGTCAGTGTCAGTCAGAGTCTGTCAGTCAGTGTCAGTCAGTGTCAGTCAGTGTCTGTCAGTCAGTGTCTGTCAGTGTCTGTCAGTGTCAGTCAGTGTCAGTCAGTCAGTGTCAGTCAGTGTCAGTCAGTGTCAGTCAATCATTGTCAGTCAGTGTCAGTCAGTCATTGTCAGTCAGTGTCAGCCAGTGTCAGCCAGTGTCAGCCAGTGTCAGCCAGTGTCAGCCGGTGTGAGAAGTTGGCCTGGTATATGATGCTCACTAGTTAAAGTGATCACCTTGTACCATGCCAAGCAACCCTTATGGTGTGGTTGTAAGTCAACCTTTTCGGACTAGCTGCCCTAGTGGTAGCGTAGGCTAAGCAGTCTTTGAGGCTAAACTCGTGATGCGTGTTAAGCAAGCTGTTTTACCAATAGTAACCCCCTTTTATACCAATGAAAGGACACCACACAGATATATATTCAAAATATATATGTATTTATTTCTCAAAGTAACCCCTAGTCTCTTTATGAGCACAGGAGCACAAATCGTCAAACAAGATTATCACAGAATACACAGAAGTTGCACTTTATATGGATAGGCCCTGGTGGCCACTCGAACCATATACTAAAATAGTGGTATAAGTACCACGAACAGAAAAGGGAAAAGGCCTAGGGCCTCTAGAATCGCTGGGCCTACAAGGAGCTAACGTCAGTTAGTGACCAGGAGGTCCACGGGTGGCGTGTGCAGAGCAAATAGTCACACGCGGGCTCCCATAGGTTTCAATGGGTGCGTAAAAAGTACAAAGTTACTGCAAAAGGAATCTTCCGGATGACCTAGGAACTTAAGATTTGGAACACAGGCACTAGAGATGTATTACTACACATGGGCACCGGAGTACCAGCTTTACCTCACCCACAGGAAGCGGGTGCATAGGCCTCAAAGTGCGTCGGGTTTCTTCTATCTGTTCCGTGGAGCTTGAAGACAAAGATGCTGCAGGCGGTCGGTCCGGGAGAGATGCAGTGGATCCAAGAGTGGATTGGAGATGTTGAAGACCTGTAAGCAGAGGGGACAGTGTTCACAGTCACTAGCCAGTGACCAGCGTGGCACCAGGTGGGTACCAGGCGATGTCGGGTGCAAACAGGTGATGAGGGGTAGCTTGTCTCCGCAGCCACGTGGTCCCTGAAGGTCGACGACGTCCAGGAGTCGGCTCACGAGCTGTCCCACGCAGGTTCTCGCTGTCGGCGGTGTCGGCGACTTGATCGAAGCAAACAAGCCTTGGCAAAAGCAATTGTAGGAGGATTCGGAAATCAGCTGTTGGTTCTGACCAGCAAGGTCAGAGGGATTGTTCCTTTGGAGGGGAGCAAGGGCCAGTCTGGAGCAACCAGACCAGCGGTGTTTGTCGTAGATTTCGTCGCCAAGATGGCCACTAGCCAGCGGGCCAGCAACCGGTTAGGCGCGTCGAGTGGCAAAATGCAGAAGGGCCCCACGCAGATCGTGGAGATGCTGGAGGGCTCACCTTTGGTGCAGATGCTGCTCGAGGGTTGGGCTTCTCAGGACCCAAAGCACAACTTGGAGGGAGCCTCGGTTGTTGCACTGGTCAGCTTGTCGTAGTCGTTCCAAGATGGCTGGCTCCACGTGTCTCGGTGCCTCCACGGGTCTCCTCTTTTCAGGGACTGTGGATCGGGCGGTGAGAGGTCTGGAGGTCCAGGTCTTGTCAGTCTCTGGGCTCGGGCTCCGGCGGGAGGCGGCGGCAAAGCAGACGGTGATTCGCTGGATGGTGCTTGCGTTAGCAAGGTGGTCACTCCCTGACCACAGGGGAGATTTTCTTCAGTCTTCTGTGCAGCAGAATGTCGAAGTTCCCGTCTTCTTCTTAGTTTCAAGTTGATTCCAGGATGTCCGAAGTCTTAGGACACAGCTCCTACCTTTATTCGGATTCTAGGGGCCGGACTACCTGCTAGGTCCCTCCCTATGGGTGGGACCAGGAAGGGGGGTGGTTACACCCCCAATCCTTTGTCCAGCTCGCCCCAGGCCCGGGACTGGTGTGCCCCAGGACCGGTTTGAACTGGCATATGCACCGAGGCTCCTTGTGAGCCACAGGCATGTCTGGTTTCTTTCAAGCCCTACCTGACCAATACACAAAATCCTGTCTGGGGTGGTGCATGCACCTCCCCTGGCAGGAAACCCTTTGTCCACACCTCCCAAGCTGGAAGGACTCCCAGCAGCAGGAGGGCAGACTTGTGTCTGTGGTGGCAGCATCCATTTTGTGGAGCTGAGGCTATGTCTGATTTTACCCGGGTTTCAGGTACTGTACATGTCGTGTCCCTCTAGAAGGGTGGAATGCTAACCCCGTCGCCAGAATTGGCGAGGGGTTAGTATTCCAATTCGTATGACACCTTACTCGACATGTTTTGATAAAGCCAAACCAAAGATAGCATTTAACCGCGAGGTTCATAATGCACTTAAGAGTATATGGTATGACGATATCTGGAAACAGTAGAAGGAAGTTGTTCCGACCACTGCAGACAGGCTCAGCTCATGCCAGAGCACCATCTCACATGGAACCAAGCACTCTGCCTTCAGGATTGTTAAGGCCTGCCATAGGAGTGACTTATAGGTTACCAGGTGTCCCATTTAAGTTTAGGTATAGGTATACTACACCTAAGTAAGAGGTGATTACACCAACTTACCCCAGCTGAGTGATCAGCCAGTTGTGTCAGATTGTTAGGCCAAGCCTGGGGTGGCATAATACATGCTTCAGCCCCTGGCAGGCCTTGGATACACCAATGCCCTGGGTACCTAGTGTACACTGGTACAGGGGCTGACAGGGTGATCCAACCAATTGGGTATGTACCTAGGGTACATGGAGTCCATTTTACAGAGAGAGCAGATAGCCTGAGAGCCTGAATGGCAGGATCTCAGGCCAACTAAGTCGAAAAACCAGCTAGACACTAGGCAAAAATTTGGGGGTAACCATAGTCAGATATCCACCTTCCTACAGCCGGTGTCTTTCAGTCAGTGTCAGTCAGTGTCTGTCAGTCAGTGTCTGTCAGTGTCTGTCAGTGTCAGTCAGTGTAAGTCAGTGTCTGTCAGTCAGTGTCAGTCAGTGTCAGTCAGTCAGTGTCAGTCAGTGTCAGTCAGTGTCAGTCAGTGTCAGTCAGTATCAGTCAGTGTCAGTCAGTCAGTGTCAGTCAGTGTCTGTCAGTGTCAGTCAGTGTCAGTCAGTCATTGTCAGTCAGTGTCAGCCAGTGTCAGCCAGTGTCAGTCAGTGTATTTCAGTCAGTGTCAGTCAGAGTCTGTCAGTCAGTGTCAGTCAGTGTCAGTCAGTGTCTGTCAGTCAGTGTCTGTCAGTGTCTGTCAGTATCAGTCAGTGTCAGTCAGTGTCAGTCAGTCAGTGTCAGTCAGTCAGTCAGTGTCAGTCAGTGTCAGTCAGTGTCAGTCAGTCAGTCAGTGTCAGTCAGTGTCAGTCATTGTCAGTCAGTCAGTCAGTGTCAGTCAGTGTCAGTCAGTCATTGTCAGTCAGTGTCAGTCAATCATTGTCAGTCAGTGTCAGTCAGTCATTGTCAGTCAGTGTCAGTCATTGTCAGTCAGTGTCAGCCAGTGTCAGCCAGTGTCAGCCGGTGTCTTTCAGTCAGTGTCAGTCAGAGTCTGTCAGTCAGTGTCAGTCAGTCAGTGTCAGTCAGTAAGTCAGTGTCAGTCAGTGTCTGTCAGTGTCAGTCAGTATCAGTCAGTGTCTGTCAGTCAGTGTCAGTCAGTCAGTGTCAGTCAGTGTCAGTCAGTGTCTGTCAGTGTCAGTCAGTGTCAGTCAGTGTCTGACAGTGTCAGCCATTGTCAGCCAGTGGCTTTCAGTCAGTGTCAGTCAGTCTGTCAGTCAGTGTCAGTCAGTGTCAGTCAGTGTCAGTCAATGTAAGTCAGTCAGTCAGTGTCAGTCAGTGTCTGTCAGTCAGTGTCTGTCAGTCAGTGTCAGTCAGTCAGTGTCAGTCAGTGTCAGTCAGTGTCAGTCAGTCATTGTCAGTCATTGTCAGTCAGTGTCAGTCATTGTCAGTCAGTGTCAGCCAGTGTCAGCCAGTGTCAGCCAGTGTCTTTCAGTCAGTGTCAGTCAGAGTCTGTCAGTTAGTGTCAGTCAGTGTCAGTCAGTTAGTCAGTGTCAGTCAGTCAGTCAGTGTCAGTCAGTGTCAGTCAGTGTCAGTCAGTGTCAGTCAGTGTCTGTCAGTCAGGGTCTGTCAGTCAGTGTCAGTCAGTCAGTGTCAGTCAGTGTCAGTCAGTGTCAGTCAGTCATTGTCAGTCATTGTCAGTCAGTGTCAGTCATTGTCAGTCAGTGTCAGCCAGTGTCAGCCAGTGTCAGCCAGTGTCAGCCAGTGTCTTTCAGTCAGTGTCAGTCAGAGTCTGTCAGTTAGTGTCAGTCAGTGTCAATCAGTTAGTCAGTGTCAGTCAGTCAGTCAGTCAGTCAGTGTCAGTCAGTGTCAGTCAGTGTCAGTCAGTGTCAGTCAGTGTCAGTCAGTGTCTGTCAGTCAGGGTCTGTCAGTCAGTGTCTGTCAGTGTCAGTCAGTGTCAGTCAGTGCCTGTCAGTGTCAGTCAGTGTCAATCAGTGTCTGTCAGTCAGTGTCAGTCATTGTCAGTCAGTGTCAGCCAGTGTCAGCCAGTGTCAGCCAGTGTCTTTCAGTCAGTGTCAGTCAGAGTCTGTCAGTCAGTGTCAGTCAGTGTCAGTCAGTGTCTGTCAGTCAGTGTCAGCCAGTGTCAGCCAGTGTCAGCCAGTGTCTGTCAGTCAGTGTCAGTCAGTGTCAGCCAGTGTCAGCCAGTGTCAGCCAGTGTCTTTCAGTCAGTGTCAGTCAGAGTCTGTCAGTCAGTGTCAGTCAGTGTCAGTCAGTGTCAGTCAGTGTCTGTCAGTCAGTGTCTGTCAGTCATTGTCAGTCAGTGTCAGTCAGTGTCTGTCAGTGTCTGTCAGTCAGTGTCAGTCAGTGTCAGTCAGTCAGTGTCAGTCAGAGTCTGTCAGTCAGTGTCTGTCAGAGTCTGTCAGTCAGTGTCTGTCAGTGTCAGTCAGTGTCAGTCAGTGTCTGTCAGTATGTGTCTGTCAGTGTCTGTCAGTGTCAGTCAATGTCAGTTTAGTGTCTGTCAGTCAGTGTCAGTCAGTGTCAGTCAGTCAGTGTCAGTCAGTGTCAGTCAGTGTCAGTCAGTGTCAGTCAGTATCAGTCAGTGTCAGTCAGTCAGTGTCAGTCAGTGTCTGTCAGTGTCTGTCAGTGTCAGTCAGTCATTGTCAGTCAGTGTCAGCCAGTGTCAGCCAGTGTCAGCCAGTGTCAGCCAGTGTATTTCAGTCAGTGTCAGTCAGAGTCTGTCAGTCAGTGTCAGTCAGTGTCAGTCAGTGTCTGTCAGTCAGTGTCAGTCAGTGTCAGTCAGTGTCAGTCAGTCATTGTCAGTCATTGTCAGCCAGTGTCAGCCAGTGTCAGCCAGTGTCAGCCAGTGTCAGCCAGTGTCTTTCAGTCAGTGTCAGTCACAGTCTGTCAGTCAGTGTCAGTCAGTGTCAGTCAGTGTCAGTCAGTGTCAGTCAGTGTCAGTCAGTCAGTGTCAGTCAGTGTCAGTCAGTGTCAGTCAGTCATTGTCAGTCATTATCAGTCATTGTCAGTCAGTGTCAGCCAGTGTCAGCCAGTGTCAGCCAGTGTCAGCCAGTGTCTTTCAGTCAGTGTCAGTCAGAGTCTTTCAGTCAGTGTCAGTCAGTGTCAGTCAGTGTCAGCCAGTCAGTGTCAGTCACAGTCTGTCAGTCAGTGTCAGTCAGTGTCAGTCAGTGTCAGTCAGTGTCAGTCAGTGTCAGTCAGTGTCAGTCAGTCAGTGTCAGTCAGTGTCAGTCAGTGTCAGTCAGTCATTGTCAGTCATTATCAGTCATTGTCAGTCAGTGTCAGCCAGTGTCAGCCAGTGTCAGCCAGTGTCAGCCAGTGTCTTTCAGTCAGTGTCAGTCAGAGTCTTTCAGTCAGTGTCAGTCAGTGTCAGTCAGTGTCAGTCAGTGTCAGTCAGTGTCAGTCAGTCAGTGTCAGTCAGTCAGTCAGTGTCAGTCAGTGTCAGTCAGTGTCAGTCAGTCAGTCAGTGTCAGTCAGTGTCAGTCATTGTCAGTCAGTCAGTCAGTGTCAGTCAGTGTCAGTCAGTGTCAGTCAGTCATTGTCAGTCAGTGTCAGTCAATCATTGTCAGTCAGTGTCAGTCAGTCATTGTCAGTCAGTGTCAGTCATTGTCAGTCAGTGTCAGCCAGTGTCAGCCAGTGTCAGCCGGTGTCTTTCAGTCAGTGTCAGTCAGTGTCTGTCAGTCAGTGTCTGTCAGTGTCTGTCAGTGTCAGTCAGTGTCAATCAGTGTCTGTCAGTCAGTGTCAGTCAGTGTCAGTCAGTCAGTGTCAGTTAGTGTCAGTCAGTGTCAGTCAGTGTCAGTCAGTATCAGTCAGTGTCAGTCAGTCAGTGTCAGTCAGTGTCTGTCAGTGTCAGTCAGTGTCAGTCAGTGTGAGAAGTTGGCCTGGTATATGATGCTCACTAGTTAAAGTGATCACCTTGTACCATGCCAAGCAACCCTTATGGTGTGGTTGTAAGTCAACCTTTTCGGACTAGCTGCCCTAGTGGTAGCGTAGGCTAAGCAGTCTTTGAGGCTAAACTCGTGAAGCGTGTTAAGCCAGCTGTTTTACCAAATGTAACCCCCTTTTATACCAATGAAAGGACACCACACAGATATATATTCAAAATATATATGTATTTATTTCTCAAAGTAACCCCTAGTCTCTTTATGAGCACAGGAGCACAAATCGTCAAACAAGATTATCACAGAATACACAGAAGTTGCACTTTATATGGATAGGCCCTGGTGGCCACTCAAACCATATACTAAAATAGTGGTATAAGTACCACGAACAGAAAAGGGAAAAGGCCTAGGGCCTCTAGAATCGCTGGGCCTACAAGGAGCTAACGTCAATTAGTGACCAGGAGGTCCACGGGTGGCGTGTGCAGAGCAAATAGTCACACGCGTGCTCCCATAGGTTTCAATGGGTGCGTAAAAAGTACAAAGTTACTGCAAAGAGGATCTTCCGGATGGACTAGGAACTCAAGATTTGGAACACAGGCACTAGAGATGTAATACTACACTTGGGCACAGGTGTGCCAGCTTTACCTCACCCACAGGAAGCGGGTGCATAGGCCTCGAAGTGCGTCGGGTTTCTTCTATCTGTTCCGTGGAGCTTGAAGACAAAGATGCTGCAGGCGGTCGGTCCGGGAGAGATGCAGTGGATCCAAGAGTGGATCGGAGATGTTGAAGACCTGTAAGCAGAGGGGACAGTGTTCACAGTCACTAGCCAGTGACCAGCGTGGCACCAGGTGGGTACCAGGCGATGTCGGGTGCAAACAGGTGATGAGGGGTAGCTTGTCTCCGCAGCCACGTGGTCCCTGAAGGTCGACGACGTCCAGGAGTCGGCTCACGAGCTGTCCCACGCAGGCTCTCGCTGTCGGCGGTGTCGGCGACTTGATCGAAGCAAACAAGCCTTGGCAAAAGCAATTGCAGGAGGATTCGGAAATCAGCTGTTGGTTCTGACCAGCAAGGTCGGAGGGATTGCTCCTTTGGAGGGGAGCAAGGGCCAGTCTGGAGCAACCAGACCAGCGGTGTTTGTCGTAGATTTCGTCGCCAAGATGGCCACTAGCCAGCGGGCCAGCAACCGGTTAGGCGCGTCGAGTGGCAAAATGCAGAAGGGCCCCACGCAGATCGTGGAGATGCTGGAGGGCTCACCTTTGGTGCAGATGCTGCTCGAGGATTGGGCTTCTCAGGACCCAAAGCACAACTTGGAGGGAGCCTCGGTTGTTGCACTTGTCAGCTTGTCGTAGTCGTTCCAAGATGGCTGGCTCCACGTGTCTCGGTGCCTCCACGGGTCTCCTCTTTTCAGGGACTGTGGATCGGGCGGTGAGAGGTCTGGAGGTCCAGGTCTTGTCAGTCTCTGGGCTCGGGCTCCGGCGGGAGGCGGCGGCAAAGCAGACGGTGATTCGCTGGATGGTGCTTGCGTTAGCAAGGTGGTCACTCCCTGACCACAGGGGAGATTTTCTTCAGTCTTCTGTGCAGCAGAATGTCGAAGTTCCCGTCTTCCTCTTAGTTTCAAGTTGATTCCAGGATGTCTGAAGTCTTAGGACACAGCTCCTACCTTTAAGCGGATTCTAGGGGCCGGACTACCTGCTAGGTCCCTCCCTATGGGTGGGACCAGGAAGGGGGGTGGTTACACCCCCAATCCTTTGTCCAGCTCGCCCCAGGCCCGGGACTGGTGTGCCCCAGGACCGGTTTGAACTGGCATATGCACCGAGGCTCCTTGTGAGCCACAGGCATGTCTGGTTTCTTTCAAGCCCTACCTGACCAATACACAAAATCCTGTCTGGGGTGGTGCACGCACCTCCCCTGGCAGGAAACCCTTTGTCCACACCTCCCAAGCTGGAAGGACTCCCAGCAGCAGGAGGGCAGACTTGTGTCTGTGGTGGCAGCATCCATTTTGTGGAGCTGAGGCTATGTCTGATTTTACCCGGGTTTCAGGTACTGTACATGTCGTGTCCCTCTAGAAGGGTGGAATGCTAACCCCGTCGCCAGAATTGGCGAGGGGTTAGTATTCCAATTCGTATGACACCTTACTCGACATGTTTTGATAAAGCCAAACCAAAGATAGCATTTAACCGCGAGGTTCATAATGCACTTAAGAGTATATGGTATGACGATATCTGGAAACAGTAGAAGGAAGTTGTTCCGACCACTGCAGACAGGCTCAGCTCATGCCAGAGCACCATCTCACATGGAACCAAGCACTCTGCCTTCAGGATTGTTAAGGCCTGCCATAGGAGTGACTTATAGGTTACCAGGTGTCCCATTTAAGGTTAGGTATAGGTATACTACACCTAAGTAAGAGGTGATTACACCAACTTACCCCAGCTGAGTGATCAGCCAGTTGTGTCAGATTGTTAGGCCAAGCCTGGGGTGGCATAATACATGCTGCAGCCCTTGGCAGGCCTTGGGTACACCAATGCCCTGGGTACCTAGTGTACACTGGTACAGGGGCTGACAGGGTGATCCACTTCCAATTGGTTATGCACCTAGGGTGCATAGTTTAAATTTAGTAGAGAGAACAGCAGGCTGGGGGTCTGATTGGCAGGCCCACAGCCTCAATATGTCAAAAACCAGTGAAGCAAAAAGCAAAAATTTGGGGTGACCATAGGATAGCAGACCCTACTCTCCTACACAACCCCCCCCCCAAACGCTGGGACATTAAACTAGCCTTGACCAGTCTCGTCTTCATGTCCTAAGTGGAAGTACCTGGAGAGACCATCTGCATTCCCATGGTCAGTACCTGGCCGGTGCTCCACTGTAAAGTCCATCCCCTGTAGGGAAATGGACCACCTAAGCAGTTTGGGGTTTTCACCCTTCATCTGATTTAGCCACAAGAGGGGCTTATGGTCGGTCTGAATCTTGAAGTGAGTGCCAAACAAGTATGGCCTCAGCTTCTTCAGGGCCCACACCACAGCAAAGGCCTCCCTCTCAATAGCTGACCAATTCTTCTCTCTGGGGGTCAACCTTCTGCTAATAAAAGCAATGGGTTGGTCTTGACCATCTACATTACGTTGTGACAGCACAGCTCCCACACCCAACTCAGAAGCATCTGTTTGGACAATAAACTCTTTGGAGTAGTCAGGACTTTTCAGGATAGGTGCAGAGCACATGGCCTCCTTCAGGTCATCAAATGCCTTTTGACAGCTTACTGTCCACTGAACCTTTTTGGGCATCTTCTTGGATGTCAGATCATTAAGAGGAGTCACAATGGACCCATAGTTCTTAACAAACTTCCTGTAATACCCAGTCAAGCCCAAGAAAGCTCGAACTTGAGTCTGGGTGGTTGGAGGGGACCAGTCCTTGATGGATTGTATCTTACTCTCCAGTGGTTGAACTTGGCCTCCACCTACAAGGTGGCCCAAATATACAACCTTACTCTGCCCTATCTGGCACTTAGTAGCCTTGATAGTGAGGCCTGCCCTCTGCAGGGCCTCAAGAGCCTTCTTCAGGTGGATCAGGTGATCCTCCCAGGTGGAGCTAAAGACAGCAATGTCATCAAGATATGCTGCACAAAAGTCATCCAACCCAGTAAGGACTTGGTTCACCAGCCTTTGGAAGGTGGCAGGTGCATTCTTCAGACCAAAGGGCATCACCACAAACTGATAATGCCCACCTGGGGTTGAGAATGCTGTTTTGGCCTTAGACTCCTCAGCTAATCTGATTTGCCAATAGCCAGCTGTTAAGTCAAATGTGCTCAAAAACTTTGCAGAAGCTAGTTTGTCTATGAGCTCATCTGCCCTTGGAATAGGGTGTGCATCTGTCCTGGTGACAGCATTGAGTCCTCTGTAATCCACACAGAACCTCATCTCTCTCTTGCCATCTTTGGTGTGAGGTTTGGGGACCAGAACCACTGGGCTAGCCCAGGGGCTCTCTGAGGGTTCAATGACACCTAATTCCAGCATTTTATGTACCTCAGCCTTTATACAGTCCCTGACGTGGTCAGGTTGTCTGTAAAGTTTGTTCTTTACAGGCAGACTGTCACCAGTGTCCACAACATGGGTACACCAGTCAGTTTGACTAGGTATCAAGGAAAACATATGTGAAAATGATTGTAGAACCTGTCTACATTCAGTCTGCTGATGGGCAGTGAGGTTGCCTCCAAGGGTCACTCCTTCAACTGAGCCATCTTCAGGGTTCTGAGACAACAGGTCTGGGAGAGGGTCACTCTCTTCCTCCTGTCCCTCATCTGTAGCCATGAGCAAGCCCATGTCTGCCCTGTCAACATATGCTTTAAGCCTGTTAACATGGAGTACCCGGTGGGGACTCCTGGGAGTTCCTAGGTCCACCAAGTAGGTGACCTCTCCCTTCTTTTCCAGGATTGTATGGGGTCCAGACCATTTGTCTTGGAGTGCTGCTGGGGCCACTGGCTCCAACACCCATACCTTCTGTCCTGGCTGAAACTCAACCAAGACAGCCTTTTGGTCATGCCAAGCTTTCTGTAAGGCCTGGCTTGCCTCAAGGTTTTTGGATGCCTTGTCCATATACTCAGCCATCCTGGAGTGGAGACCAAGTACATAGTCCACTATGTCTAGCTTAGGCTTTTTGAGAGGTAACTCCCATCCTTCCTTCACCAAACACAGTGGGCCTCTCACAGGGTGCCCAAACAACAATTCAAAGGGGCTGTAGCCAACTCCTTTTTGTGGGACCTCTCTGTAAGCAAACAGAAGGCAGGGTAGAAGGATGTCCCATCTTCGCCTGAGCTTTTCAGGTAATCCTTTGATCATACCCTTTAGGGTCTTGTTGAATCTCTCAACAAGCCCATTGCATTGTGGGTGATAAGGGGTGGTGAACTTGTAGTTGACACCACATTCCTTCCACATAGCTGTCAAGTATCCTGACATAAAGTTGGTACCTCTGTCAGATACTACCTCCTTAGGAAACCCCACTCTGGAGAATACTCCCAGCAGGGCCCTGGCCACAACAGGTGCTGTAGTGGTCCTAAGGGGAATTGCCTCTGGATACCTGGTGGCATGATCCACTACCACCAGTATAAATCTGTGCCCAGATGCAGTGGGAGGATCCATGGGACCCACTATGTCTATTCCCACTCTTTCAAAGGGGACCCCCACCACAGGTAGTGGGATTAGGGGGGCCTTTGTTGTGCCACCTGATTTGCCACTGGCTTGGCAGGTGACACAGGAGCGACAAAACTCCTTTGTATCTTCATTCATATGAGGCCAGTGAAAGTGAGGGACAAGCCTGTCCCAAGTCTTGTTCTGGCCTAAGTGTCCTGCTAAAGGAATGTCATGGGCCAAGGTAAGAAGGAAGCCCCTAAATTGCAGAGGTATGACCAACCTCCTGGTTGCACCAGGCTTGGGGTCTCTAGCCTCTGAATAAAGGAGCCCTTCATCCCAATACACTTTATGGGTACCTTGAGCATTCCCAGCAGCCTCAGCAGCAGCCAGCTGTCTGAGGGGTTCAAGAGAGGGACAGGATAACTGAGCCTGCCTCAAGTCAGCCCTTGAAGGTCCCCCTGTCCCCAGAAACTCAACCTGATCAGGTTCAAGCTCTTCAGGGACAGTTCCTTCAGGGTCCTCTAGATCAGCTTCCTGGGAAGGCTGATCATAACTCTGAGGCAGGGGGGAAGGCACAGCCTTGACCCTCCTGTTCTTCTTCTTGGTAGGTGCTTGGTCCATTGTTCCAGGATCCAAGACCTGAGGTTCAGTGAGGCACTTTTTGGCCTGTGACCTGGTCACAGCAAGGACATGTGATGATATACCTAACATCTCTGCATGAGTCCTGTACTCCACTTCTGACCATAGAGAACTCTCTAGGTCATTGCCCAACAAACATTCTACTGGGAGGTCTGCACTAACCACAACCCTTTTGAGGCCAGTTACCCCTCCCCATGAGAAGTTAACAACTGCCACACTATGTGAAGTAGTGGCATTGCTGGCATTGGTCACCAGGTAGTTCTCACCTGGTATGTACTGTCCAGGGTCCACAAAGCCTGGTGTCACCATAGTGACACTGGCACATGTGTCCCTGTAGGCTTGAGCCACTTTGTCATTAATTAAAGGAGTCTGTCTGTACTTGCCCAGGTTACTGGGGCTCACAGTCAGGGACAAATCAATGTCCCCATCACAGATCAAGACTGCCTGTGTAAGGGTTCTGTCTAAGTCAGAATCTCCTTCATTTCCCATAGTGATTCCCACTACACCCTTTGTCTGGGGACCAACACTGCTAACAGTAGTACTGGGAGCAGGTGCCTTAGGGGCAACAGTGTTGGGGGCTCCACCCTTTTTGCAATCACTAGTCCAGTGAGTTGTATTTTTACAATGATTGCACCAGGGTTTCTTCTGACCTTCCTTCTTCTTCTTGGTCTGTTTTCTTCTGATCACCCCCTTGGCCCTGGTTCTGGTTCTTTTGCTTAACCCTGGTTCTGACCCATTTGTCTGCCTTCTTTCCCAATTCTTGGGGAGAGGTCAGATCAGAGTCAACCAAGTGTTGATGCAGTTGCTGGTTTTGACAGTTATTTAAAATCTGTTCTCTCATCATCAAATTATACAATCCTGTAAAATCAGATACTTTACTTCCCAGCAACCAACCCTCCAAAGCCTTAGTGGCACATTCAACATATTCAGACCAGTCCTGAGTCTGTGTCTTTTGGGTGTCTCTGAACATTAACCTGTACTGTTCAGTGGTTAAGCCTAACCCATCTACCAGAACACTCTTCAGGACTCTGTAGTTTCTGACATCCTCTTCTCTAACAGTGAGGAGTCTGTCTCTGCCTCTTCCTTCAAAGGAGAGCCAGAGGATTGCTGCCCACTGGTCTTCAGGAACCTGCTGTACTTTGCAGGCTCTCTCAAGAGCAGTTATCCATTTGTGGATGTCATCCCCACTTTTGTAGGGGGGCACAACCTTAGACAGGTTCCTATTGTCAAAGACCCTATCTTTGTCCTTAGGGACAATGTTGCCACCAGTGGGTATAGACCCACTCTCTCTAGGTTGCCTAGCCTTGTTCAGTTTTTCTTCCATCAGGGCTACTTCTAGCTCCTGCTTCCTGATCCTCAGCTGGGCTTCCTGCATTCTGGCCTCATGTTCCCTCCTCTGAGGGGTGGTCATCCTTTTCCTGGAGTGACCTTGAGAGCCTCTAGAGCCATGAGAAGCATTGGAGTCACCTGAGTGATTCCTTTGCCTCCCAAGCCCTGTGTTAAGTCCACTGGGGAGATCCAATGGGGTGAACCCATTGTCAGTCCCCAATAGCCTTAGTTTAGCTGGGCCAAGTATAATACTTGGCACTGGGCTAGTTCTCCCTTCATCATCACTACTTTCTGTATCCTCACCACTTTCCTCCCCTGTAGTATGGTTCTCATCTAAGGGATGGCTATTGGAACTGGGTACCTCTGTAGTATCTTCAGAAGGGGGGCCTCCTGTTCCTGACCCTAAGGGGGCTAACTGGGAAGCTTTCTTGAGTGCTCTCTGATTCTCATCATTCTGTAAGAGCTCTCTGAGCTCAGCAGAGTTTGGGTTCTTGGGCTGTTTAAGGCCTCTAAGAGTTGCCAAATGCCTGAGCTCATTCTGATTAAGGGTAGCAAAGCTGGATGGTGCCCTCTGGGGGTCACTCTCAACAGAGATGGGTACAGTGGACCCCTCTGCCCCGGCCATTGCTCTTAAGTGTGGGTGGATGTGTTGCAATCTACCTACACTTGTGTTTACCTACTAAACCTATCTAGTAGTTGTAGTCAGGGTGTGCTACTCCCTTTGCTCTACAACAACTAAGTTCAGTAGAACTTATGTATATCTAATCTTGTTTTATATGTACCTACAGGTACCTATGTGATCTTTCAATTGGTAACCAAGAGATTACAATGGTAAAACACAGCAAGCTCAAATCCAACCGCTGCTCACCAATGTGAGAAGTTGGCCTGGTATATGATGCTCACTAGTTAAAGTGATCACCTTGTACCATGCCAAGCAACCCTTATGGTGTGGTTGTAAGTCAACCTTTTCGGACTAGCTGCCCTAGTGGTAGCGTAGGCTAAGCAGTCTTTGAGGCTAAACTCGTGAAGCGTGTTAAGCCAGCTGTTTTACCAAATGTAACCCCCTTTTATACCAATGAAAGGACACCACACAGATATATATTCAAAATATATATGTATTTATTTCTCAAAGTAACCCCTAGTCTCTTTATGAGCACAGGAGCACAAATCGTCAAACAAGATTATCACAGAATACACAGAAGTTGCACTTTATATGGATAGGCCCTGGTGGCCACTCAAACCATATACTAAAATAGTGGTATAAGTACCACGAACAGAAAAGGGAAAAGGCCTAGGGCCTCTAGAATCGCTGGGCCTACAAGGAGCTAACGTCAATTAGTGACCAGGAGGTCCACGGGTGGCGTGTGCAGAGCAAATAGTCACACGCGTGCTCCCATAGGTTTCAATGGGTGCGTAAAAAGTACAAAGTTACTGCAAAGAGGATCTTCCGGATGGACTAGGAACTCAAGATTTGGAACACAGGCACTAGAGATGTAATACTACACTTGGGCACAGGTGTGCCAGCTTTACCTCACCCACAGGAAGCGGGTGCATAGGCCTCGAAGTGCGTCGGGTTTCTTCTATCTGTTCCGTGGAGCTTGAAGACAAAGATGCTGCAGGCGGTCGGTCCGGGAGAGATGCAGTGGATCCAAGAGTGGATCGGAGATGTTGAAGACCTGTAAGCAGAGGGGACAGTGTTCACAGTCACTAGCCAGTGACCAGCGTGGCACCAGGTGGGTACCAGGCGATGTCGGGTGCAAACAGGTGATGAGGGGTAGCTTGTCTCCGCAGCCACGTGGCCCCTGAAGGTCAACGACGTCCAGGAGTCGGCTCACGAGCTGTCCCACGCAGGCTCTCGCTGTCGGCGGTGTCGGCGACTTGATCGAAGCAAACAAGCCTTGGCAAAAGCAATTGCAGGAGGATTCGGAAATCAGCTGTTGGTTCTGACCAGCAAGGTCGGAGGGATTGCTCCTTTGGAGGGGAGCAAGGGCCAGTCTGGAGCAACCAGACCAGCGGTGTTTGTCGTAGATTTCGTCGCCAAGATGGCCACTAGCCAGCGGGCCAGCAACCGGTTAGGCGCGTCGAGTGGCAAAATGCAGAAGGGCCCCACGCAGATCGTGGAGATGCTGGAGGGCTCACCTTTGGTGCAGATGCTGCTCGAGGGTTGGGCTTTTTAGGACCCAAAGCACAACTTGGAGGGAGCCTTGGTTGTTGCACTTGTCAGCTTGTCGTAGTCGTTCCAAGATGGCTGGCTCCACGTGTCTCGGTGCCTCCACGGGTCTCCTCTTTTCAGGGACTGTGGATCGGGCGGTGAGAGGTCTGGAGGTCCAGGTCTTGTCAGTCTCTGGGCTCGGGCTCCGGCGGGAGGCGGCGGCAAAGCAGACGGTGATTCGCTGGATGGTGCTTGCGTTAGCAAGGTGGTCACTCCCTGACCACAGGGGAGATTTTCTTCAGTCTTCTGTGCAGCAGAATGTCGAAGTTCCCGTCTTCCTCTTAGTTTCAAGTTGATTCCAGGATGTCTGAAGTCTTAGGACACAGCTCCTACCTTTAAGCGGATTCTAGGGGCCGGACTACCTGCTAGGTCCCTCCCTATGGGTGGGACCAGGAAGGGGGGTGGTTACACCCCCAATCCTTTGTCCAGCTCGCCCCAGGCCCGGGACTGGTGTGCCCCAGGACCGGTTTGAACTGGCATATGCACCGAGGCTCCTTGTGAGCCACAGGCATGTCTGGTTTCTTTCAAGCCCTACCTGACCAATACACAAAATCCTGTCTGGGGTGGTGCACGCACCTCCCCTGGCAGGAAACCCTTTGTCCACACCTCCCAAGCTGGAAGGACTCCCAGCAGCAGGAGGGCAGACTTGTGTCTGTGGTGGCAGCATCCATTTTGTGGAGCTGAGGCTATGTCTGATTTTACCCGGGTTTCAGGTACTGTACATGTTGTGTCCCTCTAGAAGGGTGGAATGCTAACCCCGTCGCCAGAATTGGCGAGGGGTTAGTATTCCAATTCGTATGACACCTTACTCGACATGTTTTGATAAAGCCAAACCAAAGATAGCATTTAACCGCGAGGTTCATAATGCACTTAAGAGTATATGGTATGACGATATCTGGAAACAGTAGAAGGAAGTTGTTCCGACCACTGCAGACAGGCTCAGCTCATGCCAGAGCACCATCTCACATGGAACCAAGCACTCTGCCTTCAGGATTGTTAAGGCCTGCCATAGGAGTGACTTATAGGTTACCAGGTGTCCCATTTAAGGTTAGGTATAGGTATACTACACCTAAGTAAGAGGTGATTACACCAACTTACCCCAGCTGAGTGATCAGCCAGTTGTGTCAGATTGTTAGGCCAAGCCTGGGGTGGCATAATACATGCTGCAGCCCTTGGCAGGCCTTGGGTACACCAATGCCCTGGGTACCTAGTGTACACTGGTACAGGGGCTGACAGGGTGATCCACTTCCAATTGGTTATGCACCTAGGGTGCATAGTTTTAATTTAGTAGAGAGAACAGCAGGCTGGGGGTCTGATTGGCAGGCCCACAGCCTCAATATGTCAAAAACCAGTGAAGCAAAAAGCAAAAATTTGGGGTGACCATAGGATAGCAGACCCTACTCTCCTACAGTCAGTGTCTGTCAGTCAGTGTCAGCCAGTGTCAGCCAGTGTCTGTCAGTCAGTGTCAGTCAGTGTCAGCCAGTGTCAGCCAGTGTCAGCCAGTGTCTTTCAGTCAGTGTCAGTCAGAGTCTGTCAGTCAGTGTCAGTCAGTGTCAGTCAGTGTCAGTCAGTGTCAGTCATTGTCAGTCAGTGTCTGTCAGTCAGTGTCAGTCAGTGTCTGTCAGTCAGTGTCAGTCAGTGTCTGTCAGTGTCAGTCAGTCATTGTCAGTCATTGTCAGTCATTGTCAGTCAGTGTCAGCCAGTGTCAGCCAGTGTCTTTCAGTCAGTGTCAGTCAGAGTCTGTCAGTCAGTGTCAGTCAGTGTCAGTCAGTCAGTGTCAGTCAGTGTCAGTCAGTGTCAGTCAGTGTCAGTCAGTGTCAGTCAGTCATTGTCAGTCATTGTCAGCCAGTGTCAGCCAGTGTCAGCCAGTGTCAGCCAGTGTCAGCCAGTGTCTTTCAGTCAGTGTCAGTCACAGTCTGTCAGTCAGTGTCAGTCAGTGTCAGTCAGTGTCAGTCAGTGTCAGTCAGTGTCAGTCAGTGTCAGTCAGTGTCAGTCAGTCAGTCAGTGTCAGTCAGTGTCAGTCAGTGTCAGTCAGTCATTGTCAGTCATTATCAGTCATTGTCAGTCAGTGTCAGCCAGTGTCAGCCAGTGTCAGCCAGTGTCAGCCAGTGTCTTTCAGTCAGTGTCAGTCAGAGTCTTTCAGTCAGTGTCAGTCAGTGTCAGTCAGTGTCAGTCAGTGTCAGTCAGTGTCAGTCAGTGTCAGTCAGTCAGTCAGTGTCAGTCAGTGTCAGTCATTGTCAGTCAGTCAGTCAGTGTCAGTCAGTGTCAGTCAGTGTCAGTCAGTCATTGTCAGTCAGTGTCAGTCAATCATTGTCAGTCAGTGTCAGTCAGTCATTGTCAGTCAGTGTCAGCCAGTGTCAGCCAGTGTCAGCCAGTGTCAGCCGGTGTCTTTCAGTCAGTGTCAGTCAGTGTCTGTCAGTCAGTGTCTGTCAGTGTCTGTCAGTGTCAGTCAGTGTAAGTCAGTGTCTGCCAGTCAGTGTCAGTCAGTGTCAGTCAGTCAGTGTCAGTCAGTGTCAGTCAGTGTCAGTCAGTGTCAGTCAGTATCAGTCAGTGTCAGTCAGTCAGTGTCAGTCAGTGTCTGTCAGTGTCAGTCAGTATCAGTCAGTCATTTTCAGTCAGTGTCAGCCAGTGTCAGCCAGTGTCAGTCAGTGTATTTCAGTCAGTGTCAGTCAGAGTCTGTCAGTCAGTGTCAGTCAGTGTCAGTCAGTGTCTGTCAGTGTCTGTCAGTATCAGTCAGTGTCAGTCAGTGTCAGTCAGTCAGTGTCAGTCAGTCAGTCAGTGTCAGTCAGTGTCAGTCAGTGTCAGTCAGTCAGTCAGTGTCAGTCAGTGTCAGTCATTGTCAGTCAGTCAGTCAGTGTCAGTCAGTGTCAGTCAGTCATTGTCAGTCAGTGTCAGTCAATCATTGTCAGTCAGTGTCAGTCAGTCATTGTCAGTCAGTGTCAGTCATTGTCAGTCAGTGTCAGCCAGTGTCAGCCAGTGTCAGCCGGTGTCTTTCAGTCAGTGTCAGTCAGAGTCTGTCAGTCAGTGTCAGTCAGTCAGTGTCATTCAGTCAGTCAGTGTCAGTCAGTGTCTGTCAGTGTCAGTCAGTATCAGTCAGTGTCTGTCAGTCAGTGTCAGTCAGTCAGTCAGTGTCAGTCAGTGTCAGTCAGTGTCTGTCAGTGTCAGTCAGTGTCAGTCAGTGTCTGTCAGTATCAGCCATTGTCAGCCAGTGGCTTTCAGTCAGTGTCAGTCAGTCTGTCAGTCAGTGTCAGTCAGTGTCAGTCAGTGTCAGTCAATGTCAGTCAGTGTCAGTCAGTCAGTCAGTGTCAGTCAGTGTCTGTCAGTCAGTGTCTGTCAGTCAGTGTCAGTCAGTCAGTGTCAGTCAGTGTCAGTCAGTGTCAGTCAGTCATTGTCAGTCATTGTCAGTCAGTGTCAGTCATTGTCAGTCAGTGTCAGCCAGTGTCAGCCAGTGTCAGCCAGTGTCTTTCAGTCAGTGTCAGTCAGAGTCTGTCAGTTAGTGTCAGTCAATGTCAGTCAGTTAGTCAGTGCCAGTCAGTCAGTCAGTGTCAGTCAGTGTCAGTCAGTGTCAGTCAGTGTCAGTCAGTGTCAGTCAGTGTCTGTCAGTCAGGGTCTGTCAGTCAGTGTCAGTCAGTCAGTGTCAGTCAGTGTCAGTCAGTGTCAGTCAGTCATTGTCAGTCATTGTCAGTCAGTGTCAGTCATTGTCAGTCAGTGTCAGCCAGTGTCAGCCAGTGTCAGCCAGTGTCAGCCAGTCAGTGTCAGTCAGAGTCTGTCAGTTAGTGTCAGTCAGTGTCAGTCAGTTAGTCAGTGTCAGTCAGTCAGTCAGTGTCAGTCAGTGTCAGTCAGTGTCAGTCAGTGTCAGTCAGTGCCAGTCAGTGTCTGTCAGTCAGGGTCTGTCAGTCAGTGTCTGTCAGTGTCAGTCAGTGTCAGTCAGTGTCTGTCAGTGTCAGTCAGTGTCAATCAGTGTCTGTCAGTCAGTGTCAGTCATTGTCAGTCAGTGTCAGCCAGTGTCAGCCAGTGTCAGCCAGTGTCTTTCAGTCAGTGTCAGTCAGAGTCTGTCAGTCAGTGTCAGTCAGTGTCAGTCAGTGTCTGTCAGTCAGTGTCAGCCAGTGTCAGCCAGTGTCAGCCAGTGTCTGTCAGTCAGTGTCAGTCAGTGTCAGCCAGTGTCAGCCAGTGTCAGCCAGTGTCTTTCAGTCAGTGTCAGTCAGAGTCTGTCAGTCAGTGTCAGTCAGTGTCAGTCAGTGTCAGTCAGTGTCTGTCAGTCAGTGTCTGTCAGTCATTGTCAGTCAGTGTCAGCCAGTGTCTGTCAGTGTCTGTCAGTCAGTGTCAGTCAGTGTCAGTCAGTCAGTGTCAGTCAGAGTCTGTCAGTCAGTGTCTGTCAGAGTCTGTCAGTCAGTGTCTGTCAGTGTCAGTCAGTGTCAGTCAGTGTCTGTCAGTCAGTGTCTGTCAGTGTCTGTCAGTGTCAGTCAATGTCAGTTTAGTGTCTGTCAGTCAGTGTCAGTCAGTGTCAGTCAGTCAGTGTCAGTCAGTGTCAGTCAGTGTCAGTCAGTGTCAGTCAGTATCAGTCAGTGTCAGTCAGTCAGTGTCAGTCAGTATCTGTCAGTGTCTGTCAGTGTCAGTCAGTCATTGTCAGTCAGTGTCAGTCAGTGTCAGCCAGTGTCAGCCAGTGTATTTCAGTCAGTGTCAGTCAGAGTCTGTCAGTCAGTGTCAGTCAGTGTCAGTCAGTGTCTGTCAGTCAGTGTCTGTCAGTGTCTGTCAGTGTCAGTCAGTGTCAGTCAGTGTCTGTCAGTCAGTGTCAGTCAGTGTCAGTCAGTCAGTGTCAGTCAGTGTCAGTCAGTGTCAGTCAGTGTCAGTCAGTCAGTGTCAGTCAGTCAGTGTCTGTCAGTCAGTGTCAGTCAGTCAGTCAGTGTCAGTCAGTGTCAGTCAGTGTCAGTCAGTGTCAGTCAGTCATTGCCAGTCTGTGTCAGCCAGTGTCAGCCAGTGTCAGCCAGTGTCAGCCAGTGTCAGCCAGTGTCTTTCAGTCAGTGTCAGTCAGAGTCTGTCAGTTAGTGTCAGTCAGTGTCAGTCAGTTAGTCAGTGTCAGTCAGTCAGTCAGTGTCAGTCAGTGTCAGTCAGTGTCAGTCAGTGTCAGTCAGTGTCAGTCAGTGTCAGTCAGTGTCTGTCAGTCAGGGTCTGTCAGTGTAGGAGAGTAGGGTCTGCTATCCTATGGTCACCCCAAATTTTTGCTTTTTGCTTCACTGGTTTTTGACATATTGAGGCTGTGGGCCTGCCAATCAGACCCCCAGCCTGCTGTTCTCTCTACTAAATTAAAACTATGCACCCTAGGTGCATAACCAATTGGAAGTGGATCACCCTGTCAGCCCCTGTACCAGTGTACACTAGGTACCCAGGGCATTGGTGTACCCAAGGCCTGCCAAGGGCTGCAGCATGTATTATGCCACCCCAGGCTTGGCCTAACGATTTGACACAACTGGCTGATCACTCAGCTGGGGTAAGTTGGTGTAATCACCTCTTACTTAGGTGTAGTATACCTATACCTAACCTTAAATGGGACACCTGGTAACCTATAAGTCACTCCTATAGCAGGCCTTAACAATCCTGAGGGCAGAGTGCTTGGTTCCATGTGAGATGGTGCTCTGGCATGAGCTGAGCCTGTCTGCAGTGGTCGGAACAACTTCCTTCTACTGTTTCCAGATATCGTCATACCATATACTCTTAAGTGCATTATGAACCTCGCGGTTAAATGCTATCTTTGGTTTGGCTTTATCAAACATGTCGAGTAAGGTGTCATACGAATTGGAATACTAACCCCTCGCCAATTCTGGCGACGGGGTTAGCATTCCACCCTTCTAGAGGGACACGACATGTACAGTGCCTGAAACCCGGGTAAAATCAGACATAGCCTCAGCTCCACAAAATGGATGCTGCCACCACAGACACAAGTCTGCCCTCCTGCTGCTGGGAGTCCTTCCAGCTTGGGAGGTGTGGACAAAGGGTTTCCTGCCAGGGGAGGTGCGAGCACCACCCCAGACAGGATTTTGTGTATTGGTCAGGTAGGGCTTGAAAGAAACCAGACATGCCTGTGGCTCACAAGGAGCCTCGGGGCATATGCCAGTTCAAACCGGTCCTGGGGCACACCAGTCCCGGGCCTGGGGCGAGCTGGACAAAGGATTGGGGGTGTAACCACCCCCCTTCCTGGTCCCACCCATAGGGAGGGACCTAGCAGGTAGTCCGGCCCCTAGAATCCGAATAAAGGTAGGAGCTGTGTCCTAAGACTTTAGACATCCTGGAATCAACTTGAAACTAAGAAGAAGACGGGAACTTCGACATTCTGCTGCACAGAAGACTGAAGAAAATCTCCCCTGTGGTCAGGGAGTGACCACCTTGCTAACGCAAGCACCATCCAGCGAATCAACGTCTGCTTTGCCGCCGCCTCCCGCCGGAGCCCGAGCCCAGAGACTGACAAGACCTGGACCTCCAGACCTCTCACCGCCCGATCCACAGTCCCTGCAAAGAGGAGACCCGTGGAGGCACCGAGACACGTGGAGCCAGCCATCTTGGAACGACTACGACAAGCTGACCAGTGCAACAACCGAGGCTCCCTCCAAGTTGTGCTTTGGGTCCTGAGAAGCCCAACCCTCGAGCAGCATCTGCACCAAAGGTGAGCCCTCCAGCATCTCCACGATCTGCGTGGGGCCCTTCTGCATTTTGCCACTCGACGCGCCTAACCGGTTGCTGGCCCGCTGGCTAGTGGCCATCTTGGCGACGAAATCTACGACAAACACCGCTGGTCTGGTTGCTCCAGACTGGCCCTTGCTCCCCTCCAAAGGAGCAATCCCTCTGACCTTGCTGGTCAGAACCAACAGCTGATTTCCGAATCCTCCTGCAATTGCTTTTGCCAAGGCTTGTTTGCTTCGATCAAGTCGCCGACACCGCCGACAGCGAGAGCCTGCGTGGGACAGCTCGTGAGCCGACTCCTGGACGTCGTCGACCTTCAGGGACCACGTGGCTGTGGAGACAAGCTACCCCTCATCACCTGTTTGCACCCGACATCGCCTGGTACCCACCTGGTGCCACGCTGGTCACTGGCTAGTGACTGTGAACACTGTCCCCTCTGCTTACAGGTCTTCAACATCTCCGATCCACTCTTGGATCCACTGCATCTCTCCCGGACCGACCGCCTGCAGCATCTTTGTCTTCAAGCTCCACGGAACAGATAGAAGAAACCCGACGCACTTCGAGGCCTATGCACCCGCTTCCTGTGGGTGAGGTAAAGCTTTCACACCTGTGCCCAAGTGTAGTAATACATCTCTAGTGCCTGTGTTCCAAATCTTAAGTTCCTAGGTCATCCGGAAGATTCCTTTTGCAGTAACTTTGTACTTTTTACGCACCCATTGAAACCTATGGGAGCACGCGTGTGACTATTTGCTCTGCACACGCCACCCGTGGACCTCCTGGTCACTAACTGACGTTAGCTCCTTGTAGGCCCAGCGATTCTAGAGGCCCTAGGCCTTTTCCCTTTTCTGTTCGTGGTACTTATACCACTATTTTAGTATATGGTTTGAGTGGCCACCAGGGCCTACCCATATAAAGTGCAACTTCTGTGTATTCTGTGATAATCTTGTTTGACGATTTGTGCTCCTGTGCTCATAAAGAGACTAGGGGTAACTTTGATAAATAAATACATATATATTTTGAATATATATCTGTGTGGTGTCCTTTCATTGGTATAAAAGGGGGTTGCATTTGGTAAAACAGCTGGCTTAACACGCTTCACGAGTTTAGCCTCAAAGACTGCTTAGCCTACGCTACCACTAGGGCAGCTAGTCCGAAAAGGTTGACTTACAACCACACCATAAGGGTTGCTTGGCATGGTACAAGGTGATCACTTTAACTAGTGAGCATCATATACCAGGCCAACTTCTCACATTGGTGAGCAGCGGTTGGATTTGAGCTTGCTGTGTTTTACCATTGTAATCTCTTGGTTACCAATTGAAAGATCACATAGGTACCTGTAGGTACATATAAAACAAGATTAGATATACATAAGTTCTACTGAACTTAGTTGTTGTAGAGCAAAGGGAGTAGCACACCCTGACTACAACTACTAGATAGGTTTAGTAGGTAAACCCAAGTGTAGGTAGATTGCAACACATCCACCCACACTTAAGAGCAATGGCCGGGGCAGAGGGGTCCACTGTACCCATCTCTGTTGAGAGTGACCCCCAGAGGGCACCATCCAGCTTTGCTACCCTTAATCAGAATGAGCTCAGGCATTTGGCAACTCTTAGAGGCCTTAAACAGCCCAAGAACCCAAACTCTGCTGAGCTCAGAGAGCTCTTACAGAATGATGAGAATCAGAGAGCACTCAAGAAAGCTTCCCAGTTAGCCCCCTTAGGGACAGGAACAGGAGGCCCCCCTTCTGAAGATGCCACTGAAGTACCCCTTCCCAATAGTCACCCCTTAGATGGGATGCCTACCACAGAGGATGAGAGTGAAAAGGATACTGACAGTAGTGAGGATGAAGGGAGAACTAGCCCAGTGCCAAGTGTTAAACTTGGCCCAGCTAAACCAAGGCTATTGGGGACTGACAGTGGGTTCAACCCACTGGATCTCCCCAGTGGACTTAACACAGGGCTGGGAAGGCAAAGGAATCGCTCAGGTGACTCCAATGCTTCCCATGGCTCTAGAGGCTCTCAAGGTCACTCCAGGAAAAGGATGACCACCCCTCAGAGGAGGGAACATGAGGCCAGAATGCAGGAAGCCCAGCTGAGGATCAGGAAGCAGGAGCTAGAAGTAGCCCTGATGGAAGAAAAACTGAACAAGGCTAGGCAACCTAGAGAGAGTGGGTCTATACCCACTGGTGGCAGCATTGTCCCTAAGGACAAAGATAGGGTTTTCGACAATAGAAACCTGTCTAAGGTTGTGCCCCCCTACAAAAGTGGGGATGACATCCACAAGTGGATAACTGCTCTTGAGAGAGCCTGCAAAGTACAGCAGGTTCCTGAAGATCAGTGGGCAGCAATCCTCTGGCTCTCCTTTGAGGGAAGAGGCAGAGACAGACTCCTCACTGTTAGAGAAGAGGATGTCAGAAACTACAGAGTCCTGAAGAGTGTTCTAGTTGATGGGTTAGGCTTAACCACTGAGCAGTACAGGTTAATGTTCAGAGACACCCAAAAGACACAGACTCAGGACTGGTCTGAATACATTGAATGTGCCACTAAGGCTTTGGAGGGTTGGTTGCTGGGAAGTAAGGTATCTGATTTTACAGGATTGTATAATTTGATGATGAGAGAACAGATTTTAAATAACTGTCAAAACCAGCAACTGCATCAACACTTGGTTGACTCTGATCTGACCTCTCCCCAAGAATTGGGAAAGAAGGCAGACAAATGGGTCAGAACCAGGGTTAAGCAAAAGAACCAGAACCAGGGCCAAGGGGGTGATCAGAAGAAAACAGACCAAAAGGGTGGAGATCAGAAATCTAAAGACCAGAAGTCTTCAACAGGGCCCCAAACTACTGCTAAGGAGGGTGGGTCCCAACAACAGTCCAAAAAGAAGAAAGAAGGTCAAAAGAAACCCTGGTGCAATCATTGCAAAAATACAACTCACTGGACTAGTGATTGCAAAAAGGGTGGAGCCCCCAACACTGTTGCCCCTAAGGCACCTGCTCCCAGTACTACTGTTAGCAGTGTTGGTCCCCAGACAAAGGGTGTAGTGGGAATCACTATGGGAACTGAAGGAGATTCTGACTTAGACAGAACCCTTACACAGGCAGTCTTGATCTGTGATGGGGACATTGATTTGTCCCTGACTGTGAGCCCCAGTAACCTGGGCAAGTACAGACAGACTCCTTTAATTAATGACAAAGTGGCTCAAGCCTACAGGGACACATGTGCCAGTGTCACTATGGTGACACCAGGCTTTGTGGACCCTGGACAGTACATACCAGGTGAGAACTACCTGGTGACCAATGCCAGCAATGCCACTACTTCACACAGTGTGGCAGTTGTTAACTTCTCATGGGGAGGGGTAACTGGCCTCAAAAGGGTTGTGGTTAGTGCAGACCTCCCAGTAGAATGTTTGTTGGGCAATGACCTAGAGAGTTCTCTATGGTCAGAAGTGGAGTACAGGACTCATGCAGAGATGTTAGGTATATCATCACATGTCCTTGCTGTGACCAGGTCACAGGCCAAAAAGTGCCTCACTGAACCACAGGTCTTGGATCCTGGAACAATGGACCAAGCACCTACCAAGAAGAAGAACAGGAGGGTCAAGGCTGTGCCTTCCCCCCTGCCTCAGAGTGATGATCAGCCTTCCCAGGAAGCTGATCTAGAGGACCCTGAAGGAACTGTCCCTGAAGAGCTTGAACCTGATCAGGTTGAGTTTCTGGGGACAGGGGGACCTTCAAGGGCTGACTTGAGGCAGGCTCAGTTATCCTGTCCCTCTCTTGAACCCCTCAGACAGCTGGCTGCTGCTGAGGCTGCTGGGAATGCTCAAGGTACCCATAAAGTGTATTGGGATGAAGGGCTCCTTTATTCAGAGGCTAGAGACCCCAAGCCTGGTGCAACCAGGAGGTTGGTTATACCTCTGCAATTTAGGGGCTTCCTTCTTACCTTGGCCCATGATATTCCTTTAGCAGGACACTTAGGCCAGAACAAGACTTGGGACAGGCTTGTCCCTCACTTTCACTGGCCCCATATGAATGAAGATACAAAGGAGTTTTGTCGCTCCTGTGTTACCTGCCAAGCCAGTGGCAAATCAGGTGGCACAACAAAGGCCCCCCTGATACCACTACCTGTGGTGGGGGTTCCCTTTGAAAGAGTGGGAATAGACATAGTGGGTCCCATGGATCCTCCCACTGCATCTGGGCACAGATTTATACTGGTGGTAGTGGATCATGCCACCAGGTATCCAGAGGCAATTCCCCTTAGGACCACTACAGCTCCTGTTGTGGCCAGGGCCCTGCTGGGAGTATTCTCCAGAGTGGGGTTTCCTAAGGAGGTAGTATCTGACAGAGGTACCAACTTTATGTCAGGATACTTGACAGCTATGTGGAAGGAATGTGGTGTCAACTACAAGTTCACCACCCCTTATCACCCACAATGCAATGGGCTTGTTGAGAGATTCAACAAGACCCTAAAGGGTATGATCAAAGGATTACCTGAAAAGCTCAGGCGAAGATGGGATATCCTTCTACCCTGCCTTCTGTTTGCTTACAGAGAGGTCCCACAAAAAGGAGTTGGCTACAGCCCCTTTGAATTGTTGTTTGGGCACCCTGTGAGAGGCCCACTGTGTTTGGTGAAGGAAGGATGGGAGTTACCTCTCAAAAAGCCTAAGCTAGACATAGTGGACTATGTACTTGGTCTCCGCTCCAGGATGGCTGAGTATATGGAGAAGGCATCTAAAAACCTTGAGGCAAGCCAGGCCTTACAGAAAGCTTGGCATGACCAAAAGGCTGTCTTGGTTGAGTATCAGCCAGGACAGAAGGTATGGGTGTTGGAGCCAGTGGCCCCAGCAGCACTCCAAGACAAATGGTCTGGACCCCATACAATCCTGGAAAAGAAGGGAGAGGTCACCTACTTGGTGGACCTAGGAACTCCCAGGAGTCCCCACAGGGTACTCCATGTTAACAGGCTTAAAGCATATGTTGACAGGGCAGACATGGGCTTGCTCATGGCTACAGATGAGGGACAGGAGGAAGAGAGTGACCCTCTCCCAGACCTGTTGTCTCAGAACCCTGAAGATGGCTCAGTTGAAGGAGTGACCCTTGGAGGCAACCTCACTGCCCATCAGCAGACTGAATGTAGACAGGTTCTACAATCATTTTCACATATGTTTTCCTTGATACCTAGTCAAACTGACTGGTGTACCCATGTTGTGGACACTGGTGACAGTCTGCCTGTAAAGAACAAACTTTACAGACAACCTGACCACGTCAGGGACTGTATAAAGGCTGAGGTACATAAAATGCTGGAATTAGGTGTCATTGAACCCTCAGAGAGCCCCTGGGCTAGCCCAGTGGTTCTGGTCCCCAAACCTCACACCAAAGATGGCAAGAGAGAGATGAGGTTCTGTGTGGATTACAGAGGACTCAATGCTGTCACCAGGACAGATGCACACCCTATTCCAAGGGCAGATGAGCTCATAGACAAACTAGCTTCTGCAAAGTTTTTGAGCACATTTGACTTAACAGCTGGCTATTGGCAAATCAGATTAGCTGAGGAGTCTAAGGCCAAAACAGCATTCTCAACCCCAGGTGGGCATTATCAGTTTGTGGTGATGCCCTTTGGTCTGAAGAATGCACCTGCCACCTTCCAAAGGCTGGTGAACCAAGTCCTTACTGGGTTGGATGACTTTTGTGCAGCATATCTGGATGACATTGCTGTCTTTAGCTCCACCTGGGAGGATCACCTGATCCACCTGAAGAAGGCTCTTGAGGCCCTGCAGAGGGCAGGCCTCACTATCAAGGCTACTAAGTGCCAGATAGGGCAGAGTAAGGTTGTATATTTGGGCCACCTTGTAGGTGGAGGCCAAGTTCAACCACTGGAGAGTAAGATACAATCCATCAAGGACTGGTCCCCTCCAACCACCCAGACTCAAGTTCGAGCTTTCTTGGGCTTGACTGGGTACTACAGGAAGTTTGTTAAGAACTATGGGTCCATTGTGACTCCTCTTAATGATCTGACATCCAAGAAGATGCCCAAAAAGGTTCAGTGGACAGTAAACTGTCAAAAGGCATTTGATGACCTGAAGGAGGCCATGTGCTCTGCACCTATCCTGAAAAGTCCTGACTACTCCAAAGAGTTTATTGTCCAAACAGATGCTTCTGAGTTGGGTGTGGGAGCTGTGCTGTCACAACTTAATGTAGATGGTCAAGACCAACCCATTGCTTTTATTAGCAGAAGGTTGACCCCCAGAGAGAAGAATTGGTCAGCTATTGAGAGGGAGGCCTTTGCTGTGGTGTGGGCCCTGAAGAAGCTGAGGCCATACTTGTTTGGCACTCACTTCAAGATTCAGACCGACCATAAGCCCCTCTTGTGGCTAAATCAGATGAAGGGTGAAAACCCCAAACTGCTTAGGTGGTCCATTTCCCTACAGGGGATGGACTTTACAGTGGAGCACCGGCCAGGTACTGACCATGGGAATGCAGATGGTCTCTCCAGGTACTTCCACTTAGGACATGAAGACGAGACTGGTCAAGGCTAGTTTAACGTCCCAGCGTTTGGGGGGGGGTTGTGTAGGAGAGTAGGGTCTGCTATCCTATGGTCACCCCAAATTTTTGCTTTTTGCTTCACTGGTTTTTGACATATTGAGGCTGTGGGCCTGCCAATCAGACCCCCAGCCTGCTGTTCTCTCTACTAAATTAAAACTATGCACCCTAGGTGCATAACCAATTGGAAGTGGATCACCCTGTCAGCCCCTGTACCAGTGTACACTAGGTACCCAGGGCATTGGTGTACCCAAGGCCTGCCAAGGGCTGCAGCATGTATTATGCCACCCCAGGCTTGGCCTAACGATTTGACACAACTGGCTGATCACTCAGCTGGGGTAAGTTGGTGTAATCACCTCTTACTTAGGTGTAGTATACCTATACCTAACCTTAAATGGGACACCTGGTAACCTATAAGTCACTCCTATAGCAGGCCTTAACAATCCTGAGGGCAGAGTGCTTGGTTCCATGTGAGATGGTGCTCTGGCATGAGCTGAGCCTGTCTGCAGTGGTCGGAACAACTTCCTTCTACTGTTTCCAGATATCGTCATACCATATACTCTTAAGTGCATTATGAACCTCGCGGTTAAATGCTATCTTTGGTTTGGCTTTATCAAAACATGTCGAGTAAGGTGTCATACGAATTGGAATACTAACCCCTCGCCAATTCTGGCGACGGGGTTAGCATTCCACCCTTCTAGAGGGACACGACATGTACAGTGCCTGAAACCCGGGTAAAATCAGACATAGCCTCAGCTCCACAAAATGGATGCTGCCACCACAGACACAAGTCTGCCCTCCTGCTGCTGGGAGTCCTTCCAGCTTGGGAGGTGTGGACAAAGGGTTTCCTGCCAGGGGAGGTGCGAGCACCACCCCAGACAGGATTTTGTGTATTGGTCAGGTAGGGCTTGAAAGAAACCAGACATGCCTGTGGCTCACAAGGAGCCTCGGGGCATATGCCAGTTCAAACCGGTCCTGGGGCACACCAGTCCCGGGCCTGGGGCGAGCTGGACAAAGGATTGGGGGTGTAACCACCCCCCTTCCTGGTCCCACCCATAGGGAGGGACCTAGCAGGTAGTCCGGCCCCTAGAATCCGAATAAAGGTAGGAGCTGTGTCCTAAGACTTTAGACATCCTGGAATCAACTTGAAACTAAGAAGAAGACGGGAACTTCGACATTCTGCTGCACAGAAGACTGAAGAAAATCTCCCCTGTGGTCAGGGAGTGACCACCTTGCTAACGCAAGCACCATCCAGCGAATCAACGTCTGCTTTGCCGCCGCCTCCCGCCGGAGCCCGAGCCCAGAGACTGACAAGACCTGGACCTCCAGACCTCTCACCGCCCGATCCACAGTCCCTGCAAAGAGGAGACCCGTGGAGGCACCGAGACACGTGGAGCCAGCCATCTTGGAACGACTACGACAAGCTGACCAGTGCAACAACCGAGGCTCCCTCTAAGTTGTGCTTTGGGTCCTGAGAAGCCCAACCCTCGAGCAGCATCTGCACAAAAGGTGAGCCCTCCAGCATCTCCACGATCTGCGTGGGGCCCTTCTGCATTTTGCCACTCGACGCGCCTAACCGGTTGCTGGCCCGCTGGCTAGTGGCCATCTTGGCGACGAAATCTACGACAAACACCGCTGGTCTGGTTGCTCCAGACTGGCCCTTGCTCCCCTCCAAAGGAGCAATCCCTCTGACCTTGCTGGTCAGAACCAACAGCTGATTTCCGAATCCTCCTGCAATTGCTTTTGCCAAGGCTTGTTTGCTTCGATCAAGTCGCCGACACCGCCAACAGCGAGAGCCTGCGTGGGACAGCTCGTGAGCCGACTCCTGGACGTCGTCGACCTTCAGGGACCACGTGGCTGCGGAGACAAGCTACCCCTCATCACCTGTTTGCACCCGACATCGCCTGGTACCCACCTGGTGCCACGCTGGTCACTGGCTAGTGACTGTGAACACTGTCCCCTCTGCTTACAGGTCTTCAACATCTCCGATCCACTCTTGGATCCACTGCATCTCTCCCGGACCGACCGCCTGCAGCATCTTTGTCTTCAAGCTCCACGGAACAGATAGAAGAAACCCGACGCACTTCGAGGCCTATGCACCCGCTTCCTGTGGGTGAGGTAAAGCTGGCACACCTGTGCCCAAGTGTAGTAATACATCTCTAGTGCCTGTGTTCCAAATCTTAAGTTCCTAGGTCATCCGGAAGATTCCTTTTGCAGTAACTTTGTACTTTTTACGCACCCATTGAAACCTATGGGAGCACGCGTGTGACTATTTGCTCTGCACACGCCACCCGTGGACCTCCTGGTCACTAACTGACGTTAGCTCCTTGTAGGCCCAGCGATTCTAGAGGCCCTAGGCCTTTTCCCTTTTCTGTTCGTGGTACTTATACCACTATTTTAGTATATGGTTTGAGTGGCCACCAGGGCCTACCCATATAAAGTGCAACTTCTGTGTATTCTGTGATAATCTTGTTTGACGATTTGTGCTCCTGTGCTCATAAAGAGACTAGGGGTAACTTTGATAAATAAATACATATATATTTTGAATATATATCTGTGTGGTGTCCTTTCATTGGTATAAAAGGGGGTTGCATTTGGTAAAACAGCTGGCTTAACACGCTTCACGAGTTTAGCCTCAAAGACTGCTTAGCCTACGCTACCACTAGGGCAGCTAGTCCGAAAAGGTTGACTTACAACCACACCATAAGGGTTGCTTGGCATGGTACAAGGTGATCACTTTAACTAGTGAGCATCATATACCAGGCCAACTTCTCACAGTCAGTCAGTGTCTGTCAGTGTCAGTCAGTGTCAGTCAGTGTCTGTCAGTGTCAGTCAGTGTCAATCAGTGTCTGTCAGTCAGTGTATGTCAGTGTCTGTCAGTGTCAGTCAGTGTCAGTCAGTATCTGTCAGTGTCTGTCAGTGTCAGTCAGTGTCTGTCAGTGTCTGTCAGTGTCAGTCAGTGTCTGTCAGTCAGTGTCTGTCAGTGTCTGTCAGTGTCTGTCAGTGTCAGTCAGTGTCTGTCAGTCAGTGTCAGTGAGTGTCAGTCAGTGTCAGTCAGTGTCAGTCAGTGTCAGTCAGTCAGTGTCAGTCAGTCAGTGTCTGTCAGTCAGAGTCAGTCAGTCAGTGTCAGTCAGTGTCAGTCAGTCAGTCAGTGTCAGTCAGTGTCAGTCATTGTCAGTCAGTGTCAGCCAGTTTCAGCCAGTGTCAGCCAGTGTCTTTCAGTCAGTGTCAGTCAGAGTCTGTCAGTCAGTGTCAGTCAGTGTCAGTCAGTGTCTGTCAGTCAGTGTCAGCCAGTGTCAGCCAGTGTCAGCCAGTGTCTGTCAGTCAGTGTCAGTCAGTGTCAGCCAGTGTCAGCCAGTGTCAGCCAGTGTCTTTCAGTCAGTGTCATTCAGAGTCTGTCAGTCAGTGTCAGTCAGTGTCAGTCAGTGTCAGTCAGTGCCTGTCAGTCAGTGTCTGTCAGTCATTGTCAGTCAGTGTCTGTCATTGTCTGTCAGTCAGTGTCAGTCAGTGTCAGTCAGTCAGTGTCAGTCAGAGTCTGTCAGTCAGTGTCTGTCAGAGTCTGTCAGTCAGTGTCTGTCAGTGTCAGTCAGTGTCAGTCAGTGTCTGTCAGTCAGTGTCTGTCAGTGTCTGTCAGTGTCAGTCAATGTCAGTTTAGTGTCTGTCAGTCAGTGTCAGTCAGTGTCAGTCAGTCAGTGTCAGTAAGTGTCAGTCAGTGTCAGTCAGTATCAGTCAGTGTCAGTCAGTCAGTGTCAGTCAGTGTCTGTCAGTGTCTGTCAGTGTCAGTCAGTCATTGTCAGTCAGTGTCAGCCAGTGTCAGCCAGTGTCAGCCAGTGTAATCAGTCAGTGTCAGTCAGAGTCTGTCAGTCAGTGTCAGTCAGTGTCAGTCAGTGTCTGTCAGTCAGTGTCAGTCAGTGTCAGTCAGTGTCAGTCAGTCATTGTCAGTCATTGTCAGCCAGTGTCAGCCAGTGTCAGCCAGTGTCAGCCAGTGTCAGCCAGTGTCTTTCAGTCAGTGTCAGTCACAGTCTGTCAGTCAGTGTCAGTCAGTGTCAGTCAGTGTCAGTCAGTGTCAGTCAGTGTCAGTCAGTCAGTGTCAGTCAGTGTCAGTCAGTGTCAGTCAGTCATTGTCAGTCATTATCAGTCATTGTCAGTCAGTGTCAGCCAGTGTCAGCCAGTGTCAGCCAGTGTCAGCCAGTGTCTTTCAGTCAGTGTCAGTCAGAGTCTTTCAGTCAGTGTCAGTCAGTGTCAGTCAGTGTCAGTCAGTGTCAGTCAGTGTCAGTCAGTGTCAGTCAGTCAGTGTCAGTCAGTCAGTCAGTGTCAGTCAGTGTCAGTCAGTGTCAGTCAGTCAGTCAGTGTCAGTCAGTGTCAGTCATTGTCAGTCAGTCAGTCAGTGTCAGTCAGTGTCAGTCAGTGTCAGTCAGTCATTGTCAGTCAGTGTCAGTCAATCATTGTCAGTCAGTGTCAGTCAGTCATTGTCAGTCAGTGTCAGTCATTGTCAGTCAGTGTCAGCCAGTGTCAGCCAGTGTCAGCCGGTGTCTTTCAGTCAGTGTCAGTCAGTGTCTGTCAGTCAGTGTCTGTCAGTGTCTGTCAGTGTCAGTCAGTGTCAGTCAGTGTCTGTCAGTCAGTGTCAGTCAGTGTCAGTCAGTCATTGTCAGTCAGTGTCAGTCAGTGTCAGTCAGTGTCAGTCAGTATCAGTCAGTGTCAGTCAGTCAGTGTCAGTCAGTGTCTGTCAGTGTCAGTCAGTGTCAGTCAGTCATTGTCAGTCCGTGTCAGCCAGTGTCAGCCAGTGTCAGTCAGTGTATTTCAGTCAGTGTCAGTCAGAGTCTGTCAGTCAGTGTCAGTCAGTGTCAGTCAGTGTCTGTCAGTCAGTGTCTGTCAGTGTCTGTCAGTGTCAGTCAGTGTCAGTCAGTGTCAGTCAGTCAGTGTCAGTCAGTGTCAGTCAGTGTCAGTCAGTGTCAGTCAGTCAGTGTCAGTCAGTCAGTGTCTGTCAGTCAGTGTCAGTCAGTCAGTCAGTGTCAGTCAGTGTCAGTCAGTCATTGTCAGTCTGTGTCAGCCAGTGTCAGCCAATGTCAGCCAGTGTCAGCCAGTGTCTTTCAGTCAGTGTCAGTCGGAGTCTGTCAGTCAGTGTCAGTCAGTGTCTGTCAGTCAGTGTCTGTCAGTGTCTGTCAGTGTCTGTCAGTGTCTGTCAGTCAGTGTCAGTCAGAGTCTGTCAGTCAGTGTCAGTCAGTGTCAGTCAGTGTCTGTCAGTCAGTGTCTGTCAGTGTCTGTCAGTGTCAGTCAGTCAGAGTCTGTCAGTCAGTGTCAGTCAGTGTCAGTCAGTGTCTGTCAGTCAGTGTCAGCCAGTGTCAGCCAGTGTCAGCCAGTGTCTGTCAGTCAGTGTCAGTCAGTGTCAGCCAGTGTCAGCCAGTGTCAGCCAGTGTCTTTCAGTCAGTGTCATTCAGAGTCTGTCAGTCAGTGTCAGTCAGTGTCAGTCAGTGTCAGTCAGTGCCTGTCAGTCAGTGTCTGTCAGTCATTGTCAGTCAGTGTCAGTCAGTGTCTGTCAGTGTCTGTCAGTCAGTGTCAGTCAGTGTCAGTCAGTCAGTGTCAGTCAGAGTCTGTCAGTCAGTGTCTGTCAGAGTCTGTCAGTCAGTGTCTGTCAGTGTCAGTCAGTGTCAGTCAGTGTCTGTCAGTCAGTGTCTGTCAGTGTCTGTCAGTGTCAGTCAATGTCAGTTTAGTGTCTGTCAGTCAGTGTCAGTCAGTGTCAGTCAGTCAGTGTCAGTCAGTGTCAGTCAGTGTCAGTCAGTGTCAGTCAGTATCAGTCAGTGTCAGTCAGTCAGTGTCAGTCAGTGTCTGTCAGTGTCTGTCAGTGTCAGTCAGTCATTGTCAGTCAGTGTCAGCCAGTGTCAGCCAGTGTCAGCCAGTGTATTTCAGTCAGTGTCAGTCAGAGTCTGTCAGTCAGTGTCAGTCAGTGTCAGTCAGTGTCTGTCAGTCAGTGTCAGTCAGTGTCAGTCAGTGTCAGTCAGTCATTGTCAGTCATTGTCAGCCAGTGTCAGCCAGTGTCAGCCAGTGTCAGCCAGTGTCTTTCAGTCAGTGTCAGTCACAGTCTGTCAGTCAGTGTCAGTCAGTGTCAGTCAGTGTCAGTCAGTGTCAGTCAGTGTCAGTCAGTCAGTGTCAGTCAGTGTCAGTCAGTGTCAGTCAGTCATTGTCAGTCATTATCAGTCATTGTCAGTCAGTGTCAGCCAGTGTCTTTCAGTCAGTGTCAGTCAGAGTCTTTCAGTCAGTGTCAGTCAGTGTCAGTCAGTGTCAGTCAGTGTCAGTCAGTGTCAGTCAGTGTCAGTCAGTCAGTGTCAGTCAGTCAGTCAGTGTCAGTCAGTGTCAGTCAGTGTCAGTCAGTCAGTCAGTGTCAGTCAGTGTCAGTCATTGTCAGTCAGTCAGTCAGTGTCAGTCAGTGTCAGTCAGTGTCAGTCAGTCATTGTCAGTCAGTGTCAGTCAATCATTGTCAGTCAGTGTCAGTCAGTCATTGTCAGTCAGTGTCAGTCATTGTCAGTCAGTGTCAGCCAGTGTCAGCCAGTGTCAGCCGGTGTCTTTCAGTCAGTGTCAGTCAGTGTCTGTCAGTCAGTGTCTGTCAGTGTCTGTCAGTGTCAGTCAGTGTCAGTCAGTGTCTGTCAGTCAGTGTCAGTCAGTGTCAGTCAGTCAGTGTCAGTCAGTGTCAGTCAGTGTCAGTCAGTGTCAGTCAGTATCAGTCAGTGTCAGTCAGTCAGTGTCAGTCAGTGTCTGTGTAGGAGAGTAGGGTCTGCTATCCTATGGTCACCCCAAATTTTTGCTTTTTGCTTCACTGGTTTTTGACATATTGAGGCTGTGGGCCTGCCAATCAGACCCCCAGCCTGCTGTTCTCTCTACTAAATTAAAACTATGCACCCTAGGTGCATAACCAATTGGAAGTGGATCACCCTGTCAGCCCCTGTACCAGTGTACACTAGGTACCCAGGGCATTGGTGTACCCAAGGCCTGCCAAGGGCTGCAGCATGTATTATGCCACCCCAGGCTTGGCCTAACAATCTGACACAACTGGCTGATCACTCAGCTGGGGTAAGTTGGTGTAATCACCTCTTACTTAGGTGTAGTATACCTATACCTAACCTTAAATGGGACACCTGGTAACCTATAAGTCACTCCTATGGCAGGCCTTAACAATCCTGAAGGCAGAGTGCTTGGTTCCATGTGAGATGGTGCTCTGGCATGAGCTGAGCCTGTCTGCAGTTGTCGGAACAACTTCCTTCTACTGTTTCCAGATATCGTCATACCATATACTCTTAAGTGCATTATGAACCTCGCGGTTAAATGCTATCTTTGGTTTGGCTTTATCAAAACATGTCGAGTAAGGTGTCATACGAATTGGAATACTAAGCCCTCGCCAATTCTGGCGACGGGGTTAGCATTCCACCCTTCTAGAGGGACACGACATGTACAGTACCTGAAACCCGGGTAAAATCAGACATAGCCTCAGCTCCACAAAATGGATGCTGCCACCACAGGCACAAGTCTGCCCTCCTGCTGCTGGGAGTCCTTCCAGCTTGGGAGGTGTGGACAAAGGGTTTCCTGCCAGGGGAGGTGCGTGCACCACCCCAGACAGGATTTTGTGTATTGGTCAGGTAGGGCTTGAAAGAAACCAGACATGCCTGTGGCTCACAAGGAGCCTCGGTGCATATGCCAGTTCAAACCGGTCCTGGGGCACACCAGTCCCGGGCCTGGGGCGAGCTGGACAAAGGATTGGGGGTGTAACCACCCCCCTTCCTGGTCCCACCCATAGGGAGGGACCTAGCAGGTAGTCCGGCCCCTAGAATCCGCTTAAAGGTAGGAGCTGTGTCCTAAGACTTCAGACATCCTGGAATCAACTTGAAACTAAGAAGAAGACGGGAACTTCGACATTCTGCTGCACAGAAGACTGAAGAAAATCTCCCCTGTGGTCAGGGAGTGACCACCTTGCTAACGCAAGCACCATCCAGCGCATCAACGTCTGCTTTGCCGCCGCCTCCCGCTGGAGCCCGAGCCCAGAGACTGACAAGACCTGGACCTCCAGACCTCTCACTGCCCGATCCACAGTCCCTGAGAAGAAGAGACCCGTGGAGGCACCGAGACACGTGGAGCCAGCCATCTTGGAACGACTACGACAAGCTGACCAGTGCAACAACCGAGGCTCCCTCCAAGTTGTGCTTTGGGTCCTGAGAAGCCCAACCCTCGAGCAGCATCTGCACCAAAGGTGAGCCCTCCAGCATCTCCACGATCTGCGTGGGGCCCTTCTGCATTTTGCCACTCGACGCGCCTAACCGGTTGCTGGCCCGCTGGCTAGTGGCCATCTTGGCGACGAAATCTACGACAAACACCGCTGGTCTGGTTGCTCCAGACTGGCCCTTGCTCCCCTCCAAAGGAGCAATCCCTCCGACCTTGCTGGTCAGAACCAACAGCTGATTTCCGAATCCTCCTACAATTGCTTTTGCCAAGGCTTGTTTGCTTCAATCAAGTCGCCGACACCGCCGACAGCGAGAGCCTGCGTGGGACAGCTCGTGAGCCGACTCCTGGACGTCGTTGACCTTCAGGGACCACGTGGCTGCGGAGACAAGCTACCCCTCATCACCTGTTTGCACCCGACATCGCCTGGTACCCACCTGGTGCCACGCTGGTCACTGGCTAGTGACTGTGAACACTGTCCCCTCTGCTTACAGGTCTTCAACATCTCCGATCCACTCTTGGATCCACTGCATCTCTCCCGGACCGACCGCCTGCAGCATCTTTGTCTTCAAGCTCCACGGAACAGATAGAAGAAACCCGACGCACTTCGAGGCCTATGCACCCGCTTCCTGTGGGTGAGGTAAAGCTGGCACACCTGTGCCCAAGTGTAGTATTACATCTCTATTGCCTGTGTTCCAAATCTTGAGTTCCTAGTCCATCCGGAAGATCCTCTTTGCAGTAACTTTGTACTTTTTACGCACCCATTGAAACCTATGGGAGCACGCGTGTGACTATTTGCTCTGCACACGCCACCCGTGGACCTCCTGGTCACTAATTGACGTTAGCTCCTTGTAGGCCCAGCGATTCTAGAGGCCCTAGGCCTTTTCCCTTTTCTGTTCGTGGTACTTATACCACTATTTTAGTATATGGTTTGAGTGGCCACCAGGGCCTATCCATATAAAGTGCAACTTCTGTGTATTCTGTGATAATCTTGTTTGACGATTTGTGCTCCTGTGCTCATAAAGAGACTAGGGGTTACTTTGAGAAATAAATACATATATATTTTGAATATATATCTGTGTGGTGTCCTTTCATTGGTATAAAAGGGGGTTACATTTGGTAAAACAGCTGGCTTAACACGCATCACGAGTTTAGCCTCAAAGACTGCTTAGCCTACGCTACCACTAGGGCAGCTAGTCCGAAAAGGTTGACTTACAACCACACCATAAGGGTTGCTTGGCATGGTACAAGGTGATCACTTTAACTAGTGAGCATCATATACCAGGCCAACTTCTCACATTGGTGAGCAGCGGTTGGATTTGAGCTTGCTGTGTTTTACCATTGTAATCTCTTGGTTACCAATTGAAAGATCACATAGGTACCTGTAGGTACATATAAAACAAGATTAGATATACATAAGTTCTACTGAACTTAGTTGTTGTAGAGCAAAGGGAGTAGCACACCCTGACTACAACTACTAGATAGGTTTAGTAGGTAAACACAAGTGTAGGTAGATTGCAACACATCCACCCACACTTAAGAGCAATGGCCGGGGCAGAGGGGTCCACTGTACCCATCTCTGTTGAGAGTGACCCCCAGAGGGCACCATCCAGCTTTGCTACCCTTAATCAGAATGAGCTCAGGCATTTGGCAACAATTAGAGGCCTTAAACAGCCCAAGAACCCAAACTCTGCTGAGCTCAGAGAGCTCTTACAGAATGATGAGAATCAGAGAGCACTCAAGAAAGCTTCCCAGTTAGCCCCCTTAGGGTCAGGAACAGGAGGCCCCCCTTCTGAAGATACTACAGAGGTACCCAGTTCCAATAGCCATCCCTTAGATGAGAACCATACTACAGGGGAGGAAAGTGGTGAGGATACAGAAAGTAGTGATGATGAAGGGAGAACTAGCCCAGTGCCAAGTATTATACTTGGCCCAGCTAAACTAAGGCTATTGGGGACTGACAATGGGTTCACCCCATTGGATCTCCCCAGTGGACTTAACACAGGGCTTGGGAGGCAAAGGAATCGCTCAGGTGACTCCAATGCTTCTCATGGCTCTAGAGGCTCTCAAGGTCACCCCAGGAAAAGGATGACCACCCCTCAGAGGAGGGAACATGAGGCCAGAATGCAGGAAGCCCAGCTGAGGATCAGGAAGCAGGAGCTAGAAGTAGCCCTGATGGAAGAAAAACTGAACAAGGCTAGGCAACCTAGAGAGAGTGGGTCTATACCCACTGGTGGCAGCATTGTCCCTAAGGACAAAGATAGGGTCTTTGATAATAGGAACCTGTCTAAGGTTGTGCCCCCCTACAAAAGTGGGGATGACATCCACAAATGGATAACTGCTCTTGAGAGAGCCTGCAAAGTACAGCAGGTTCCTGAAGACCAGTGGGCAGCAATCCTCTGGCTCTCCTTTGAAGGAAGAGGCAGAGACAGACTCCTCACTGTTAGAGAAGAGGATGTCAGAAACTACAGAGTCCTGAAGAGTGTTCTGGTAGATGGGTTAGGCTTAACCACTGAACAGTACAGGTTAATGTTCAGAGACACCCAAAAGACACAGACTCAGGACTGGTCTGAATATGTTGAATGTGCCACTAAGGCTTTGGAGGGTTGGTTGCTGGGAAGTAAGGTATCTGATTTTACAGGATTGTATAATTTGATGATGAGAGAACAGATTTTAAATAACTGTCAAAACCAGCAACTGCATCAACACTTGGTTGACTCTGATCTGACCTCTCCCCAAGAATTGGGAAAGAAGGCAGACAAATGGGTCAGAACCAGGGTTAAGCAAAAGAACCAGAACCAGGGCCAAGGGGGTGATCAGAAGAAAACAGACCAAAAGGGTGGAGATCAGAAACCTAAAGACCAGAAGTCTTCAACAGGGCCCCAAACTACTGCTAAGGAGGGTGGGTCCCAACAGTCCAAGAAGAAGAAAGAAGGTCAGAAGAAACCCTGGTGCAATCATTGTAAAAATACAACTCACTGGACTAGTGATTGCAAAAAGGGTGGAGCCCCCAACACTGTTGCCCCTAAGGCACCTGCTCCCAGTACTACTGTTAGCAGTGTTGGTCCCCAGACAAAGGGTGTAGTGGGAATCACTATGGGAACTGAAGGAGATTCTGACTTAGACAGAACCCTTACACAGGCAGTCTTGATCTGTGATGGGGACATTGATTTGTCCCTGACTGTGAGCCCCAGTAACCTGGGCAAGTACAGACAGACTCCTTTAATTAATGACAAAGTGGCTCAAGCCTACAGGGACACATGTGCCAGTGTCACTATGGTGACACCAGGCTTTGTGGACCCTGGACAGTACATACCAGGTGAGAACTACCTGGTGACCAATGCCAGCAATGCCACTACTTCCCATAGTGTGGCAGTTGTTAACTTCTCATGGGGAGGGGTAACTGGCCTCAAAAGGGTTGTGGTTAGTGCAGACCTCCCAGTAGAATGTTTGTTGGGCAATGACCTAGAGAGTTCTCTATGGTCAGAAGTGGAGTACAGGACTCATGCAGAGATGTTAGGTATATCATCACATGTCCTTGCTGTGACCAGGTCACAGGCCAAAAAGTGCCTCACTGAACCTCAGGTCTTGGATCCTGGAACAATGGACCAAGCACCTACCAAGAAGAAGAACAGGAGGGTCAAGGCTGTGCCTTCCCCCCTGCCTCAGAGTGATGATCAGCCTTCCCAGGAAGCTGATCTAGAGGACCCTGAAGGAACTGTCCCTGAAGAGCTTGAACCTGATCAGGTTGAGTTTCTGGGGACAGGGGGACCTTCAAGGGCTGACTTGAGGCAGGCTCAGTTATCCTGTCCCTCTCTTGAACCCCTCAGACAGCTGGCTGCTGCTGAGGCTGCTGGGAATGCTCAAGGTACCCATAAAGTGTATTGGGATGAAGGGCTCCTTTATTCAGAGGCTAGAGACCCCAAGCCTGGTGCTACCAGGAGGTTGGTCATACCTCTGCAGTTTAGGGGCTTCCTTCTTACCTTGGCCCATGACATTCCTTTAGCAGGACACTTAGGCCAGAACAAGACTTGGGACAGGCTTGTCCCTCACTTTCACTGGCCTCATATGAATGAAGATACAAAGGAGTTTTGTCGCTCCTGTGTCACCTGCCAAGCCAGTGGCAAATCAGGTGGCACAACAAAGGCCCCCCTAATACCACTACCTGTGGTGGGGGTCCCCTTTGAAAGAGTGGGAATAGACATAGTGGGTCCCATGGATCCTCCCACTGCATCTGGGCACAGATTTATACTGGTGGTAGTGGATCATGCCACCAGGTATCCAGAGGCAATTCCCCTTAGGACCACTACAGCACCTGTTGTGGCCAGGGCCCTGCTGGGAGTATTCTCCAGAGTGGGGTTTCCTAAGGAGGTAGTATCTGACAGAGGTACCAACTTTATGTCAGGATACTTGACAGCTATGTGGAAGGAATGTGGTGTCAACTACAAGTTCACCACCCCTTATCACCCACAATGCAATGGGCTTGTTGAGAGATTCAACAAGACCCTAAAGGGTATGATCAAAGGATTACCTGAAAAGCTCAGGCGAAGATGGGACATCCTTCTACCCTGCCTTCTGTTTGCTTACAGAGAGGTCCCACAAAAAGGAGTTGGCTACAGCCCCTTTGAATTGTTGTTTGGGCACCCTGTGAGAGGCCCACTGTGTTTGGTGAAGGAAGGATGGGAGTTACCTCTCAAAAAGCCTAAGCTAGACATAGTGGACTATGTACTTGGTCTCCGCTCCAGGATGGCTGAGTATATGGAGAAGGCATCCAAAAACCTTGAGGCAAGCCAGGCCTTACAGAAAGCTTGGCATGACCAAAAGGCTGTCTTGGTTGAGTTTCAGCCAGGACAGAAGGTATGGGTGTTGGAGCCAGTGGCCCCAGCAGCACTCCAAGACAAATGGTCTGGACCCTATACAATCCTGGAAAAGAAGGGAATGGTCACTGTAGGAAGGTGGATATCTGACTATGGTTACCCCCAAATTTTTGCCTAGTGTCTAGCTGGTTTTTCGACTTAGTTGGCCTGAGATCCTGCCATTCAGGCTCTCAGGCTATCTGCTCTCTCTGTAAAATGGACTCCATGTACCCTAGGTACATACCCAATTGGTTGGATCACCCTGTCAGCCCCTGTACCAGTGTACACTAGGTACCCAGGGCATTGGTGTACCCAAGGCCTGCCAAGGGCTGCAGCATGTATTATGCCACCCCAGGCTTGGCCTAACAATTTGACACAACTGGCTGATCACTCAGCTGGGGTAAGTTGGTGTAATCACCTCTTACTTAGGTGTAGTATACCTATACCTAACCTTAAATGGGACACCTGGTAACCTATAAGTCACTCCTATGGCAGGCCTTAACAATCCTGAAGGCAGAGTGCTTGGTTCCATGTGAGATGGTGCTCTGGCATGAGCTGAGCCTGTCTGCAGTGGTCGGAACAACTTCCTTCTACTGTTTCCAGATATCGTCATACCATATACTCTTAAGTGCATTATGAACCTCGCGGTTAAATGCTAACTTTGGTTTGGCTTTATCAAAACATGTCGAGTAAGGTGTCATACGAATTGGAATACTAACCCCTCGCCAATTCTGGCGACGGGGTTAGCATTCCACCCTTCTAGAGGGACACGACATGTACAGTACCTGAAACCCGGGTAAAATCAGACATAGCCTCAGCTCCACAAAATGGATGCTGCCACCACAGACACAAGTCTGCCCTCCTGCTGCTGGGAGTCCTTCCAGCTTGGGAGGTGTGGACAAAGGGTTTCCTGCCAGGGGAGGTGCGTGCACCACCCCAGACAGGATTTTGTGTATTGGTCAGGTAGGGCTTGAAAGAAACCAGACATGCCTGTGGCTCACAAGGAGCCTCGGTGCATATGCCAGTTCAAACCGGTCCTGGGGCACACCAGTCCCGGGCCTGGGGCGAGCTGGACAAAGGATTGGGGGTGTAACCACCCCCCTTCCTGGTCCCACCCTTAGGGAGGGACCTAGCAGGTAGTCCGGCCCCTAGAATCCGAATAAAGGTAGGAGCTGTGTCCTAAGACTTTAGACATCCTGGAATCAACTTGAAACTAAGAAGAAGACGGGAACTTCGACATTCTGCTGCACAGAAGACTGAAGAAAATCTCCCCTGTGGTCAGGGAGTGACCACCTTGCTAACGCAAGCACCATCCAGCGAATCACCGTCTGCTTTGCCGCCGCCTCCCGCCGGAGCCCGAGCCCAGAGACTGACAAGACCTGGACCTCCAGACCTCTCACCGCCCGATCCACAGTCCCTGCAAAGAAGAGACCCGTGGAGGCACCGAGACACGTGGAGCCAGCCATCTTGGAACGACTACGACAAGCTGACAAGTGCAACAACCGAGGCTCCCTCCAAGTTGTGCTTTGGGTCCTGAGAAGCCCAACCCTCGAGCAGCATCTGCACCAAAGGTGAGCCCTCCAGCATCTCCACGATCTGCGTGGGGCCCTTCTGCATTTTGCCACTCGACGCGCCTAACCGGTTGCTGGCCCGCTGGCTAGTGGCCATCTTGGCGACGAAATCTACGACAAACACCGCTGGTCTGGTTGCTCCAGACTGGCCCTTGCTCCCCTCCAAAGGAGCAATCCCTCTGACCTTGCTGGTCAGAACCAACAGCTGATTTCCGAATCCTCCTACAATTGCTTTTGCCAAGGCTTGTTTGCTTCGATCAAGTCGCCGACACCGCCGACAGCGAGAGCCTGCGTGGGACAGCTCGTGAGCCGACTCCTGGACGTCGTCGACCTTCAGGGACCACGTGGCTGCGGAGACAAGCTACCCCTCATCACCTGTTTGCACCCGACATCGCCTGGTACCCATCTGGTGCCACGCTGGTCACTGGCTAGTGACTGTGAACACTGTCCCCTCTGCTTACAGGTCTTCAACATCTCCGATCCACTCTTGGATCCACTGCATCTCTTCCCGACCGACCGCCTGCAGCATCTTTGTCCCAGGCTCAACGGAACAGATAGAAGAAACCCGACGCACTTTGAGGCCTATGCACCCGCTTCCTGTGGGTGAGGTAAAGCTGGTACTCCGGTGCCCATGTGTAGTAATACATCTCTAGTGCCTGTGTTCCAAATCTTAAGTTCCTAGGTCATCCGGAAGATTCCTTTTGCAGTAACTTTGTACTTTTTACGCACCCATTGAAACCTATGGGAGCACGCGTGTGACTATTTGCTCTGCACACGCCACCCGTGGACCTCCTGGTCACTAACTGACGTTAGCTCCTTGTAGGCCCAGCGATTCTAGAGGCCCTAGGCCTTTTCCCTTTTCTGTTCGTGGTACTTATACCACTATTTTAGTATATGGTTTGAGTGGCCACCAGGGCCTATCCATATAACGTGCAACTTCTGTGTATTCTGTGATAATCTTGTTTGACGATTTGTGCTCCTGTGCTCATAAAGAGACTAGGGGTAACTTTGATAAATAAATACATATATATTTTGAATATATATCTGTGTGGTGTCCTTTCATTGGTATAAAAGGGGGTTGCATTTGGTAAAACAGCTGGCTTAACACGCTTCACGAGTTTAGCCTCAAAGACTGCTTAGCCTACGCTACCACTAGGGCAGCTAGTCCGAAAAGGTTGACTTACAACCACACCATAAGGGTTGCTTGGCATGGTACAAGGTGATCACTTTAACTAGTGAGCATCATATACCAGGCCAACTTCTCACATTGGTGAGCAGCGGTTGGATTTGAGCTTGCTGTGTTTTACCATTGTAATCTCTTGGTTACCAATTGAAAGATCACATAGGTACCTGTAGGTACATATAAAACAAGATTAGATATACTTAAGTTCTACTGAACTTAGTTGTTGTAGAGCAAAGGGAGTAGCACACCCTGACTACAACTACTAGATAGGTTTAGTAGGTAAACCCAAGTGTAGGTAGATTGCAACACATCCACCCACACTTAAGAGCAATGGCTGGGGCAGAGGGGTCCACTGTACCCATCTCTGTTGAGAGTGACCCCCCGAGGGCACCATCCATCTATGCTACCCTTAATCAGAATGAGCTCAGGCATTTGGCAACTCTTAGAGGCCTTAAACAGCCCAAGAACCCAAACTCTGCTGAGCTCAGAGAGCTCTTACAGAATGATGAGAATCAGAGAGCACTCAAGAAAGCTTCCCAGTTAGCCCCCTTAGGGACAGGAACAGGAGGCCCCCCTTCTAAAGATGCCACTGAAGTACCCCTTCCCAATAGTCACCCCTTAGATGGGATGCCTACCACAGAGGATGAGAGTGAAAAGGATACTGACAGTAGTGAGGATGAAGGGAGAACTAGCCCAGTGCCAAGTATTATACTTGGCCCAGCTAAACCAAGGCTATTGGGGACTGACAGTGGGTTCAACCCACTGGATCTCCCCAGTGGACTTAACACAGGGCTTGGAAGGCAAAGGAATCGCTCAGGTGACTCCAATGCTTCCCATGGCTCTAGAGGCTCTCAAGGTCACTCCAGAAGGAGACTGACCACCCCTCAGAGGAGGGAACATGAGGCCAGAATGCAGGAAGCCCAGCTGAGGATCAGGAAGCAGGAGCTAGAAGTAGCCCTGATGGAAGAAAAACTGAGCAAGGCTAGGCAGCATAGAGAGAGTGGGTCTATACCCACTGGTGGCAGCAATGTCCCTAGGGACAAAGATAGGGTCTTTGACAATAGGAACCTGTCCAAGATTGTGCCCCCCTACAAAAGTGGGGATGACATCCACAAATGGATGACTGCTCTTGAGAGAGCCTGCAAAGTGCAGCAGGTTCCTGAAGACCAGTGGGCAGCAATCTTATGGCTCTCCTTTGAGGGGAGAGGCAGAGATAGACTCCTCACTGTTAGAGAAGAGGATGTCAGAAATTACAGAGTCCTGAAGAGTGTCCTAGTTGATGGGTTAGGCTTAACCACTGAACAGTACAGGTTAATGTTCAGAGACACCCAGAAGACACAGACTCAGGACTGGTCTGAATATGTGGAATGTGCCACTAAGGCTTTGGAGGGTTGGTTGCTGGGAAGTAAGGTGTCTGATTATACAGGATTGTACAATTTGATGATGAGAGAGCAGATTTTAAGTAATTGTCAAAACCAGCTTCTCCATCAACACCTGGTAGACTCAGATTTGACCTCTCCCCAAGAATTGGGAAAGAGGGCAGATAAATGGGTCAGGACCAGGATCAGGCCTAAAAACCAGGGTGGTGACCAAAAGAAAGATACCACCAAGCCTCAAGAGAAGGGTGGGGATAAAGAAAAAGAGAAACCTTCCTCAGGGCCCCAAAACTCCACACAGGGTGGTGGGTCCCAAGCTCCCTCCTCTACCACAGCTAAAAAGCCCTACTGCCATGAGTGTAAAACTCCTGGGCATTGGAAAACTGACAGCGGTTGCCCAAGGGCTAAAAACAAAACTGTTCCTCCAATTACTCCTGTCACACCACCTATTACTGTCAGCAGTAATCCCCCAGGTGGTGGGAGTGCCCCCAGAAATCTGGGTGGGTTTACTTGGGGAACACAGGGGGACCCTGGCTTAGCCAATTCCCCTACAGCAACCACTCTTGTCTGTGATGGTGGCATGGGGTTTGCCAACTTCACTGCCTGTCCCAACACTTTGGGTAGGTACAGACAGGAGCCCTACATCAATGGTACAAAAGCTGAGGCCTACAGAGACACTGGGGCTAGCATCACAATGGTGGCCCATTGGCTAGTTCCCTCTGAGCAGCTTTTGCCCGGTTTCTCCTACCAGGTGACTAACATTGATGGCAAACAGAACAGTCATCCCATGGCAGAGGTATGTCTCAGCTGGGGAGGGGTCACTGGCCCTAAAAGGGTAGCAGTGTCCCCAACCTTGCCTGTAGACTGCTTACTGGGGAATGACTTAGAACTCTCAGCTTGGGCTGGAGTTGAACAAGACACCCATTCTAAAATGGTAGGCCTTTCACAAAAGGGTAGGGGGGTTGTGCCATTCACAACCCCTGTCCAAATAGATTTCCTCCCTGAAAAGGTTGGAAGGGCAGTGGTAGCCACAGCCCAGGCACAGACAGACTTCCCTGTAGGGACTGGCAGAGCTGTGACAGTCACAGCTCAAACACAAACTGAGTGCCCCCCTGAAAAGGTTGGCAAGGCTGTAATGGTCTCAGCCTATACTCAGACTGACATAGGTGTAGTGAAGCCTGAAACAATGGATCACTCCACACAAACTGAGAGTAGTGGGGAGGAAGAAAAGTCTCCCTCTCCCCAGACATTAGGAAAAGGTCAGCCTCCTCAGGGATCTGACCTCACCCCTTGTGAAGGAACTGCCCCAGAGGTAGCCAGGCCTGGCCTGGCAGAGCCTCTGATGTCAGTGGCCCCTTCCAAGGTGGGATCCAGTCTGGTGCAGGTAGCCTGCCTCTCTCTACCCTGCCTCAGTCAGCCCAGGGCTGCAGAGGTCAGGGAGGCCAGTGGACCCCCAGAGGGCCCCTGTCCACAAGAACCCCCCCATCAAAAGAATGAGGATTGCCTGGCTAGTAGCCCTAGTCAGGTGATGGGTAAAAACATTCCTGAGGGATCTCCTTTACAGGTAGTTAGGGACCTCCCCCAGGGGGATTCTGTTGGGCACAGGCAAACATGGGACCTTAGGGCCCCAAACCTGACCTGTCCCTCCAGTAAGCCCACAAAAGGGACCCAGCCTCCAGCTTTAGGTAGCCAGAGGCTGACCCTGAGAGCACAGTGCAACTCAGTTAAAGAAAGAAAGGCATCCATGGTGGAGGATGATTGGAGGAAGCTGAGGCCTCACTTTGAGGACACTCACTTCAGTACTCCATCTCAACACCAGCCTTTTACTTTGCCAAGACACACCACAGGTAGAGATTCCCTATGGTGGAGACCCTCTGATACCCTTAGGGTGAGGGATTGCTTAGTGGACCATGAGACAGGGGGTAACCATGCCAGTGCTGGTTCCTCCTTATATGGCCACTTGGGCAATATAGGCTTACCTGGTCAAGGTCAGCCTTATCTCCCTTCGTTTGGGGGGGGGTTGTGTAGGAAGGTGGATATCTGACTATGGTTACCCCCAAATTTTTGCCTAGTGTCTAGCTGGTTTTTCGACTTAGTTGGCCTGAGATCCTGCCATTCAGGCTCTCAGGCTATCTGCTCTCTCTGTAAAATGGACTCCATGTACCCTAGGTACATACCCAATTGGTTGGATCACCCTGTCAGCCCCTGTACCAGTGTACACTAGGTACCCAGGGCATTGGTGTACCCAAGGCCTGCCAAGGGCTGCAGCATGTATTATGCCACCCCAGGCTTGGCCTAACAATTTGACACAACTGGCTGATCACTCAGCTGGGGTAAGTTGGTGTAATCACCTCTTACTTAGGTGTAGTATACCTATACCTAACCTTAAATGGGACACCTGGTAACCTATAAGTCACTCCTATGGCAGGCCTTAACAATCCTGAAGGCAGAGTGCTTGGTTCCATGTGAGATGGTGCTCTGGCATGAGCTGAGCCTGTCTGCAGTGGTCGGAACAACTTCCTTCTACTGTTTCCAGATATCGTCATACCATATACTCTTAAGTGCATTATGAACCTCGCGGTTAAATGCTAACTTTGGTTTGGCTTTATCAAAACATGTCGAGTAAGGTGTCATACGAATTGGAATACTAACCCCTCGCCAATTCTGGCGACGGGGTTAGCATTCCACCCTTCTAGAGGGACACGACATGTACAGTACCTGAAACCCGGGTAAAATCAGACATAGCCTCAGCTCCACAAAATGGATGCTGCCACCACAGACACAAGTCTGCCCTCCTGCTGCTGGGAGTCCTTCCAGCTTGGGAGGTGTGGACAAAGGGTTTCCTGCCAGGGGAGGTGCGTGCACCACCCCAGACAGGATTTTGTGTATTGGTCAGGTAGGGCTTGAAAGAAACCAGACATGCCTGTGGCTCACAAGGAGCCTCGGTGCATATGCCAGTTCAAACCGGTCCTGGGGCACACCAGTCCCGGGCCTGGGGCGAGCTGGACAAAGGATTGGGGGTGTAACCACCCCCCTTCCTGGTCCCACCCTTAGGGAGGGACCTAGCAGGTAGTCCGGCCCCTAGAATCCGAATAAAGGTAGGAGCTGTGTCCTAAGACTTTAGACATCCTGGAATCAACTTGAAACTAAGAAGAAGACGGGAACTTCGACATTCTGCTGCACAGAAGACTGAAGAAAATCTCCCCTGTGGTCAGGGAGTGACCACCTTGCTAACGCAAGCACCATCCAGCGAATCACCGTCTGCTTTGCCGCCGCCTCCCGCCGGAGCCCGAGCCCAGAGACTGACAAGACCTGGACCTCCAGACCTCTCACCGCCCGATCCACAGTCCCTGCAAAGAGGAGACCCGTGGAGGCACCGAGACACGTGGAGCCAGCCATCTTGGAACGACTACGACAAGCTGACAAGTGCAACAACCGAGGCTCCCTCCAAGTTGTGCTTTGGGTCCTGAGAAGCCCAACCCTCGAGCAGCATCTGCACCAAAGGTGAGCCCTCCAGCATCTCCACGATCTGCGTGGGGCCCTTCTGCATTTTGCCACTCGACGCGCCTAACCGGTTGCTGGCCCGCTGGCTAGTGGCCATCTTGGCGACGAAATCTACGACAAACACCGCTGGTCTGGTTGCTCCAGACTGGCCCTTGCTCCCCTCCAAAGGAGCAATCCCTCTGACCTTGCTGGTCAGAACCAACAGCTGATTTCCGAATCCTCCTACAATTGCTTTTGCCAAGGCTTGTTTGCTTCGATCAAGTCGCCGACACCGCCGACAGCGAGAGCCTGCGTGGGACAGCTCGTGAGCCGACTCCTGGACGTCGTCGACCTTCAGGGACCACGTGGCTGCGGAGACAAGCTACCCCTCATCACCTGTTTGCACCCGACATCGCCTGGTACCCATCTGGTGCCACGCTGGTCACTGGCTAGTGACTGTGAACACTGTCCCCTCTGCTTACAGGTCTTCAACATCTCCGATCCACTCTTGGATCCACTGCATCTCTTCCCGACCGACCGCCTGCAGCATCTTTGTCCCAGGCTCAACGGAACAGATAGAAGAAACCCGACGCACTTTGAGGCCTATGCACCCGCTTCCTGTGGGTGAGGTAAAGCTGGTACTCCGGTGCCCATGTGTAGTAATACATCTCTAGTGCCTGTGTTCCAAATCTTAAGTTCCTAGGTCATCCGGAAGATTCCTTTTGCAGTAACTTTGTACTTTTTACGCACCCATTGAAACCTATGGGAGCACGCGTGTGACTATTTGCTCTGCACACGCCACCCGTGGACCTCCTGGTCACTAACTGACGTTAGCTCCTTGTAGGCCCAGCGATTCTAGAGGCCCTAGGCCTTTTCCCTTTTCTGTTCGTGGTACTTATACCACTATTTTAGTATATGGTTTGAGTGGCCACCAGGGCCTATCCATATAACGTGCAACTTCTGTGTATTCTGTGATAATCTTGTTTGACGATTTGTGCTCCTGTGCTCATAAAGAGACTAGGGGTAACTTTGATAAATAAATACATATATATTTTGAATATATATCTGTGTGGTGTCCTTTCATTGGTATAAAAGGGGGTTGCATTTGGTAAAACAGCTGGCTTAACACGCTTCACGAGTTTAGCCTCAAAGACTGCTTAGCCTACGCTACCACTAGGGCAGCTAGTCCGAAAAGGTTGACTTACAACCACACCATAAGGGTTGCTTGGCATGGTACAAGGTGATCACTTTAACTAGTGAGCATCATATACCAGGCCAACTTCTCACAGTCACCTACTTGGTGGACCTAGGAACTCCCAGGAGTCCCCACCGGGTACTCCATGTTAACAGGCTTAAAGCATATGTTGACAGGGCAGACATGGGCTTGCTCATGGCTACAGATGAGGGACAGGAGGAAGAGAGTGACCCTCTCCCAGACCTGTTGTCTCAGAACCCTGAAGATGGCTCAGTTGAAGGAGTGACCCTTGGAGGCAACCTCACTGCCCATCAGCAGACTGAATGTAGACAGGTTCTACAATCATTTTCACATATGTTTTCCTTGATACCTAGTCAAACTGACTGGTGTACCCATGTTGTGGACACTGGTGACAGTCTGCCTGTAAAGAACAAACTTTACAGACAACCTGACCACGTCAGGGACTGTATAAAGGCTGAGGTACATAAAATGCTGGAATTAGGTGTCATTGAACCCTCAGAGAGCCCCTGGGCTAGCCCAGTGGTTCTGGTCCCCAAACCTCACACCAAAGATGGCAAGAGAGAGATGAGGTTCTGTGTGGATTACAGAGGACTCAATGCTGTCACCAGGACAGATGCACACCCTATTCCAAGGGCAGATGAGCTCATAGACAAACTAGCTTCTGCAAAGTTTTTGAGCACATTTGACTTAACAGCTGGCTATTGGCAAATCAGATTAGCTGAGGAGTCTAAGGCCAAAACAGCATTCTCAACCCCAGGTGGGCATTATCAGTTTGTGGTGATGCCCTTTGGTCTGAAGAATGCACCTGCCACCTTCCAAAGGCTGGTGAACCAAGTCCTTACTGGGTTGGATGACTTTTGTGCAGCATATCTTGATGACATTGCTGTCTTTAGCTCCACCTGGGAGGATCACCTGATCCACCTGAAGAAGGCTCTTGAGGCCCTGCAGAGGGCAGGCCTCACTATCAAGGCTACTAAGTGCCAGATAGGGCAGAGTAAGGTTGTATATTTGGGCCACCTTGTAGGTGGAGGCCAAGTTCAACCACTGGAGAGTAAGATACAATCCATCAAGGACTGGTCCCCTCCAACCACCCAGACTCAAGTTCGAGCTTTCTTGGGCTTGACTGGGTATTACAGGAAGTTTGTTAAGAACTATGGGTCCATTGTGACTCCTCTTAATGATCTGACATCCAAGAAGATGCCCAAAAAGGTTCAGTGGACAGTAAGCTGTCAAAAGGCATTTGATGACCTGAAGGAGGCCATGTGCTCTGCACCTATCCTGAAAAGTCCTGACTACTCCAAAGAGTTTATTGTCCAAACAGATGCTTCTGAGTTGGGTGTGGGAGCTGTGCTGTCACAACTTAATGTAGATGGTCAAGACCAACCCATTGCTTTTATTAGCAGAAGGTTGACCCCCAGAGAGAAGAATTGGTCAGCTATTGAGAGGGAGGCCTTTGCTGTGGTGTGGGCCCTGAAGAAGCTGAGGCCATACTTGTTTGGCACTCACTTCAAGATTCAGACCGACCATAAGCCCCTCTTGTGGCTAAATCAGATGAAGGGTGAAAACCCCAAACTGCTTAGGTGGTCCATTTCCCTACAGGGGATGGACTTTACAGTGGAGCACCGGCCAGGTACTGACCATGGGAATGCAGATGGTCTCTCCAGGTACTTCCACTTAGGACATGAAGACGAGACTGGTCAAGGCTAGTTTAATGTCCCAGCGTTTGGGGGGGGGTTGTGTAGGAGAGTAGGGTCTGCTATCCTATGGTCACCCCAAATTTTTGCTTTTTGCTTCACTGGTTTTTGACATATTGAGGCTGTGGGCCTGCCAATCAGACCCCCAGCCTGCTGTTCTCTCTACTAAATTAAAACTATGCACCCTAGGTGCATAACCAATTGGAAGTGGATCACCCTGTCAGCCCCTGTACCAGTGTACACTAGGTACCCAGGGCATTGGTGTACCCAAGGCCTGCCAAGGGCTGCAGCATGTATTATGCCACCCCAGGCTTGGCCTAACAATCTGACACAACTGGCTGATCACTCAGCTGGGGTAAGTTGGTGTAATCACCTCTTACTTAGGTGTAGTATACCTATACCTAACCTTAAATGGGACACCTGGTAACCTATAAGTCACTCCTATGGCAGGCCTTAACAATCCTGAAGGCAGAGTGCTTGGTTCCATGTGAGATGGTGCTCTGGCATGAGCTGAGCCTGTCTGCAGTGGTCGGAACAACTTCCTTCTACTGTTTCCAGATATCGTCATACCATATACTCTTAAGTGCATTATGAACCTCGCGGTTAAATGCTATCTTTGGTTTGGCTTTATCAAAACATGTCGAGTAAGGTGTCATACGAATTGGAATATTAACCCCTCGCCAATTCTGGCGACGGGGTTAGCATTCCACCCTTCTAGAGGGACACGACATGTACAGTACCTGAAACCCGGGTAAAATCAGACATAGCCTCAGCTCCACAAAATGGATGCTGCCACCACAGACACAAGTCTGCCCTCCTGCTGCTGGGAGTACTTCCAGCTTGGGAGGTGTGGACAAAGGGTTTCCTGCCAGGGGAGGTGCGTGCACCACCCCAGACAGGATTTTGTGTATTGGTCAGGTAGGGCTTGAAAGAAACCAGACATGCCTGTGGCTCACAAGGAGCCTCGGTGCATATGCCAGTTCAAACCGGTCCTGGGGCACACCAGTCCAGGGCCTGGGGCGAGCTGGACAAAGGATTGGGGGTGTAACCACCCCCCTTCCTGGTCCCACCCATAGGGAGGGACCTAGCAGGTAGTCCGGCCCCTAGAATCCGCTTAAAGGTAGGAGCTGTGTCCTAAGACTTCAGACATCCTGGAATCAACTTGAAACTAAGAAGAAGACGGGAACTTCGACATTCTGCTGCACAGAAGACTGAAGAAAATCTCCCCTGTGGTCAGGGAGTGACCACCTTGCTAACGCAAGCACCATCCAGCGCATCAACGTCTGCTTTGCCGCCGCCTCCCGCCGGAGCCCGAGCCCAGAGACTGACAAGACCTGGACCTCCAGACCTCTCACCGCCCGATCCACAGTCCCTGAGAAGAAGAGACCCATGGAGGCACCGAAACACGTGGAGCCAGCCATCTTGGAACGACTACGACAAGCTGACCAGTGCAACAACCGAGGCTCCCTCCAAGTTGTGCTTTGGGTCCTGAGAAGCCCAACCCTAGAGCAGCATCTGCACCAAAGGTGAGCCCTCCAGCATCTCCACGATCTGCGTGGGGCCCTTCTGCATTTTGCCACTCGACGCGCCTAACCGGTTGCTGGCCCGCTGGCTAGTGGCCATCTTGGCGACGAAATCTACGACAAACACCGCTGGTCTGGTTGCTCCAGACTGGCCCTTGCTCCCCTCCAAAGGAGCAATCCCTCCGACCTTGCTGGTCAGAACCAACAGCTGATTTCCGAATCCTCCTGCAATTGCTTTTGCCAAGGCTTGTTTGCTTCGATCAAGTCGCCGACACCGCCGACAGCGAGAGCCTGCGTGGGACAGCTCGTGAGCCGACTCCTGGACGTTGTCGACCTTCAGGGACTACGTGGCTGCGGAGACAAGCTACCCCTCATCACCTGTTTGCACCCGACATCGCCTGGTACCCACCTGGTGCCACGCTGGTCACTGGCTAGTGACTGTGAACACTGTCCCCTCTGCTTACAGGTCTTCAACATCTCCGATCCACTCTTGGATCCACTGCATCTCTCCCGGACCGACCGCCTGCAGCATCTTTGTCTTCAAGCTCCACGGAACAGATAGAAGAAACCCGACGCACTTCGAGGCCTATGCACCCGCTTCCTGTGGGTGAGGTAAAGCTGGCACACCTGTGCCCAAGTGTAGTATTACATCTCTAGTGCCTGTGTTCCAAATCTTGAGTTCCTAGTCCATCCGGAAGATCCTCTTTGCAGTAACTTTGTACTTTTTACGCACCCATTGAAACCTATGGGAGCACGCGTGTGACTATTTGCTCTGCACACGCCACCCGTGGACCTCCTGGTCACTAATTGACGTTAGCTCCTTGTAGGCCCAGCGATTCTAGAGGCCCTAGGCCTTTTCCCTTTTCTGTTCGTGGTACTTATACCACTATTTTAGTATATGGTTTGAGTGGCCACCAGGGCCTATCCATATAAAGTGCAACTTCTGTGTATTCTGTGATAATCTTGTTTGACGATTTGTGCTCCTGTGCTCATAAAGAGACTAGGGGTTACTTTGAGAAATAAATACATATATATTTTGAATATATATCTGTGTGGTGTCCTTTCATTGGTATAAAAGGGGGTTACATTTGGTAAAACAGCTGGCTTAACACGCATCACGAGTTTAGCCTCAAAGACTGCTTAGCCTACGCTACCACTAGGGCAGCTAGTCCGAAAAGGTTGACTTACAACCACACCATAAGGGTTGCTTGGCATGGTACAAGGTGATCACTTTAACTAGTGAGCATCATATACCAGGCCAACTTCTCACAGTCTGTCAGTGTCAGTCAGTGTCAGTCAGTCATTGTCAGTCCGTGTCAGCCAGTGTCAGCCAGTGTCAGTCAGTGTATTTCAGTCAGTGTCAGTCAGAGTCTGTCAGTCAGTGTCAGTCAGTGTCAGTCAGTGTCTGTCAGTCAGTGTCTGTCAGTGTCTGTCAGTGTCAGTCAGTGTCAGTCAGTGTCAGTCAGTCAGTGTCAGTCAGTGTCAGTCAGTGTCAGTCAGTGTCAGTCAGTCAGTGTCAGTCAGTCAGTGTCTGTCAGTCAGTGTCAGTCAGTCAGTCAGTGTCAGTCAGTGTCAGTCAGTGTCAGTCAGTGTCAGTCAGTCATTGTCAGTCTGTGTCAGCCAGTGTCAGCCAATGTCAGCCAGTGTCAGCCAGTGTCTTTCAGTCAGTGTCAGTCGGAGTCTGTCAGTCAGTGTCAGTCAGTGTCTGTCAGTCAGTGTCTGTCAGTGTCTGTCAGAGTCTGTCAGTGTCTGTCAGTCAGTGTCAGTCAGAGTCTGTCAGTCAGTGTCAGTCAGTGTCAGTCAGTGTCTGTCAGTCAGTGTCTGTCAGTGTCTGTCAGTGTCAGTCAGTGTCAGTCAGTGTCTGTCAGTCAGTGTCAGTCAGTGTCAGTCAGTCAGTGTCAGTCAGTGTCAGTCAGTGTCAGTCAGTGTCAGTCAGTCAGTGTCAGTCAGTCAGTGTCTGTCAGTCAGTGTCAGTCAGTCAGTCAGTGTCAGTCAGTGTCAGTCAGTGTCAGTCAGTGTCAGTCAGTCATTGTCAGTCTGTGTCAGCCAGTGTCAGCCAGTGTCAGCCAGTGTCAGCCAGTGTCAGCCAGTGTCTTTCAGTCAGTGTCAGTCAGAGTCTGTCAGTTAGTGTCAGTCAGTGTCAGTCAGTTAGTCAGTGTCAGTCAGTCAGTCAGTGTCAGTCAGTGTCAGTCAGTGTCAGTCAGTGTCAGTCAGTGTCAGTCAGTGTCAGTCAGTGTCAGTCAGTGTCTGTCAGTGTCAGTCAGTGTCAATCAGTGTCTGTCAGTCAGTGTCTGTCAGTGTCTGTCAGTGTCAGTCAGTGTCAGTCAGTATCTGTCAGTGTCTGTCAGTGTCAGTCAGTGTCTGTCAGTGTCTGTCAGTGTCAGTCAGTGTCTGTCAGTCAGTGTCTGTCAGTGTCTGTCAGTGTCTGTCAGTGTCAGTCAGTGTCTGTCAGTCAGTGTCAGTGAGTGTCAGTCAGTGTCAGTCAGTGTCAGTCAGTGTCAGTCAGTCAGTGTCAGTCAGTCAGTGTTTGTCAGTCAGAGTCAGTCAGTCAGTGTCAGTCAGTGTCAGTCAGTCAGTCAGTGTCAGTCAGTGTCAGTCATTGTCAGTCAGTGTCAGCCAGTGTCAGCCAGTGTCAGCCAGTGTCTTTCAGTCAGTGTCAGTCAGAGTCTGTCAGTCAGTGTCAGTCAGTGTCAGTCAGTGTCTGTCAGTCAGTGTCAGCCAGTGTCAGCCAGTGTCAGCCAGTGTCTGTCAGTCAGTGTCAGTCAGTGTCAGCCAGTGTCAGCCAGTGTCAGCCAGTGTCTTTCAGTCAGTGTCAGTCAGAGTCTGTCAGTCAGTGTCAGTCAGTGTCAGTCAGTGTCAGTCAGTGTCTGTCAGTCAGTGTCTGTCAGTCATTGTCAGTCAGTGTCAGTCAGTGTCTGTCAGTGTCTGTCAGTCAGTGTCAGTCAGTGTCAGTCAGTCAGTGTCAGTCAGAGTCTGTCAGTCAGTGTCTGTCAGAGTCTGTCAGTCAGTGTCTGTCAGTGTCAGTCAGTGTCAGTCAGTGTCTGTCAGACAGTGTCTGTCAGTGTCTGTCAGTGTCAGTCAATGTCAGTTTAGTGTCTGTCAGTCAGTGTCAGTCAGTGTCAGTCAGTCAGTGTCAGTCAGTGTCAGTCAGTGTCAGTCAGTGTCAGTCAGTATCAGTCAGTGTCAGTCAGTCAGTGTCAGTCAGTGTCAGTCAGTGTCAGTCAGTGTCAGTCAGTATCAGTCAGTGTCAGTCAGTCAGTGTCAGTCAGTGTCAGTCATTGTCAGTCAGTGTCAGCCAGTGTCAGCCAGTGTCAGCCAGTGTCTTTCAGTCAGTGTCAGTCAGAGTCTGTCAGTCAGTGTCAGTCAGTGTCAGTCAGTGTCTGTCAGTCAGTGTCAGCCAGTGTCAGCCAGTGTCAGCCAGTGTCTGTCAGTCAGTGTCAGTCAGTGTCAGCCAGTGTCAGCCAGTGTCAGCCAGTGTCTTTCAGTCAGTGTCAGTCAGAGTCTGTCAGTCAGTGTCAGTCAGTGTCAGTCAGTGTCAGTCAGTGTCTGTCAGTCAGTGTCTGTCAGTCATTGTCGGTCAGTGTCAGTCAGTGTCTGTCAGTGTCTGTCAGTCAGTGTCAGTCAGTGTCAGTCAGTCAGTGTCAGTCAGAGTCTGTCAGTCAGTGTCTGTCAGAGTCTGTCAGTCAGTGTCTGTCAGTGTCAGTCAGTGTCAGTCAGTGTCTGTCAGACAGTGTCTGTCAGTGTCTGTCAGTGTCAGTCAATGTCAGTTTAGTGTCTGTCAGTCAGTGTCAGTCAGTGTCAGTCAGTCAGTGTCAGTCAGTGTCAGTCAGTGTCAGTCAGTGTCAGTCAGTATCAGTCAGTGTCAGTCAGTCAGTGTCAGCCAGTGTATTTCAGTCAGTGTCTGTCAGTGTCAGTCAGTCATTGTCAGTCAGTGTCAGCCAGTGTCAGCCAGTGTCAGCCAGTGTATTTCAGTCAGTGTCAGTCAGAGTCTGTCAGTCAGTGTCAGTCAGTGTCAGTCAGTGTCTGTCAGTCAGTGTCAGTCAGTGTCAGTCAGTGTCAGTCAGTCATTGTCAGTCATTGTCAGCCAGTGTCAGCCAGTGTCAGCCAGTGTCAGCCAGTGTCAGCCAGTGTCTTTCAGTCAGTGTCAGTCACAGTCTGTCAGTCAGTGTCAGTCAGTGTCAGTCAGTGTCAGTCAGTGTCAGTCAGTGTCAGTCAGTCAGTGTCAGTCAGTGTCAGTCAGTGTCAGCCAGTGTCAGCCAGTGTCAGCCAGTGTCTTTCAGTCAGTGTCAGTCACAGTCTGTCAGTCAGTGTCAGTCAGTGCCAGTCAGTGTCAGTCAGTGTCAGTCAGTGTCAGTCAGTCAGTGTCAGTCAGTGTCAGTCAGTGTCAGTCAGTCATTGTCAGTCATTATCAGTCATTGTCAGTCAGTGTCAGCCAGTGTCAGCCAGTGTCAGCCAGTGTCTTTCAGTCAGTGTCAGTCAGAGTCTTTCAGTCAGTGTCAGTCAGTGTCAGTCAGTGTCAGTCAGTGTCAGTCAGTGTCAGTCAGTGTCAGTCAGTCAGTGTCAGTCAGTCAGTCAGTGTCAGTCAGTGTCAGTCAGTGTCAGTCAGTGTCAGTCAGTCAGTCAGTGTCAGTCAGTGTCAGTCATTGTCAGTCAGTCAGTCAGTGTCAGTCAGTGTCAGTCAGTGTCAGTCAGTCATTGTCAGTCAGTGTCAGTCAATCATTGTCAGTCAGTGTCAGTCAGTCATTGTCAGTCAGTGTCAGTCATTGTCAGTCAGTGTCAGCCAGTGTCAGCCAGTGTCAGCCGGTGTCTTTCAGTCAGTGTCAGTCAGTGTCTGTCAGTCAGTGTCTGTCAGTGTCTGTCAGTGTCAGTCAGTGTCAGTCAGTGTCTGTCAGTCAGTGTCAGTCAGTGTCAGTCAGTCAGTGTCAGTCAGTGTCAGTCAGTGTCAGTCAGTGTCAGTCAGTATCAGTCAGTGTCAGTCAGTCAGTGTCAGTCAGTGTCAGTCAGTGTCAGTCAGTGTCAGTCAGTGTCAGTCAGTATCAGTCAGTGTCAGTCAGTCAGTGTCAGTCAGTGTCTGTCAGTGTCTGTCAGTGTCAGTCAGTCATTGTCAGTCAGTGTCAGCCAGTGTCAGCCAGTGTATTTCAGTCAGTGTCAGTCAGAGTCTGTCAGTCAGTGTCAGTCAGCGTCTGTCAGTCAGTGTCTGTCAGTGTCTGTCAGTGTCAGTCAGTGTCAGTCAGTGTCTGTCAGTCAGAGTCAGTCAGTGTCAGTCAGTCAGTGTCAGTCAGTGTCAGTCAGTGTCAGTCAGTGTCAGTCAGTCAGTGTCAGTCAGTCAGTGTCTGTCAGTCAGTGTCAGTCAGTCAGTCAGTGTCAGTCAGTGTCAGTCAGTGTCAGTCAGTGTCAGTCAGTCATTGTCAGTCTGTGTCAGCCAGTGTCAGCCAGTGTCAGCCAGTGTCAGCCAGTGTCTTTCAGTCAGTGTCAGTCGGAGTCTGTCAGTCAGTGTCTGTCAGTCAGTGTCTGTCAGTGTCTGTCAGTGTCTGTCAGTGTCTGTCAGTCAGTGTCAGTCAGTGTCAGTCAGTGTCAGTCAGTCAGTGTCAGGCAGTGTCAGTCAGTGTCAGTCAGTGTCAGTCAGTGTCAGTCAGTCAGTGTCAGTCAGTCAGTGTCTGTCAGTCAGTGTCAGTCAGTCAGTCAGTGTCAGTCAGTCAGTCAGTGTCAGTCAGTGTCAGTCAGTGTCAGTCAGTCATTGTCAGTCAGTGTCAGCCAGTGTCAGCAAGTGTCAGCCAGTGTCCGCCAGTGTCTTTCAGTCAGTGTCAGTCAGAGTCTGTCAGTCAGTGTCAGTCAGTGTCAGTCAGTGTCAGTCAGTGTCAGTCAGTGTCTGTCAGTCAGTGTCAGCCAGTGTCAGCCAGTGTCAGCCAGTGTCTGTCAGTCAGTGTCAGTCAGTGTCAGCCAGTGTCAACCAGTGTCTTTCAGTCAGTGTCAGTCAGAGTCTGTCAGTCAGTGTCAGTCAGTGTCAGTCAGTGTCAGTCAGTGTCTGTCAGTCAGTGTCAGTCAGTGTCTGTCAGTCAGTGTCAGTCAGTGTCAGTCAGTGTCTGTCAGTGTCTGTCAGTCAGTTTCAGTCAGTCAGTGTCAGTCAGTGTCAGTCAGTGTCAGTCAGTCATTGTCAGTCATTGTCAGTCATTGTCAGTCAGTGTCAGCCAGTGTCAGCCAGTGTCAGCCAGTGTCAGCCAGTGTCTTTCAGTCAGTGTCAGTCAGAGTCTGTCAGTCAGTGTCAGTCAGTGTCAGTCAGTGTCAGTCAGTGTCAGTCAGTGTCAGTCAGTCAGTGTCAGTCAGTGTCTGTCAGTCTGTGTCTGTCAGTGTCAGTCAGTGTCTGTCAGTCAGTGTCTGTCAGTGTCTGTCAGTGTCTGTCAGTCAGTGTCAGTCAGTCAGTGTCAGTCAGTGTCAGTCAGTGTCAGTCAGTGTCAGTCAGTGTCAGTCAGTCATTGTCAGTCATTGTCAGTCATTGTCAGCCAGTCTCAGCCAGTGTCAGCCAGTGTCTGCCAGTGTCAGCCAGTGTCAGCCAATGTCTTTCAGTCAGTGTCAGTCAGAGTCTGTCAGTCAGTGTCAGTCAGTGTCAGTCAGTGTCAGTCAGTCATTGTCAGTCAGTGTCAGCAAGTGTCAGCCAGTGTCAGCCAGTGCTTTTCAGTCAGTGTCAGTCAGTGTCTGTCAGTGTCAGTCAGTCAGTGTCAGTCAGTCAGTGTCTGTCAGTCAGAGTCAGTCAGTCAGTGTCAGTCAGTGTCAGTCAGTCAGTCAGTGTCAGTCAGTGTCAGTCATTGTCAGTCAGTGTCAGCCAGTGTCAGCCAGTGTCAGCCAGTGTCTTTCAGTCAGTGTCAGTCAGAGTCTGTCAGTCAGTGTCAGTCAGTGTCAGTCAGTGTCTGTCAGTCAGTGTCTGTCAGTCAGTGTCAGCCAGTGTCAGCCAGTGTCTGTCAGTCAGTGTCAGTCAGTGTCAGCCAGTGTCAGCCAGTGTCAGCCAGTGTCTTTCAGTCAGTGTCAGTCAGAGTCTGTCAGTCAGTGTCAGTCAGTGTCAGTCAGTGTCAGTCAGTGTCTGTCAGTCAGTGTCTGTCAGTCATTGTCAGTCAGTGTCAGTCAGTGTCTGTCAGTGTCTGTCAGTCAGTGTCAGTCAGTGTCAGTCAGTCAGTGTCAGTCAGAGTCTGTCAGTCAGTGTCTGTCAGAGTCTGTCAGTCAGTGTCTGTCAGTGTCAGTCAGTGTCAGTCAGTGTCTGTCAGTGTGAGAAGTTGGCCTGGTATATGCTGTTCACTAGTTCTAGTGACCACCTTGTACCATGCCAAGCAACCCTTATGGTGTGGTTGTAAGTCAACCTTTTCGGACTAGCTGCCCTAGTGGTAGCGTAGGCTAAGCAGTCTTTGAGGCTAAACTCGTGAAGCGTGTTAAGCCAGCTGTTTTACCAAATGCAACCCCCTTTTATACCAATGAAAGGACACCACACAGATATATATTCAAAATATATATGTATTTATTTCTCAAAGTAACCCCTAGTCTCTTTATGAGCACAGGAGCACAAATCGTCAAACAAGATTATCACAGAATACACAGAAGTTGCACTTTATATGGATAGGCCCTGGTGGCCACTCGAACCATATACTAAAATAGTGGTATAAGTACCACGAACAGGAAAGGGAAAAGGCCTAGGGCCTCTAGAATCGCTGGGCCTACAAGGAGCTAACGTCAGTTAGTGACCAGGAGGTCCACGGGTGGCGTGTGCAGAGCAAATAGTCACACGCGTGCTCCCATAGGTTTCAATGGGTGCGTAAAAAGTACAAAGTTACTGCAAAAGGAATCTTTCGGATGACCTAGGAACTTAAGATTTGGAACATAGGCACTAGAGATGTAATACCACACTTGGGCACCGGAGTGCCAGCTTTACCTCACCCACAGGAAGCGGGTGCATAGGCCTCGAAGTGCGTCGGGTTTCTTCTATCTGTTCCGTGGAGCTTGAAGACAAAGATGCTGCAGGCGGTCGGTCCGGGAGAGATGCAGTGGATCCAAGAGTGGATCGGAGATGTTGAAGACCTGTAAGCAGAGGGGACAGTGTTCACGGTCACTAGCCAGTGACCAGCGTGGCACCAGGTGGGTACCAGGCGATGTCGGGTGCAAACAGGAAGGAAGGTGTAGCTTGACTCTGCAGCCACGTGGTCCCTGAAGGTCGACGACGTCCAGGAGTCGAGTCACGATCTGTCCCACGCAGGCTCTCGCTGTCGGCGGTGTCGGCGACTTGATCGAAGCAAACAAACCTTGGCAAAAGCAATTGTTGTGGGCAAGGAGATAAGCTGATGGTTCTGACCAGCAAGGTCAGAGGAACGGCTCCTTTGGAGGGGAGCAAGGGCCAGTCTGGAGCAACCAGACCAGCGGTGTTTGTCGTAGATTTCGTCGCCAAGATGGCCACTAGCCAGCGGGCCAGCAACCGGTTAGGCGCGTCGAGTGGCAAAATGCAGAAGGGCCCCACGCAGATCGTGGAGATGCTGGAGGGCTCACCTTTGGTGCAGATGCTGCTCGAGGGTTGGGCTTCTCAGGACCCAAAGCACAACTTGGAGGGAGCCTCGGTTGTTGCACTGGTCAGCTTGTCGTAGTCGTTTCAAGATGGCTGGCTCCACGTGTCTCGGTGCCTCCACGGGTCTCCTCTTTGCAGGGACTGTGGATCGGGCGGTGAGAGGTCTGGAGGTCCAGGTCTTGTCAGTCTCTGGGCTCGGGCTCCGGCGGGAGGCGGCGGCAAAGCAGACGTTGATTCGCTGGATGGTGCTTGCGTTAGCAAGGTGGTCACTCCCTGACCACAGGGGAGATTGGCTTCAGTCCTCTGTGCGGCAGAGCGTCGAAGTTCCCGTCTTCTTCTTAGTTTCAAGTTGATTCCAGGATGTCTGAAGTCTTAGGACACAGCTCCTACCTTTATTCGGATTCTAGGGGCCGGACTACCTGCTAGGTCCCTCCCTATGGGTGGGACCAGGAAGGGGGGTGGTTACACCCCCAATCCTTTGTCCAGCTCGCCCCAGGCCCGGGACTGGTGTGCCCCAGGACCGGTTTGAACTGGCATATGCACCGAGGCTCCTTGTGAGCCACAGGCATGTCTGGTTTCTTTCAAGCCCTACCTGACCAATACACAAAATCCTGTCTGGGGTGGTGCACGCACCTCCCCTGGCAGGAAACCCTTTGTCCACACCTCCCAAGCTGGAAGGACTCCCAGCAGCAGGAGGGCAGACTTGTGTCTGTGGTGGCAGCATCCATTTTGTGGAGCTGAGGCTATGTCTGATTTTACCCGGGTTTCAGGCACTGTACATGTCGTGTCCCTCTAGAAGGGTGGTATGCTAACCCCGTCGCCAGAATTGGCGAGGGGTTAGTATTCCAATTCGTATGACACCTTACTCGACATGTTTTGATAAAGCCAAACCAAAGATAGCATTTAACCGCGAGGTTCATAATGCACTTAAGAGTATATGGTATGACGATATCTGGAAACAGTAGAAGGAAGTTGTTCCGACCACTGTAGACAGGCTCAGCTCATGCCAGAGCACCATCTCACATGGAACCAAGCACTCTGCCTTCAGGATTGTTAAGGCCTGCCATAGGAGTGACTTATAGGTTACCAGGTGTCCCATTTAAGGTTAGGTATAGGTATACTACACCTAAGTAAGAGGTGATTACACCAACTTACCCCAGCTGAGTGATCAGCCAGTTGTGTCAAATTGTTAGGCCAAGCCTGGGGTGGCATAATACATGCTTCAGCCCCTGGCAGGCCTTGGATACACCAATGCCCTGGGTACCTAGTGTACACTGGTACAGGGGCTGACAGGGTGATCCAACCAATTGGGTATGTACCTAGGGTACATGGAGTCCATTTTACAGAGAGAGCAGATAGCCTGAGAGCCTGAATGGCAGGATCTCAGGCCAACTAAGTCGAAAAACCAGCTAGACACTAGGCAAAAATTTGGGGGTAACCATAGTCAGATATCCACCTTCCTACACAACCCCCCCCCCAAAGGAAGGGAGATAAGGCTGACCTTGACCAGGTAAGCCTATATTGCCCAAGTGGCCATATAAGGAGGAACCAGCACTGGCATGGTTACCCCCTGTCTCATGGTCCACTAAGCAATCCCTCACCCTAAGGGTATCAGAGGGTCTCCACCATAGGGAATCTCTACCTGTGGTGTGTCTTGGCAAAGTAAAAGGCTGGTGTTGAGATGGAGTACTGAAGTGAGTGTCCTCAAAGTGAGGCCTCAGCTTCCTCCAATCATCCTCCACCATGGATGCCTTTCTTTCTTTAACTGAGTTGCACTGTGCTCTCAGGGTCAGCCTCTGGCTACCTAAAGCTGGAGGCTGGGTCCCTTTTGTGGGCTTACTGGAGGGACAGGTCAGGTTTGGGGCCCTAAGGTCCCATGTTTGCCTGTGCCCAACAGAATCCCCCTGGGGGAGGTCCCTAACTACCTGTAAAGGAGATCCCTCAGGAATGTTTTTACCCATCACCTGACTAGGGCTACTAGCCAGGCAATCCTCATTCTTTTGATGGGGGGGTTCTTGTGGACAGGGGCCCTCTGGGGGTCCACTGGCCTCCCTGACCTCTGCAGCCCTGGGCTGACTGAGGCAGGGTAGAGAGAGGCAGGCTACCTGCACCAGACTGGATCCCACCTTGGAAGGGGCCACTGACATCAGAGGCTCTGCCAGGCCAGGCCTGGCTACCTCTGGGGCAGTTCCTTCACAAGGGGTGAGGTCAGATCCCTGAGGAGGCTGACCTTTTCCTAATGTCTGGGGAGAGGGAGACTTTTCTTCCTCCCCACTACTCTCAGTTTGTGTGGAGTGATCCATTGTTTCAGGCTTCACTACACCTATGTCAGTCTGAGTATAGGCTGAGACCATTACAGCCTTGCCAACCTTTTCAGGGGGGCACTCAGTTTGTGTTTGAGCTGTGACTGTCACAGCTCTGCCAGTCCCTACAGGGAAGTCTGTCTGTGCCTGGGCTGTGGCTACCACTGCCCTTCCAACCTTTTCAGGGAGGAAATCTATTTGGACAGGGGTTGTGAATGGCACAACCCCCCTACCCTTTTGTGAAAGGCCTACCATTTTAGAATGGGTGTCTTGTTCAACTCCAGCCCAAGCTGAGAGTTCTAAGTCATTCCCCAGTAAGCAGTCTACAGGCAAGGTTGGGGACACTGCTACCCTTTTAGGGCCAGTGACCCCTCCCCAGCTGAGACATACCTCTGCCATGGGATGACTGTTCTGTTTGCCATCAATGTTAGTCACCTGGTAGGAGAAACCGGGCAAAAGCTGCTCAGAGGGAACTAGCCAATGGGCCACCATTGTGATGCTAGCCCCAGTGTCTCTGTAGGCCTCAGCTTTTGTACCATTGATGTAGGGCTCCTGTCTGTACCTACCCAAAGTGTTGGGACAGGCAGTGAAGTTGGCAAACCCCATGCCACCATCACAGACAAGAGTGGTTGCTGTAGGGGAATTGGCTAAGCCAGGGTCCCCCTGTGTTCCCCAAGTAAACCCACCCAGATTTCTGGGGGCACTCCCACCACCTGGGGGATTACTGCTGACAGTAATAGGTGGTGTGACAGGAGTAATTGGAGGAACAGTTTTGTTTTTAGCCCTTGGGCAACCGCTGTCAGTTTTCCAATGCCCAGGAGTTTTACACTCATGGCAGTAGGGCTTTTTAGCTGTGGTAGAGGAGGGAGCTTGGGACCCACCACCCTGTGTGGAGTTTTGGGGCCCTGAGGAAGGTTTCTCTTTTTCTTTATCCCCACCCTTCTCTTGAGGCTTGGTGGTATCTTTCTTTTGGTCACCACCCTGGTTTTTAGGCCTGATCCTGGTCCTGACCCATTTATCTGCCCTCTTTCCCAATTCTTGGGGAGAGGTCAAATCTGAGTCTACCAGGTGTTGATGGAGAAGCTGGTTTTGACAATTACTTAAAATCTGCTCTCTCATCATCAAATTGTACAATCCTGTATAATCAGACACCTTACTTCCCAGCAACCAACCCTCCAAAGCCTTAGTGGCACATTCCACATATTCAGACCAGTCCTGAGTCTGTGTCTTCTGGGTGTCTCTGAACATTAACCTGTACTGTTCAGTGGTTAAGCCTAACCCATCAACTAGGACACTCTTCAGGACTCTGTAATTTCTGACATCCTCTTCTCTAACAGTGAGGAGTCTATCTCTGCCTCTCCCCTCAAAGGAGAGCCATAAGATTGCTGCCCACTGGTCTTCAGGAACCTGCTGCACTTTGCAGGCTCTCTCAAGAGCAGTCATCCATTTGTGGATGTCATCCCCACTTTTGTAGGGGGGCACAATCTTGGACAGGTTCCTATTGTCAAAGACCCTATCTTTGTCCCTAGGGACATTGCTGCCACCAGTGGGTATAGACCCACTCTCTCTATGCTGCCTAGCCTTGCTCAGTTTTTCTTCCATCAGGGCTACTTCTAGCTCCTGCTTCCTGATCCTCAGCTGGGCTTCCTGCATTCTGGCCTCATGTTCCCTCCTCTGAGGGGTGGTCAGTCTCCTTCTGGAGTGACCTTGAGAGCCTCTAGAGCCATGGGAAGCATTGGAGTCACCTGAGCGATTCCTTTGCCTTCCAAGCCCTGTGTTAAGTCCACTGGGGAGATCCAATGGGGTGAACCCACTGTCAGTCCCCAATAGCCTTAGTTTAGCTGGGCCAAGTATAACACTTGGCACTGGGCTAGTTCTCCCTTCATCCCCACTCACATCTGTATCCCCATCACTTTCTTCCTCTGTGGTAGGCATCCCATCTAAGGGGTGACTATTGGGAAGGGGTACTTCAGTGGCATCTTCAGAAGGGGGGCCTCCTGTTCCTGTCCCTAAGGGGGCTAACTGGGAAGCTTTCTTGAGTGCTCTCTGATTCTCATCATTCTGTAAGAGCTCTCTGAGCTCAGCAGAGTTTGGGTTCTTGGGCTGTTTAAGGCCTCTAAGAGTTGCCAAATGCCTGAGCTCATTCTGATTAAGGGTAGCAAAGCTGGTTGGTGCCCTCTGGGGGTCACTCTCGACAGAGATGGGTACAGTGGACCCCTCTGCCCCGGCCATTGCTCTTAAGTGTGGGTGGATGTGTTGCAATCTACCTACACTTGGGTTTACCTACTAAACCTATCTAGTAGTTGTAGTCAGGGTGTGCTACTCCCTTTGCTCTACAACAACTAAGTTCAGTAGAACTTAAGTATATCTAATCTTGTTTTATATGTACCTACAGGTACCTATGTGATCTTTCAATTGGTAACCAAGAGATTACAATGGTAAAACACAGCAAGCTCAAATCCAACCGCTGCTCACCAATGTGAGAAGTTGGCCTGGTATATGCTGTTCACTAGTTCTAGTGACCACCTTGTACCATGCCAAGCAACCCTTATGGTGTGGTTGTAAGTCAACCTTTTCGGACTAGCTGCCCTAGTGGTAGCGTAGGCTAAGCAGTCTTTGAGGCTAAACTCGTGAAGCGTGTTAAGCCAGCTGTTTTACCAAATGCAACCCCCTTTTATACCAATGAAAGGACACCACACAGATATATATTCAAAATATATATGTATTTATTTCTCAAAGTAACCCCTAGTCTCTTTATGAGCACAGGAGCACAAATCGTCAAACAAGATTATCACAGAATACACAGAAGTTGCACTTTATATGGATAGGCCCTGGTGGCCACTCGAACCATATACTAAAATAGTGGTATAAGTACCACGAACAGGAAAGGGAAAAGGCCTAGGGCCTCTAGAATCGCTGGGCCTACAAGGAGCTAACGTCAGTTAGTGACCAGGAGGTCCACGGGTGGCGTGTGCAGAGCAAATAGTCACACGCGTGCTCCCATAGGTTTCAATGGGTGCGTAAAAAGTACAAAGTTACTGCAAAAGGAATCTTCCGGATGACCTAGGAACTTAAGATTTGGAACATAGGCACTAGAGATGTAATACCACACTTGGGCACCAGAGTGCCAGCTTTACCTCACCCACAGGAAGCGGGTGCATAGGCCTCGAAGTGCGTCGGGTTTCTTCTATCTGTTCCGTGGAGCTTGAAGACAAAGATGCTGCAGGCGGTCGGTCTGGGAGAGATGCAGTGGATCCAAGAGTGGATCGGAGATGTTGAAGACCTGTAAGCAGAGGGGACAGTGTTCACGGTCACTAGCCAGTGACCAGCGTGGCACCAGGTGGGTACCAGGCGATGTCGGGTGCAAACAGGAAGGAAGGTGTAGCTTGACTCTGCAGCCACGTGGTCCCTGAAGGTCGACGACGTCCAGGAGTCGAGTCACGAGCTGTCCCACGCAGGCTCTCGCTGTCGGCGGTGTCGGCGACTTGATCGAAGCAAACAAGCCTTGGCAAAAGCAATTGTTGTGGGCAAGGAGATAAGCTGATGGTTCTGACCAGCAAGGTCAGAGGAACGGCTCCTTTGGAGGGGAGCAAGGGCCAGTCTGGAGCAACCAGACCAGCGGTGTTTGTCGTAGATTTCGTCGCCAAGATGGCCACTAGCCAGCGGGCCAGCAACCGGTTAGGCGCGTCGAGTGGCAAAATGCAGAAGGGCCCCACGCAGATCGTGGAGATGCTGGAGGGCTCACCTTTGGTGCAGATGCTGCTCGAGGGTTGGGCTTCTCAGGACCCAAAGCACAACTTGGAGGGAGCCTCGGTTGTTGCACTGGTCAGCTTGTCGTAGTCGTTTCAAGATGGCTGGCTCCACGTGTCTCGGTGCCTCCACGGGTCTCCTCTTTGCAGGGACTGTGGATCGGGCGGTGAGAGGTCTGGAGGTCCAGGTCTTGTCAGTCTCTGGGCTCGGGCTCCGGCGGGAGGCGGCGGCAAAGCAGACGTTGATTCGCTGGATGGTGCTTGCGTTAGCAAGGTGGTCACTCCCTGACCACAGGGGAGATTGGCTTCAGTCCTCTGTGCGGCAGAGCGTCGAAGTTCCCGTCTTCTTCTTAGTTTCAAGTTGATTCCAGGATGTCTGAAGTCTTAGGACACAGCTCCTACCTTTATTCGGATTCTAGGGGCCGGACTACCTGCTAGGTCCCTCCCTATGGGTGGGACCAGGAAGGGGGGTGGTTACACCCCCAATCCTTTGTCCAGCTCGCCCCAGGCCCGGGACTGGTGTGCCCCAGGACCGGTTTGAACTGGCATATGCACCGAGGCTCCTTGTGAGCCACAGGCATGTCTGGTTTCTTTCAAGCCCTACCTGACCAATACACAAAATCCTGTCTGGGGTGGTGCACGCACCTCCCCTGGCAGGAAACCCTTTGTCCACACCTCCCAAGCTGGAAGGACTCCCAGCAGCAGGAGGGCAGACTTGTGTCTGTGGTGGCAGCATCCATTTTGTGGAGCTGAGGCTATGTCTGATTTTACCCGGGTTTCAGGCACTGTACATGTCGTGTCCCTCTAGAAGGGTGGTATGCTAACCCCGTCGCCAGAATTGGCGAGGGGTTAGTATTCCAATTCGTATGACACCTTACTCGACATGTTTTGATAAAGCCAAACCAAAGATAGCATTTAACCGCGAGGTTCATAATGCACTTAAGAGTATATGGTATGACGATATCTGGAAACAGTAGAAGGAAGTTGTTCCGACCACTGTAGACAGGCTCAGCTCATGCCAGAGCACCATCTCACATGGAACCAAGCACTCTGCCTTCAGGATTGTTAAGGCCTGCCATAGGAGTGACTTATAGGTTACCAGGTGTCCCATTTAAGGTTAGGTATAGGTATACTACACCTAAGTAAGAGGTGATTACACCAACTTACCCCAGCTGAGTGATCAGCCAGTTGTGTCAAATTGTTAGGCCAAGCCTGGGGTGGCATAATACATGCTTCAGCCCCTGGCAGGCCTTGGATACACCAATGCCCTGGGTACCTAGTGTACACTGGTACAGGGGCTGACAGGGTGATCCAACCAATTGGGTATGTACCTAGGGTACATGGAGTCCATTTTACAGAGAGAGCAGATAGCCTGAGAGCCTGAATGGCAGGATCTCAGGCCAACTAAGTCGAAAAACCAGCTAGACACTAGGCAAAAATTTGGGGGTAACCATAGTCAGATATCCACCTTCCTACAGTCAGTCAGTGTCTGCCAGTGTCTGTCAGTGTCAGTCAGTGTCAGTTTAGTGTCTGTCAGTCAGTGTCAGTCAGTGTCAGTCAGTGTCAGTCAGTCATTGTCAGTCAGTGTCAGCAAGTGTCAGCCAGTGTCAGCCAGTGCTTTTCAGTCAGTGTCAGTCAGTGTCTGTCAGTGTCAGTCAGTCAGTGTCAGTCAGTCAGTGTCTGTCAGTCAGAGTCAGTCAGTCAGTGTCAGTCAGTGTCAGTCAGTCAGTCAGTGTCAGTCAGTGTCAGTCATTGTCAGTCAGTGTCAGCCAGTGTCAGCCAGTGTCAGCCAGTGTCTTTCAGTCAGTGTCAGTCAGAGTCTGTCAGTCAGTGTCAGTCAGTGTCAGTCAGTGTCTGTCAGTCAGTGTCTGTCAGTCAGTGTCAGCCAGTGTCAGCCAGTGTCTATCAGTCAGTGTCAGTCAGTGTCAGCCAGTGTCAGCCAGTGTCAGTGTGAGAAGTTGGCCTGGTATATGATGCTCACTAGTTAAAGTGATCACCTTGTACCATGCCAAGCAACCCTTATGGTGTGGTTGTAAGTCAACCTTTTCGGACTAGCTGCCCTAGTGGTAGCGTAGGCTAAGCAGTCTTTGAGGCTAAACTCGTGAAGCGTGTTAAGCCAGCTGTTTTACCAAATGCAACCCCCCTTTATACCAATGAAAGGACACCACACAGATATATATTCAAAATATATATGTATTTATTTCTCAAAGTAACCCCTAGTCTCTTTATGAGCACAGGAGCACAAATCGTCAAACAAGATTATCACAGAATACACAGAAGTTGCACGTTATATGGATAGGCCCTGGTGGCCACTCAAACCATATACTAAAATAGTGGTATAAGTACCACGAACAGAAAAGGGAAAAGGCCTAGGGCCTCTAGAATCGCTGGGCCTACAAGGAGCTAACGTCAGTTAGTGACCAGGAGGTCCACGGGTGGCGTGTGCAGAGCAAATAGTCACACGCGTGCTCCCATAGGTTTCAATGGGTGCGTAAAAAGTACAAAGTTACTGCAAAGGAGATCTTCCGGGTTGACTAGGAACTTAAGATTTGGAACACAGGCACTAGAGATGTAATACTACACTTGGGCACCGGAGTACCAGCTTTACCTCACCCACAGGAAGCGGGTGCATAGGCCTCAAAGTGCGTCGGGTTTCTTCTATCTGTTCCGTTGAGCTTGAAGACAAAGATGCTGCAGGCGGTCGGTCCGGGAGAGATGCAGTGGACCCAAGAGTGGATCGGAGATGTTGAAGACGTGTAAGCAGAGGGGACAGTGTTCACAGTCACTAGCCAGTGACCAGCGTGGCACCAGGTGGGTACCAGGCGATGTCGGGTGCAAACAGGAAGGAAGGTGTAGCTTGACTCTGCAGCCACGTGGTCCCTGAAGGTCGACGACGTCCAGGAGTCGAGTCACGAGCTGTCCCACGCAGGCTCTCGCTGTCGGCGGTGTCGGCGACTTGATCGAAGCAAACAAGCCTTGGCAAAAGCAATTGTTGTAGGCAAGGAGTTTAAGCTGATGGTTCTGACCAGCAAGGTCAGAGGAACTGCTCCTTTGGAGGGGAGCAAGGGCCAGTCTGGAGCAACCAGACCAGCGGTGTTTGTCGTAGATTTCGTCGCCAAGATGGCCACTAGCCAGCGGGCCAGCAACCGGTTAGGCGCGTCGAGTGGCAAAATGCAGAAGGGCCCCACGCAGATCGTGGAGATGCTGGAGGGCTCACCTTTGGTGCAAATGCTGCTCGAGGGTTGGGCTTCTCAGGACCCAAAGCACAACTTGGAGGGAGCCTCGGTTGTTGCACTTGTCAGCTTGTCGTAGTCGTTCCAAGATGGCTGGCTCCACGTGTCTCGGTGCCTCCACGGGTCTCCTCTTTGCAGGGACTGTGGATCGGGCGGTGAGAGGTCTGGAGGTCCAGGTCTTGTCAGTCTCTGGGCTCGGGCTCCGGCGGGAGGCGGCGGCAAAGCAGACGTTGATTCGCTGGATGGTGCTTGCGTTAGCAAGGTGGTCACTCCCTGACCACAGGGGAGATTTTCTTCAGTCTTCTGTGCAGCAGAATGTCGAAGTTCCCGTCTTCTTCTTAGTTTCAAGTTGATTCCAGGATGTCTGAAGTCTTAGGACACAGCTCCTACCTTTATTCGGATTCTAGGGGCCGGACTACCTGCTAGGTCCCTCCCTATGGGTGGGACCAGGAAGGGGGGTGGTTACACCCCCAATCCTTTGTCCAGCTCGCCCCAGGCCCGGGACTGGTGTGCCCCAGGACCGGTTTGAACTGGCATATGCACCGAGGCTCCTTGTGAGCCACAGGCATGTCTGGTTTCTTTCAAGCCCTACCTGACCAATACACAAAATCCTGTCTGGGGTGGTGCACGCACCTCCCCTGGCAGGAAACCCTTTGTCCACACCTCCCAAGCTGGAAGGACTCCCAGCAGCAGGAGGGCAGACTTGTGTCTGTGGTGGCAGCATCCATTTTGTGGAGCTGAGGCTATGTCTGATTTTACCCGGGTTTCAGGCACTGTACATGTCGTGTTCCTCTAGAAGGGTGGAATGCTAACCCCGTCGCCAGAATTGGCGAGGGGTTAGTATTCCAATTCGTATGACACCTTACTCGACATGTTTTGATAAAGCCAAACCAAAGATAGCATTTAACCGCGAGGTTCATAATGCACTTAAGAGTATATGGTATGACGATATCTGGAAACAGTAGAAGGAAGTTGTTCCGACCACTGCAGACAGGCTCAGCTCATGCCAGAGCACCATCTCACATGGAACCAAGCACTCTGCCTTCAGGATTGTTAAGGCCTGCTATAGGAGTGACTTATAGGTTACCAGGTGTCCCATTTAAGGTTAGGTATAGGTATACTACACCTAAGTAAGAGGTGATTACACCAACTTACCCCAGCTGAGTGATCAGCCAGTTGTGTCAAATCGTTAGGCCAAGCCTGGGGTGGCATAATACATGCTGCAGCCCTTGGCAGGCCTTGGGTACACCAATGCCCTGGGTACCTAGTGTACACTGGTACAGGGGCTGACAGGGTGATCCACTTCCAATTGGTTATGCACCTAGGGTGCATAGTTTTAATTTAGTAGAGAGAACAGCAGGCTGGGGGTCTGATTGGCAGGCCCACAGCCTCAATATGTCAAAAACCAGTGAAGCAAAAAGCAAAAATTTGGGGTGACCATAGGATAGCAGACCCTACTCTCCTACACAACCCCCCCCCAAACGCTGGGACATTAAACTAGCCTTGACCAGTCTCGTCTTCATGTCCTAAGTGGAAGTACCTGGAGAGACCATCTGCATTCCCATGGTCAGTACCTGGCCGGTGCTCCACTGTAAAGTCCATCCCCTGTAGGGAAATGGACCACCTAAGCAGTTTGGGGTTTTCACCCTTCATCTGATTTAGCCACAAGAGGGGCTTATGGTCGGTCTGAATCTTGAAGTGAGTGCCAAACAAGTATGGCCTCAGCTTCTTCAGGGCCCACACCACAGCAAAGGCCTCCCTCTCAATAGCTGACCAATTCTTCTCTCTGGGGGTCAACCTTCTGCTAATAAAAGCAATGGGTTGGTCTTGACCATCTACATTAAGTTGTGACAGCACAGCTCCCACACCCAACTCAGAAGCATCTGTTTGGACAATAAACTCTTTGGAGTAGTCAGGACTTTTCAGGATAGGTGCAGAGCACATGGCCTCCTTCAGGTCATCAAATGCCTTTTGACAGCTTACTGTCCACTGAACCTTTTTGGGCATCTTCTTGGATGTCAGATCATTAAGAGGAGTCACAATGGACCCATAGTTCTTAACAAACTTCCTGTAGTACCCAGTCAAGCCCAAGAAAGCTCGAACTTGAGTCTGGGTGGTTGGAGGGGACCAGTCCTTGATGGATTGTATCTTACTCTCCAGTGGTTGAACTTGGCCTCCACCTACAAGGTGGCCCAAATATACAACCTTACTCTGCCCTATCTGGCACTTAGTAGCCTTGATAGTGAGGCCTGCCCTCTGCAGGGCCTCAAGAGCCTTCTTCAGGTGGATCAGGTGATCCTCCCAGGTGGAGCTAAAGACAGCAATGTCATCAAGATATGCTGCACAAAAGTCATCCAACCCAGTAAGGACTTGGTTCACCAGCCTTTGGAAGGTGGCAGGTGCATTCTTCAGACCAAAGGGCATCACCTCAAACTGATAATGCCCACCTGGGGTTGAGAATGCTGTTTTGGCCTTAGACTCCTCAGCTAATCTGATTTGCCAATAGCCAGCTGTTAGGTCAAATGTGCTCAAAAACTTTGCAGAAGCTAGTTTGTCTATGAGCTCATCTGCCCTTGGAATAGGGTGTGCATCTGTCCTGGTGACAGCATTGAGTCCTCTGTAATCCACACAGAACCTCATCTCTCTCTTGCCATCTTTGGTGTGAGGTTTGGGGACCAGAACCACTGGGCTAGCCCAGGGGCTCTCTGAGGGTTCAATGACACCTAATTCCAGCATTTTATGTACCTCAGCCTTTATACAGTCCCTGACGTGGTCAGGTTGTCTGTAAAGTTTGTTCTTTACAGGCAGACTGTCACCAGTGTCCACAACATGGGTACACCAGTCAGTTTGACTAGGTATCAAGGAAAACATATGTGAAAATGATTGTAGAACCTGTCTACATTCAGTCTGCTGATGGGCAGTGAGGTTGCCTCCAAGGGTCACTCCTTCAACTGAGCCATCTTCAGGGTTCTGAGACAACAGGTCTGGGAGAGGGTCACTCTCTTCCTCCTGTCCCTCATCTGTAGCCATGAGCAAGCCCATGTCTGCCCTGTCAACATATGCTTTAAGCCTGTTAACATGGAGTACCCTGTGGGGACTCCTGGGAGTTCCTAGGTCCACCAAGTAGGTGACCTCTCCCTTCTTTTCCAGGATTGTATGGGGTCCAGACCATTTGTCTTGGAGTGCTGCTGGGGCCACTGGCTCCAACACCCATACCTTCTGTCCTGGCTGATACTCAACCAAGACAGCCTTTTGGTCATGCCAAGCTTTCTGTAAGGCCTGGCTTGCCTCAAGGTTTTTAGATGCCTTCTCCATATACTCAGCCATCCTGGAGCGGAGACCAAGTACATAGTCCACTATGTCTAGCTTAGGCTTTTTGAGAGGTAACTCCCATCCTTCCTTCACCAAACACAGTGGGCCTCTCACAGGGTGCCCAAACAACAATTCAAAGGGGCTGTAGCCAACTCCTTTTTGTGGGACCTCTCTGTAAGCAAACAGAAGGCAGGGTAGAAGGATATCCCATCTTCGCCTGAGCTTTTCAGGTAATCCTTTGATCATACCCTTTAGGGTCTTGTTGAATCTCTCAACAAGCCCATTGCATTGTGGGTGATAAGGGGTGGTGAACTTGTAGTTGACACCACATTCCTTCCACATAGCTGTCAAGTATCCTGACATAAAGTTGGTACCTCTGTCAGATACTACCTCCTTAGGAAACCCCACTCTGGAGAATACTCCCAGCAGGGCCCTGGCCACAACAGGAGCTGTAGTGGTCCTAAGGGGAATTGCCTCTGGATACCTGGTGGCATGATCCACTACCACCAGTATAAATCTGTGCCCAGATGCAGTGGGAGGATCCATGGGACCCACTATGTCTATTCCCACTCTTTCAAAGGGGACCCCCACCACAGGTATTGGTATTAGGGGGGCCTTTGTTGTGCCACCTGATTTGCCACTGGCTTGGCAGGTAACACAGGAGCGACAAAACTCCTTTGTATCTTCATTCATGTGAGGCCAGTGAAAGTGAGGGACAAGTCTGTCCCAGGTCTTATTCTGGCCTAGGTGTCCTGCTAAAGGAATGTCATGGGCCAAGGTAAGAAGGAAGCCCCTAAATTGCAGAGGTATGACCAACCTCCTGGTAGCACCAGGCTTGGGGTCTCTAGCCTCTGAATAAAGGAGCCCTTCATCCCAATACACTTTATGGGTACCTTGAGCATTCCCAGCAGCCTCAGCAGCAGCCAGCTGTCTGAGGGGTTCAAGAGAGGGACAGGATAACTGAGCCTGCCTCAAGTCAGCCCTTGAAGGTCCCCCTGTCCCCAGAAACTCAACCTGGTCAGGTTCAAGCTCTTCAGGGACAGTTCCTTCAGGGTCCTCTAGATCAGCTTCCTGGGAAGGCTGATCATCACTCTGAGGCAGGGGGGAAGGCACAGCCTTGACCCTCCTGTTCTTCTTCTTGGTAGGTGCTTGGTCCATTGTTCCAGGATCCAAGACCTGTGGTTCAGTGAGGCACTTTTTGGCCTGTGACCTGGTCACAGCAAGGACATGTGATGATATACCTAACATCTCTGCATGAGTCCTGTACTCCACTTCTGACCATAGAGAACTCTCTAGGTCATTGCCCAACAAACATTCTACTGGGAGGTCTGCACTAACCACAACCCTTTTGAGGCCAGTTACCCCTCCCCATGAGAAGTTAACAACTGCCACACTATGTGAAGTAGTGGCATTGCTGGCATTGGTCACCAGGTAGTTCTCACCTGGTATGTACTGTCCAGGGTCCACAAAGCCTGGTGTCACCATAGTGACACTGGCACATGTGTCCCTGTAAGCTTGAGCCACTTTTTCATTTATTAAAGGAGTCTGTCTGTACTTGCCCAGGTTACTGGGGCTCACAGTCAGGGACAAATCAATGTCCCCATCACAGATCAAGACTGCCTGTGTAAGGGTTCTGTCTAAGTCAGAATCTCCTTCAGTTCCCATAGTGATTCCCACTACACCCTTTGTCTGGGGACCAACACTGCTAACAGTAGTACTGGGAGCAGGTGCCTTAGGGGCAACAGTGTTGGGGGCTCCACCCTTTTTGCAATCACTAGTCCAGTGAGTTGTATTTTTACAATGATTGCACCAGGGTTTCTTTTGACCTTCTTTCTTCTTTTTGGACTGTTGTTGGGACCCACCCTCCTTAGCAGTAGTTTGGGGCCCTGTTGAAGACTTCTGGTCTTTAGATTTCTGATCTCCACCCTTTTGGTCTGTTTTCTTCTGATCACCCCCTTGGCCCTGGTTCTGGTTCTTTTGCTTAACCCTGGTTCTGACCCATTTGTCTGCCTTCTTTCCCAATTCTTGGGGAGAGGTCAGATCAGAGTCAACCAAGTGTTGATGCAGTTGCTGGTTTTGACAGTTATTTAAAATCTGTTCTCTCATCATCAAATTATACAATCCTGTAAAATCAGATACCTTACTTCCCAGCAACCAACCCTCCAAAGCCTTAGTGGCACATTCAATGTATTCAGACCAGTCCTGAGTCTGTGTCTTTTGGGTGTCTCTGAACATTAACCTGTACTGCTCAGTGGTTAAGCCTAACCCATCAACTAGAACACTCTTCAGGACTCTGTAGTTTCTGACATCCTCTTCTCTAACAGTGAGGAGTCTGTCTCTGCCTCTTCCCTCAAAGGAGAGCCAGAGGATTGCTGCCCACTGATCTTCAGGAACCTGCTGTACTTTGCAGGCTCTCTCAAGAGCAGTTATCCACTTGTGGATGTCATCCCCACTTTTGTAGGGGGGCACAACCTTAGACAGGTTTCTATTGTCGAAAACCCTATCTTTGTCCTTAGGGACAATGCTGCCACCAGTGGGTATAGACCCACTCTCTTTATGCTGTCTAGCCTTGCTAAGTTTCTCTTCCATCAGGGCTACTTCTAGCTCCTGCTTCCTGATCCTCAGCTGGGCCTCTTGCATCTTGGCCTCATGTTCCCTCCTCTGAGGGGTGGTCATCCTTCTCCTGGAGTGACCTTGAGAGCCTCTAGAGCCATGGGAAGCATTGGAGTCACCTGAGCGATTCCTTTGCCTTCCAAACCCTGTGTTAAGTCCACTGGGGAGATCCAGTGGGTTGAACCCACTGTCAGTCCCCAATAGCCTTGGTTTAGCTGGGCCAAGTATAATACTTGGCACTGGGCTAGTTCTCCCTTCATCCTCACTACTGTCAGTATCCTTTTCACTCTCATCCTCTGTGGTAGGCATCCCATCTAAGGGGTGACTATTGGGAAGGGGTACTTCAGTGGCATCTTCAGAAGGGGGGCCTCCTGTTCCTGTCCCTAAGGGGGCTAACTGGGAAGCTTTCTTGAGTGCTCTCTGATTCTCATCATTCTGTAAGAGCTCTCTGAGCTCAGCAGAGTTTGGGTTCTTGGGCTGTTTAAGGCCTCTAAGAGTTGCCAAATGCCTGAGCTCATTCTGATTAAGGGTAGCAAAGCTGGATGGTGCCCTCTGGGGGTCACTCTCAACAGAGATGGGTACAGTGGACCCCTCTGCCCCGGCCATTGCTCTTAAGTGTGGGTGGATGTGTTGCAATCTACCTACACTTGGGTTTACCTACTAAACCTATCTAGTAGTTGTAGTCAGGGTGTGCTACTCCCTTTGCTCTACAACAACTAAGTTCAGTAGAACTTAAGTATATCTAATCTTGTTTTATATGTACCTACAGGTACCTATGTGATCTTTCAATTGGTAACCAAGAGATTACAATGGTAAAACACAGCAAGCTCAAATCCAACCGCTGCTCACCAATGTGAGAAGTTGGCCTGGTATATGATGCTCACTAGTTAAAGTGATCACCTTGTACCATGCCAAGCAACCCTTATGGTGTGGTTGTAAGTCAACCTTTTCGGACTAGCTGCCCTAGTGGTAGCGTAGGCTAAGCAGTCTTTGAGGCTAAACTCGTGAAGCGTGTTAAGCCAGCTGTTTTACCAAATGCAACCCCCCTTTATACCAATGAAAGGACACCACACAGATATATATTCAAAATATATATGTATTTATTTCTCAAAGTAACCCCTAGTCTCTTTATGAGCACAGGAGCACAAATCGTCAAACAAGATTATCACAGAATACACAGAAGTTGCACGTTATATGGATAGGCCCTGGTGGCCACTCAAACCATATACTAAAATAGTGGTATAAGTACCACGAACAGAAAAGGGAAAAGGCCTAGGGCCTCTAGAATCGCTGGGCCTACAAGGAGCTAACGTCAGTTAGTGACCAGGAGGTCCACGGGTGGCGTGTGCAGAGCAAATAGTCACACGCGTGCTCCCATAGGTTTCAATGGGTGCGTAAAAAGTACAAAGTTACTGCAAAGGAGATCTTCCGGGTTGACTAGGAACTTAAGATTTGGAACACAGGCACTAGAGATGTAATACTACACTTGGGCACCGGAGTACCAGCTTTACCTCACCCACAGGAAGCGGGTGCATAGGCCTCAAAGTGCGTCGGGTTTCTTCTATCTGTTCCGTTGAGCTTGAAGACAAAGATGCTGCAGGCGGTCGGTCCGGGAGAGATGCAGTGGACCCAAGAGTGGATCGGAGATGTTGAAGACCTGTAAGCAGAGGGGACAGTGTTCACAGTCACTAGCCAGTGACCAGCGTGGCACCAGGTGGGTACCAGGCGATGTCGGGTGCAAACAGGAAGGAAGGTGTAGCTTGACTCTGCAGCCACGTGGTCCCTGAAGGTCGACGACGTCCAGGAGTCAAGTCACGAGCTGTCACACGCAGGCTCTCGCTGTCGGCGGTGTCGGCGACTTGATCGAAGCAAACAAGCCTTGGCAAAAGCAATTGTTGTAGGCAAGGAGTTTAAGCTGATGGTTCTGACCAGCAAGGTCAGAGGAACTGCTCCTTTGGAGGGGAGCAAGGGCCAGTCTGGAGCAACCAGACCAGCGGTGTTTGTCGTAGATTTCGTCGCCAAGATGGCCACTAGCCAGCGGGCCAGCAACCGGTTAGGCGCGTCGAGTGGCAAAATGCAGAAGGGCCCCACGCAGATCGTGGAGATGCTGGAGGGCTCACCTTTGGTGCAGATGCTGCTCGAGGGTTGGGCTTCTCAGGACCCAAAGCACAACTTGGAGGGAGCCTCGGTTGTTGCACTTGTCAGCTTGTCGTAGTCGTTCCAAGATGGCTGGCTCCACGTGTCTCGGTGCCTCCACGGGTCTCCTCTTTGCAGGGACTGTGGATCGGGCGGTGAGAGGTCTGGAGGTCCAGGTCTTGTCAGTCTCTGGGCTCGGGCTCCGGCGGGAGGCGGCGGCAAAGCAGACGTTGATTCGCTGGATGGTGCTTGCGTTAGCAAGGTGGTCACTCCCTGACCACAGGGGAGATTTTCTTCAGTCTTCTGTGCAGCAGAATGTCGAAGTTCCCGTCTTCTTCTTAGTTTCAAGTTGATTCCAGGATGTCTGAAGTCTTAGGACACAGCTCCTACCTTTATTCGGATTCTAGGGGCCGGACTACCTGCTAGGTCCCTCCCTATGGGTGGGACCAGGAAGGGGGGTGGTTACACCCCCAATCCTTTGTCCAGCTCGCCCCAGGCCCGGGACTGGTGTGCCCCAGGACCGGTTTGAACTGGCATATGCACCGAGGCTCCTTGTGAGCCACAGGCATGTCTGGTTTCTTTCAAGCCCTACCTGACCAATACACAAAATCCTGTCTGGGGTGGTGCACGCACCTCCCCTGGCAGGAAACCCTTTGTCCACACCTCCCAAGCTGGAAGGACTCCCAGCAGCAGGAGGGCAGACTTGTGTCTGTGGTGGCAGCATCCATTTTGTGGAGCTGAGGCTATGTCTGATTTTACACGGGTTTCAGGCACTGTACATGTCGTGTTCCTCTAGAAGGGTGGAATGCTAACCCCGTCGCCAGAATTGGCGAGGGGTTAGTATTCCAATTCGTATGACACCTTACTCGACATGTTTTGATAAAGCCAAACCAAAGATAGCATTTAACCGCGAGGTTCATAATGCACTTAAGAGTATATGGTATGACGATATCTGGAAACAGTAGAAGGAAGTTGTTCCGACCACTGCAGACAGGCTCAGCTCATGCCAGAGCACCATCTCACATGGAACCAAGCACTCTGCCTTCAGGATTGTTAAGGCCTGCTATAGGAGTGACTTATAGGTTACCAGGTGTCCCATTTAAGGTTAGGTATAGGTATACTACACCTAAGTAAGAGGTGATTACACCAACTTACCCCAGCTGAGTGATCAGCCAGTTGTGTCAAATCGTTAGGCCAAGCCTGGGGTGGCATAATACATGCTGCAGCCCTTGGCAGGCCTTGGGTACACCAATGCCCTGGGTACCTAGTGTACACTGGTACAGGGGCTGACAGGGTGATCCACTTCCAATTGGTTATGCACCTAGGGTGCATAGTTTTAATTTAGTAGAGAGAACAGCAGGCTGGGGGTCTGATTGGCAGGCCCACAGCCTCAATATGTCAAAAACCAGTGAAGCAAAAAGCAAAAATTTGGGGTGACCATAGGATAGCAGACCCTACTCTCCTACAGTCAGCCAGTGTCTTTCAGTCAGTGTCAGTCAGAGTCTGTCAGTCAGTGTCAGTCAGTGTCAGTCAGTGTCAGTCAGTGTCTGTCAGTCAGTGTCTGTCAGTCATTGTCAGTCAGTGTCAGTCAGTGTCTGTCAGTGTCTGTCAGTCAGTGTCAGTCAGTGTCAGTCAGTGTCAGTCAGTCAGTGTCAGTCAGAGTCTGTCAGTCAGTGTCTGTCAGAGTCTGTCAGTCAGTGTCTGTCAGTGTCAGTCAGTGTCAGTCAGTGTCTGTCAGTCAGTGTCTGCCAGTGTCTGTCAGTGTCAGTCAGTGTCAGTTTAGTGTCTGTCAGTCAGTGTCAGTCAGTGTCAGTCAGTCAGTGTCGGTCAGTGTCAGTCAGTGTCAGTAAGTGTCAGTCAGTATCAGTCAGTGTCAGTCAGTCAGTGTCAGTCAGTGTCTGTCAGTGTCTGTCAGTGTCAGTCAGTCATTGTCAGTCAGTGTCAGCCAGTGTCAGCCAGTGTCAGCCAGTGTATTTCAGTCAGTGTCAGTCAGAGTCTGTCAGTCAGTGTCAGTCAGTGTCAGTCAGTGTCTGTCAGTCAGTGTCAGTCAGTGTCAGTCAGTGTCAGTCAGTCATTGTCAGTCATTGTCAGCCAGTGTCAGCCAGTGTCAGCCAGTGTCAGCTAGTGTCAGCCAGTGTCTTTCAGTCAGTGTCAGTCACAGTCTGTCAGTCAGTGTCAGTCAGTGTCAGTCAGTGTCAGTCAGTGTCAGTCAGTGTCAGTCAGTGTCAGTCAGTGTCAGTCAGTCAGTGTCAGTCAGTGTCAGTCAGTGTCAGTCAGTCATTGTCAGTCATTATCAGTCATTGTCAGTCAGTGTCAGCCAGTGTCAGCCAGTGTCAGCCAGTGTCAGCCAGTGTCTTTCAGTCAGTGTCAGTCAGAGTATTTCAGTCAGTGTCAGTCAGTGTCAGTCAGTGTCAGTCAGTGTCAGTCAGTCAGTGTCAGTTAGTCAGTCAGAGTCAGTCAGTAAAAAGTGTCTGTCAGTCAGTCAGTGTCAGTCAGTGTAAGTCATTGTCAGTCAGTCAGTCAGTGTCAGTCAGTGTCAGTCAGTGTCAGTCAGTCATTGTCAGTCAGTGTCAGTCAATCATTGTCAGTCAGTGTCAGTCAGTCATTGTCAGTCAGTGTCAGTCATTGTCAGTCAGTGTCAGCCAGTGTCAGCCAGTGTCAGCCGGTGTCTTTCAGTCAGTGCCAGTCAGTGTCTGTCAGTCAGTGTCTGTCAGTGTCTGTCAGTGTCAGTCAGTGTCAGTCAGTGTCAGTCAGTGTCTGTCAGTCAGTGTCAGTCAGTGTCAGTCAGTCAGTGTCAGTCAGTGTCAGTCAGTGTCAGTCAGTGTCAGTCAGTATCAGTCAGTGTCAGTCAGTCAATGTCAGTCAGTGTCTGTCAGTGTCAGTCAGTGTCAGTCAGTCATTGTCAGTCAGTGTCAGCCAGTGTCAGCCAGTGTCAGTCAGTGTATTTCAGTCAGTGTCAGTCAGAGTCTGTCAGTCAGTGTCAGTCAGTGTCAGTCAGTGTCTGTCAGTCAGTGTCTGTCAGTGTCTGTCAGTGTCAGTCAGTGTCAGTGTGAGAAGTTGGCCTGGTATATGATGCTCACTAGTTAAAGTGATCACCTTGTACCATGCCAAGCAACCCTTATGGTGTGGTTGTAAGTCAACCTTTTCGGACTAGCTGCCCTAGTGGTAGCGTAGGCTAAGCAGTCTTTGAGGCTAAACTCGTGAAACGTGTTAAGCCAGCTGTTTTACCAAATGCAACCCCCTTTTATACCAATGAAAGGACACCACACAGATATATATTCAAAATATATATGTATTTATTTCTCAAAGTAACCCCTAGTCTCTTTATGAGCACAGGAGCACAAATCGTCAAACAAGATTATCACAGAATACACAGAAGTTGCACGTTATATGGATAGGCCCTGGTGGCCACTCAAACCATATACTAAAATAGTGGTATAAGTACCACGAACAGAAAAGGGAAAAGGCCTAGGGCCTCTAGAATCGCTGGGCCTACAAGGAGCTAACGTCAGTTAGTGACCAGGAGGTCCACGGGTGGCGTGTGCAGAGCAAATAGTCACACGCGTGCTCCCATAGGTTTCAATGGGTGCGTAAAAAGTACAAAGTTACTGCAAAGGAGATCTTCCGGGTTGACTAGGAACTTAAGATTTGGAACACAGGCACTAGAGATGTATTACTACACATGGGCACCGGAGTACCAGCTTTACCTCACCCACAGGAAGCGGGTGCATAGGCCTCAAAGTGCGTCGGGTTTCTTCTATCTGTTCCGTGGAGCTTGAAGACAAAGATGCTGCAGGCGGTCGGTCCGGGAGAGATGCAGTGGATCCAAGAGTGGATCGGAGATGTTGAAGACCTGTAAGCAGAGGGGACAGTGTTCACAGTCACTAGCCAGTGACCAGCGTGGCACCAGGTGGGTACCAGGCGATGTCGGGTGCAAACAGGTGATGAGGGGTAGCTTGTCTCCGCAGCCACGTGGTCCCTGGAGGTCGACGACGTCCAGGATTCGGCTCACGAGCTGTCCCACGCAGGCTCTCGCTGTCGGCGGTGTCGGCGACTTGATCGAAGCAAACAAGCCTTGGCAAAAGCAATTGTAGGAGGATTCGGAAATCAGCTGTTGGTTCTGACCAGCAAGGTCAGAGGGATTGCTCCTTTGGAGGGGAGCAAGGGCCAGTCTGGAGCAACCAGACCAGCGGTGTTTGTCGTAGATTTCGTCGCCAAGATGGCCACTAGCCAGCGGGCCAGCAACCGGTTAGGCGCGTCGAGTGGCAAAATGCAGAAGGGCCCCACGCAGATCGTGGAGATGCTGGAGGGCTCACCTTTGGTGCAGATGCTGCTTGAGGGTTGGGCTTCTCAGGACCCAAAGCACAACTTGGAGGGAGCCTCGGTTGTTGCACTTGTCAGCTTGTCGTAGTCGTTCCAAGATGGCTGGCTCCACGTGTCTCGGTGCCTCCACGGGTCTCTTCTTCTCAGGGACTGTGGATCGGGCGGTGAGAGGTCTGGAGGTCCAGGTCTTGTCAGTCTCTGGGCTCGGGCTCCGGCGGGAGGCGGCGGCAAAGCAGACGTTGATTCGCTGGATGGTGCTTGCGTTAGCAAGGTGGTCACTCCCTGACCACAGGGGAGATTTTCTTCAGTCTTCTGTGCAGCAGAATGTCGAAGTTCCCGTCTTCTTCTTAGTTTCAAGTTGATTCCAGGATGTCTGAAGTCTTAGGACACAGCTCCTACCTTTAAGCGGATTCTAGGGGCCGGACTACCTGCTAGGTCCCTCCCTATGGGTGGGACCAGGAAGGGGGGTGGTTACACCCCCAATCCTTTGTCCATCTCGCCCCAGGCCCGGGACTGGTGTGCCCCAGGACCGGTTTGAACTGGCATATGCACCGAGGCTCCTTGTGAGCCACAGGCATGTCTGGTTTCTTTCAAGCCCTACCTGACCAATACACAAAATCCTGTCTGGGGTGGTGCACGCACCTCCCCTGGCAGGAAACCCTTTGTCCACACCTCCCAAGCTGGAAGGACTCCCAGCAGCAGGAGGGCAGACTTGTGTCTGTGGTGGCAGCATCCATTTTGTGGAGCTGAGGCTATGTCTGATTTTACCCGGGTTTCAGGTACTGTACATGTCGTGTCCCTCTAGAAGGGTGGAATGCTAACCCCGTCGCCAGAATTGGCGAGGGGTTAGTATTCCAATTCGTATGACACCTTACTCGACATGTTTTGATAAAGCCAAACCAAAGATAGCATTTAACCGCGAGGTTCATAATGCACTTAAGAGTATATGGTATGACGATATCTGGAAACAGTAGAAGGAAGTCGTTCCGACCACTGCAGACAGGCTCAGCTCGTGCCAGAGCACCATCTCACATGGAACCAAGCACTCTGCCTTCAGGATTGTTAAGGCCTGCCTTAGGAGTGACTTATAGGTTACCAGGTGTCCCATTTAAGGTTAGGTATAGGTATACTACACCTAAGTAAGAGGTGATTACACCAACTTACCCCAGCTGAGTGATCAGCCAGTTGTGTCAAATTGTTAGGCCAAGCCTGGGGTGGCATAATACATGCTGCAGCCCTTGGCACGCCTTGGGTACACCAATGCCCTGGGTACCTAGTGTACACTGGTACAGGGGCTGACAGGGTGATCCAACCAATTGGGTATGTACCTAGGGTACATGGAGTCCTTTTTAAAGAGAGAACAGCCAGGCTGAGATCCTGAATAGCAGGGTCTCAGGCCAACTAAGTCGAAAAACCAGCTAGACACTAGGCAAAAATTTGGGGGTAACCATAGTCAGATATCCACCTTCCTACAGTCAGTCAGTGTCAGTCAGTCAGTGTCAGTCAGTGTCAGTCAGTGTCAGTCAGTCAGTGTCAGTCAGTCAGTGTCAGTCAGTCAGTGTCTGTCAGTCAGTGTCAGTCAGTCAGTCAGTGTCAGTCAGTGTCAGTCAGTGTCAGTCAGTGTCAGTCAGTCATTGTCAGTCTGTGTCAGCCAGTGTCAGCCAATGTCAGCCAGTGTCAGCCAGTGTCTTTCAGTCAGTGTCAGTCGGAGTCTGTCAGTCAGTGTCAGTCAGTGTCTGTCAGTCAGTGTCTGTCAGTGTCTGTCAGTCAGTGTCTGTCAGTGTCTGTCAGTGTCTGTCAGTGTCTGTCAGTCAGTGTCAGTCAGTGTCAGTCAGTCAGTGTCAGGCAGTGTCAGTCAGTGTCAGTCAGTGTCAGTCAGTGTCAGTCAGTCAGTCAGTATCTGTCAGTCAGTGTCAGTCAGTCAGTCAGTGTCAGTCAGTCATTGTCAGTCAGTGTCAGCCAGTGTCAGCAAGTGTCAGCCAGTGTCAGCCAGTGTCTTTCAGTCAGTGTCAGTCAGAGTCTGTCAGTCAGTGTCAGTCAGTGTCAGTCAGTGTCAGTCAGTGTCAGTCAGTGTCAGTCAGTGTCTGTCAGTCAGTGTCAGCCAGTGTCAGCCAGTGTCTGTCAGTCAGTGTCAGTCAGTGTCAGCCAGTGTCAGCCAGTGTCAGCCAGTGTCTTTCAGTCAGTGTCAGTCAGAGTCTGTCAGTCAGTGTCAGTCAGTGTCAGTCAGTGTCAGTCAGTGTCAGTCAGTGTCAGTCAGTGTCAGTCAGTGTCAGTCAGTCATTGTCAGTCATTGTCAGCCAGTGTCAGCCAGTGTCAGCCAGTGCCAGCCAGTGTCAGCCAGTGTATTTCAGTCAGTGTCAGTCACAGTCTGTCAGTCAGTGTCAGTCAATGTCAGTCAGTGTCAGTCAGTGTCAGTCAGTGTCAGTCAGTCAGTGTCAGTCAGTGTCAGTCAGTGTCAGTCAGTCATTGTCAGTCATTATCAGTCATTTTCAGTCAGTGTCAGCCAGTGTCAGCCAGTGTCAGCCAGTGTCAGCCAGTGTCTTTCAGTCAGTGTCAGTCAGAGTCTTTCAGTCAGTGTCAGTCAGTGTCAGTCAGTGTCAGTCAGTGTCAGTCAGTGTCAGTCAGTGTCAGTCAGTCAGTGTCAGTCAGTCAGTCAGTGTCAGTCAGTGTCAGTCAGTGTCAGTCAGTCAGTCAGTGTCAGTCAGTGTCAGTCATTGTCAGTCAGTCAGTGTCAGTCAGTGTCAGTCAGTGTCAGTCAGTCATTGTCAGTCAGTGTCAGTCAATCATTGTCAGTCAGTGTCAGTCAGTCATTGTCAGTCAGTGTCAGTCATTGTCAGTCAGTGTCAGCCAGTGTCAGCCAGTGTCAGCCGGTGTCTTTCAGTCAGTGTCAGTCAGTGTCTGTCAGTCAGTGTCTGTCAGTGTCTGTCAGTGTCAGTCAGTGTCAGTCAGTGTCTGTCAGTCAGTGTCAGTCAATGTCAGTCAGTCAGTGTCAGTCAGTGTCAGTCAGTGTCAGTCAGTGTCAGTCAGTATCAGTCAGTGTCAGTCAGTCAGTGTCAGTCAGTGTCTGTCAGTGTCAGTCAGTGTCTGTCAGTCAGTGTCAGCCAGTGTCAGCCAGTGTCTGTCAGTCAGTGTCAGTCAGTGTCAGCCAGTGTCAGCCAGTGTCAGCCAGTGTCTTTCAGTCAGTGTCAGTCAGAGTCTGTCAGTCAGTGTCAGTCAGTGTCAGTCAGTGTCAGTCAGTGTCAGTCAGTGTCAGTCAGTGTCTGTCAGTCAGTGTCAGTCAGTGTCTGTCAGTCAGTGTCAGTCAGTGTCTGTCAGTGTCAGTCAGTCATTGTCAGTCATTGTCAGTCATTGTCAGTCAGTGTCAGCCAGTGTCAGCCAGTGTCTTTCAGTCAGTGTCAGTCAGTGTCAGTCAGTGTCAGTCAGTGTCAGTCAGTGTCAGTCAGTGTCAGTCAGTCATTGTCAGTCATTGTCAGCCAGTGTCAGCCAGTGTCAGCCAGTGTCAGCCAGTGTCAGCCAGTGTCTTTCAGTCAGTGTCAGTCACAGTCTGTCAGTCAGTGTCAGTCAGTGTCAGTCAGTGTCAGTCAGTGTCAGTCAGTGTCAGTCAGTCAGTGTCAGTCAGTGTCAGTCAGTGTCAGTCAGTCATTGTCAGTCATTATCAGACATTGTCAGTCAGTGTCAGCCAGTGTCAGCCAGTGTCAGCCAGTGTCAGCCAGTGTCTTTCAGTCAGTGTCAGTCAGAGTCTTTCAGTCAGTGTCAGTCAGTGTCAGTCAGTGTCAGTCAGTGTCAGTCAGTGTCAGTCAGTGTCAGTCAGTCAGTGTAAGTCAGTCAGTCAGTGTCAGTCAGTGTCAGTCAGTCAGTCAGTGTCAGTCAGTGTCAGTCATTGTCAGTCAGTCAGTCAGTGTCAGTCAGTGTCAGTCAGTGTCAGTCAGTCATTGTCAGTCAGTGTCAGTCAATCATTGTCAGTCAGTGTCAGTCAGTCATTGTCAGTCAGTGTCAGTCATTGTCAGTCAGTGTCAGCCAGTGTCAGCCAGTGTCAGCCGGTGTCTTTCAGTCAGTGTCAGTCAGAGTCTGTCAGTCAGTGTCAGTCAGTCAGTGTCAGTCAGTCAGTCAGTGTCAGTCAGTGTCTGTCAGTGTCAGTCAGTATCAGTCAGTGTCTGTCAGTCAGTGTCAGTCAGTCAGTCAGTGTCAGTCAGTGTCAGTCAGTGTCTGTCAGTGTCAGTCAGTGTCAGTCAGTGTCTGTCAGTGTCAGCCAGTGGCTTTCAGTCAGTGTCAGTCAGTCTGTCAGTCAGTGTCAGTCAGTGTCAGTCAGTGTCAGTCAGTGTCAGTCAATGTCAGTCAGTGTCAGTCAGTCAGTCAGTGTCAGTCAGTGTCTGTCAGTCAGTGTCTGTCAGTCAGTGTCAGTCAGTCAGTGTCAGTCAGTGTCAGTCAGTGTCAGTCAGTCATTGTCAGTCATTGTCAGTCAGTGTCAGTCATTGTCAGTCAGTGTCAGCCAGTGTCAGCCAGTGTCAGCCAGTGTCTTTCAGTCAGTGTCAGTCAGAGTCTGTCAGTTAGTGTCAGTCAGTGTCAGTCAGTTAGTCAGTGTCAGTCAGTCAGTCAGTGTCAGTCAGTGTCAGTCAGTGCCAGTCAGTGTCAGTCAGTGTCAGTCAGTGTCTGTCAGTCAGGGTCTGTCAGACAGTGTCTGTCAGTGTCAGTCAGTGTCAGTCAGTGTCTGTCAGTGTCAGTCAGTGTCAATCAGTGTCTGTCAGTCAGTGTCTGTCAGTGTCTGTCAGTGTCAGTCAGTGTCAGTCAGTATCTGTCAGTGTCTGTCAGTGTCAGTCAGTGTCTGTCAGTGTCTCTCAGTGTCAGTCAGTGTCTGTCAGTCAGTGTCTGTCAGTGTCTGTCAGTGTCTGTCAGTGTCAGTCAGTGTCTGTCAGTCAGTGTCAGTGAGTGTCAGTCAGTGTCAGTCAGTGTCAGTCAGTGTCAGTCAGTCAGTGTCAGTCAGTCAGTGTCTGTCAGTCAGAGTCAGTCAGTCAGTGTCAGTCAGTGTCAGTCAGTCAGTCAGTGTCAGTCAGTGTCAGTCATTGTCAGTCAGTGTCAGCCAGTGTCAGCCAGTGTCAGCCAGTGTCTTTCAGTCAGTGTCAGTCAGAGTCTGTCAGTCAGTGTCAGTCAGTGTCAGTCAGTGTCTGTCAGTCAGTGTCAGCCAGTGTCAGCCAGTGTCAGCCAGTGTCTGTCAGTCAGTGTCAGTCAGTGTCAGCCAGTGTCAGCCAGTGTCAGCCAGTGTCTTTCAGTCAGTGTCAGTCAGTGTCTGTCAGTCAGTGTCAGCCAGTGTCAGCCAGTGTCAGCCAGTGTCTGTCAGTCAGTGTCAGTCAGTGTCAGCCAGTGTCAGCCAGTGTCAGCCAGTGTCTGTCAGTCAGTGTCTGTCAGTCATTGTCAGTCAGTGTCAGTCAGTGTCTGTCAGTGTCTGTCAGTCAGTGTCAGTCAGTGTCAGTCAGTCAGTGTCAGTCAGAGTCTGTCAGTCAGTGTCTGTCAGAGTCTGTCAGTCAGTGTCTGTCAGTGTCAGTCAGTGTCAGTCAGTGTCTGTCAGTCAGTGTCTGTCAGTGTCTGTCAGTGTCAGTCAGTGTCAGTTTTGTGTCTGTCAGTCAGTGTCAGTCAGTCAGTGTCAGTCAGTGTCAGTCAGTGTCAGTCAGTGTCAGTCAGTATCAGTCAGTGTCAGTCAGTCAGTGTCAGTCAGTGTCTGTCAGTGTCTGTCAGTGTCAGTCAGTCATTGTCAGTCAGTGTCAGCCAGTGTCAGCCAGTGTCAGCCAGTGTATTTCAGTCAGTGTCAGTCAGAGTCTGTCAGTCAGTGTCAGTCAGTATCAGTCAGTGTCAGTCAGTCAGTGTCAGTCAATGTCTATCAGTGTCAGTCAGTGTCAGTCAGTCATTGTCAGTCAGTGTCAGCCAGTGTCAGCCAGTGTCAGCCAGTGTATTTCAGTCAGTGTCAGTCAGAGTCTGTCAGTCAGTGTCAGTCAGTGTCAGTCAGTGTCTGTCAGTCAGTGTATGTCAGTGTCTGTCAGTGTCAGTCAGTGTCAGTCAGTGTCTGTCAGTCAGTGTCAGTCAGTGTCAGTCAGTCAGTGTCAGTCAGTGTCAGTCAGTGTCAGTCAGTGTCAGTCAGTGTCAGTCAGTCAGTGTCAGTCAGTCAGTGTCTGTCAGTCAGTGTGTGAGAAGTTGGCCTGGTATATGCTGTTCACTAGTTCTAGTGACCACCTTGTACCATGCCAAGCAACCCTTATGGTGTGGTTGTAAGTCAACCTTTTTGGACTAGCTGCCCTAGTGGTAGCGTAGGCTAAGCAGTCTTTGAGGCTAAACTCGTGAAGCGTGTTAAGCAAGCTGTTTTACCAATAGTAACCCCCTTTTATACCAATGAAAGGACACCACACAGATATATATTCAAAATATATATGTATTTATTTCTCAAAGTAACCCCTAGTCTCTTTATGAGCACAGGAGCACAAATCGTCAAACAAGATTATCACAGAATACACAGAAGTTGCACTTTATATGGATAGGCCCTGGTGGCCACTCGAACCATATACTAAAATAGTGGTATAAGTACCACGAGCAGGAAAGGGAAAAGGCCTAGGGCCTCTAGAATCGCTGGGCCTACAAGGAGCTAACGTCAGTTAGTGACCAGGAGGTCCACGGGTGGCGTGTGCAGAGCAAATAGTCACACGCGTGCTCCCATAGGTTTCAATGGGTGCGTAAAAAGTACAAAGTTACTGCAAAAGGAATCTTCCGGATGACCTAGGAACTTAAGATTTGGAACACAGGCACTAGAGATGTAATACTACACTTGGGCACCGGAGTACCAGCTTTACCTCACCCACAGGAAGCGGGTGCATAGGCCTCAAAGTGCGTCGGGTTTCTTCTATCTGTTCCGTTGAGCCTGGGACAAAGATGCTGCAGGCGGTCGGTCGGGAAGAGATGCAGTGGATCCAAGAGTGGATCGGAGATGTTGAAGACCTGTAAGCAGAGGGGACAGTGTTCACAGTCACTAGCCAGTGACCAGCGTGGCACCAGGTGGGTACCAGGCGATGTCGGGCGCAAACAGGTGATGAGGGGTAGCTTGTCTCCGCAGCCACGTGGTCCCTGAAGGTCGACGACGTCCAGGAGTCGGCTCACGAGCTGTCCCACGCAGGCTCTCGCTGTCGGCGGTGTCGGCGACTTGATCGAAGCAAACAAGCCTTGGCAAAAGCAATTGCAGGAGGATTCGGAAATCAGCTGTTGGTTCTGACCAGCAAGGTCAGAGGGATTGCTCCTTTGGAGGGGAGCAAGGGCCAGTCTGGAGCAACCAGACCAGCGGTGTTTGTCGTAGATTTCGTCGCCAAGATGGCCACTAGCCAGCGGGCCAGCAACCGGTTAGGCGCGTCGAGTGGCAAAATGCAGAAGGGCCCCACGCAGATCGTGGAGATGCTGGAGGGCTCACCTTTGGTGCAGATGCTGCTCGAGGGTTGGGCTTCTCAGGACCCAAAGCACAACTTAGAGGGAGCCTCGGTTGTTGCACTGGTCAGCTTGTCGTAGTCGTTCCAAGATGGCTGGCTCCACGTGTCTCGGTGCCTCCACGGGTCTCCTCTGTGCAGGGACTGTGGATCGGGCGGTGAGAGGTCTGGAGGTCCAGGTCTTGTCAGTCTCTGGGCTCGGGCTCCGGCGGGAGGCGGCGGCAAAGCAGACGTTGATTCGCTGGATGGTGCTTGCGTTAGCAAGGTGGTCACTCCCTGACCACAGGGGAGATTTTCTTCAGTCTTCTGTGCAGCAGAATGTCGAAGTTCCCGTCTTCTTCTTAGTTTCAAGTTGATTCCAGGACGTCTGAAGTCTTAGGACACAGCTCCTACCTTTATTCGGATTCTAGGGGCCGGACTACCTGCTAGGTCCCTCCCTATGGGTGGGACCAGGAAGGGGGGTGGTTACACCCCCAATCCTTTGTCCAGCTCGCCCCAGGCCCGGGACTGGTGTGCCCCAGGACCGGTTTGAACTGGCATATGCACCGAGGCTCCTTGTGAGCCACAGGCATGTCTGGTTTCTTTCAAGCCCTACCTGACCAATACACAAAATCCTGTCTGGGGTGGTGCACGCACCTCCCCTGGCAGGAAACCCTTTGTCCACACCTCCCAAGCTGGAAGGACTCCCAGCAGCAGGAGGGCAGACTTGTGTCTGTGGTGGCAGCATCCATTTTGTGGAGCTGAGGCTATGTCTGATTTTACCCGGGTTTCAGGTACTGTACATGTCGTGTCCCTCTAGAAGGGTGGAATGCTAACCCCGTCGCCAGAATTGGCGAGGGGTTAGTATTCCAATTCGTATGACACCTTACTCGACATGTTTTGATAAAGCCAAACCAAAGATAGCATTTAACCGCGAGGTTCATAATGCACTTAAGAGTATATGGTATGACGATATCTGGAAACAGTAGAAGGAAGTTGTTCCGACCACTGCAGACAGGCTCAGCTCATGCCAGAGCACCATCTCACATGGAACCAAGCACTCTGCCTTCAGGATTGTTAAGGCCTGCCATAGGAGTGACTTATAGGTTACCAGGTGTCCCATTTAAGTTTAGGTATAGGTATACTACACCTAAGTAAGAGGTGATTACACCAACTTACCCCAGCTGAGTGATCAGCCAGTTGTGTCAGATTGTTAGGCCAAGCCTGGGGTGGCATAATACATGCTTCAGCCCCTGGCAGGCCTTGGATACACCAATGCCCTGGGTACCTAGTGTACACTGGTACAGGGGCTGACAGGGTGATCCAACCAATTGGGTATGTACCTAGGGTACATGGAGTCCATTTTACAGAGAGAGCAGATAGCCTGAGAGCCTGAATGGCAGGATCTCAGGCCAACTAAGTCGAAAAACCAGCTAGACACTAGGCAAAAATTTGGGGGTAACCATAGTCAGATATCCACCTTCCTACACAACCCCCCCCCAAACGAAGGGAGATAAGGCTGACCTTGACCAGGTAAGCCTATATTGCCCAAGTGGCCATATAAGGAGGAACCAGCACTGGCATGGTTACCCCCTGTCTCATGGTCCACTAAGCAATCCCTCACCCTAAGGGTATCAGAGGGTCTCCACCATAGGGAATCTCTACCTGTGGTGTGTCTTGGCAAAGTAAAAGGCTGGTGTTGAGATGGAGTACTGAAGTGAGTGTCCTCAAAGTGAGGCCTCAGCTTCCTCCAATCATCCTCCACCATGGATGCCTTTCTTCCTTTAACTGAGTTGCACTGTGCTCTCAGGGTCAGCCTCTGGCTACCTAAAGCTGGAGGCTGGGTCCCTTTTGTGGGCTTACTGGAGGGACAGGTCAGGTTTGGGGCCCTAAGGTCCCATGTTTGCCTGTGCCCAACAGAATCCCCCTGGGGGAGGTCCCTAACTACCTGTAAAGGAGATCCCTCAGGAATGTTTTTACCCATCACCTGACTAGGGCTACTAGCCAGGCAATCCTCATTCTTTTGATGGGGGGGTTCTTGTGGACAGGGGCCCTCTGGGGGTCCACTGGCCTCCCTGACCTCTGCAGCCCTGGGCTGACTGAGGCAGGGTAGAGAGAGGCAGGCTACCTGCACCAGACTGGATCCCACCTTGGAAGGGGCCACTGACATCAGAGGCTCTGCCAGGCCAGGCCTGGCTACCTCTGGGGCAGTTCCTTCACAAGGGGTGAGGTCAGATCCCTGAGGAGGCTGACCTTTTCCTAATGTCTGGGGAGAGGGAGACTTTTCTTCCTCCCCACTACTCTCAGTTTGTGTGGAGTGATCCATTGTTTCAGGCTTCACTACACCTATGTCAGTCTGAGTATAGGCTGAGACCATTACAGCCTTGCCAACCTTTTCAGGGGGGCACTCAGTTTGTGTTTGAGCTGTGACTGTCACAGCTCTGCCAGTCCCTACAGGGAAGTCTGTCTGTGCCTGGGCTGTGGCTACCACTGCCCTTCCAACCTTTTCAGGGAGGAAATCTATTTGGACAGGGGTTGTGAATGGCACAACCCCCCTACCCTTTTGTGAAAGGCCTACCATTTTAAAATGGGTGTCTTGTTCAACTCCAGCCCAAGCTGAGAGTTCTAAGTCATTCCCCAGTAAGCAGTCTACAGGCAAGGTTGGGGACACTGCTACCCTTTTAGGGCCAGTGACCCCTCCCCAGCTGAGACATACCTCTGCCATGGGATGACTGTTCTGTTTGCCATCAATGTTAGTCACCTGGTAGGAGAAACCGGGCAAAAGCTGCTCAGAGGGAACTAGCCAATGGGCCACCATTGTGATGCTAGCCCCAGTGTCTCTGTAGGCCTCAGCTTTTGTACCATTGATGTAGGGCTCCTGTCTGTACCTACCCAAAGTGTTGGGACAGGCAGTGAAGTTGGCAAATCCCATGCCACCATCACAGACAAGAGTGGTTGCTGTAGGGGAATTGGCTAAGCCAGGGTCCCCCTGTGTTCCCCAAGTAAACCCACCCAGATTTCTGGGGGCACTCCCACCACCTGGGGGATTACTGCTGACAGTAATAGGTGGTGTGACAGGAGTAATTGGAGGAACAGTTTTGTTTTTAGCCCTTGGGCAACCGCTGTCAGTTTTCCAATGCCCAGGAGTTTTACACTCATGGCAGTAGGGCTTTTTAGCTGTGGTAGAGGAGGGAGCTTGGGACCCACCACCCTGTGTGGAGTTTTGGGGCCCTGAGGAAGGTTTCTCTTTTTCTTTATCCCCACCCTTCTCTTGAGGCTTGGTGGTATCTTTCTTTTGGTCACCACCCTGGTTTTTAGGCCTGATCCTGGTCCTGACCCATTTATCTGCCCTCTTTCCCAATTCTTGGGGAGAGGTCAAATCTGAGTCTACCAGGTGTTGATGGAGAAGCTGGTTTTGACAATTACTTAAAATCTGCTCTCTCATCATCAAATTGTACAATCCTGTATAATCAGACACCTTACTTCCCAGCAACCAACCCTCCAAAGCCTTAGTGGCACATTCCACATATTCAGACCAGTCCTGAGTCTGTGTCTTCTGGGTGTCTCTGAACATTAACCTGTACTGTTCAGTGGTTAAGCCTAACCCATCAACTAGGACACTCTTCAGGACTCTGTAATTTCTGACATCCTCTTCTCTAACAGTGAGGAGTCTATCTCTGCCTCTCCCCTCAAAGGAGAGCCATAAGATTGCTGCCCACTGGTCTTCAGGAACCTGCTGCACTTTGCAGGCTCTCTCAAGAGCAGTCATCCATTTGTGGATGTCATCCCCACTTTTGTAGGGGGGCACAATCTTGGACAGGTTCCTATTGTCAAAGACCCTATCTTTGTCCCTAGGGACATTGCTGCCACCAGTGGGTATAGACCCACTCTCTCTATGCTGCCTAGCCTTGCTCAGTTTTTCTTCCATCAGGGCTACTTCTAGCTCCTGCTTCCTGATCCTCAGCTGGGCTTCCTGCATTCTGGCCTCATGTTCCCTCCTCTGAGGGGTGGTCAGTCTCCTTCTGGAGTGACCTTGAGAGCCTCTAGAGCCATGGGAAGCATTGGAGTCACCTGAGCGATTCCTTTGCCTTCCAAGCCCTGTGTTAAGTCCACTGGGGAGATCCAATGGGGTGAACCCACTGTCAGTCCCCAATAGCCTTAGTTTAGCTGGGCCAAGTATAACACTTGGCACTGGGCTAGTTCTCCCTTCATCCCCACTCACATCTGTATCCCCATCACTTTCTTCCTCTGTGGTAGGCATCCCATCTAAGGGGTGACTATTGGGAAGGGGTACTTCAGTGGCATCTTCAGAAGGGGGGCCTCCTGTTCCTGTCCCTAAGGGGGCTAACTGGGAAGCTTTCTTGAGTGCTCTCTGATTCTCATCATTCTGTAAGAGCTCTCTGAGCTCAGCAGAGTTTGGGTTCTTGGGCTGTTTAAGGCCTCTAAGAGTTGCCAAATGCCTGAGCTCATTCTGATTAAGGGTAGCAAAGCTGGATGGTGCCCTCTGGGGGTCACTCTCAACCGAGATGGGTACAGTGGACCCCTCTGCCCCGGCCATTGCTCTTAAGTGTGGGTGGATGTGTTGCAATCTACCTACACTTGGGTTTACCTACTAAACCTATCTAGTAGTTGTAGTCAGGGTGTGCTACTCCCTTTGCTCTACAACAACTAAGTTCAGTAGAACTTAAGTATATCTAATCTTGTTTTATATGTACCTACAGGTACCTATGTGATCTTTCAATTGGTAACCAAGAGATTACAATGGTAAAACACAGCAAGCTCAAATCCCACCGCTGCCACCAATGTGAGAAGTTGGCCTGGTATATGCTGTTCACTAGTTCTAGTGACCACCTTGTACCATGCCAAGCAACCCTTATGGTGTGGTTGTAAGTCAACCTTTTTGGACTAGCTGCCCTAGTGGTAGCGTAGGCTAAGCAGTCTTTGAGGCTAAACTCGTGAAGCGTGTTAAGCAAGCTGTTTTACCAATAGTAACCCCCTTTTATACCAATGAAAGGACACCACACAGATATATATTCAAAATATATATGTATTTATTTCTCAAAGTAACCCCTAGTCTCTTTATGAGCACAGGAGCACAAATCGTCAAACAAGATTATCACAGAATACACAGAAGTTGCACTTTATATGGATAGGCCCTGGTGGCCACTCGAACCATATACTAAAATAGTGGTATAAGTACCACGAGCAGGAAAGGGAAAAGGCCTAGGGCCTCTAGAATCGCTGGGCCTACAAGGAGCTAACGTCAGTTAGTGACCAGGAGGTCCACGGGTGGCGTGTGCAGAGCAAATAGTCACACGCGTGCTCCCATAGGTTTCAATGGGTGCGTAAAAAGTACAAAGTTACTGCAAAAGGAATCTTCCGGATGACCTAGGAACTTAAGATTTGGAACACAGGCACTAGAGATGTAATACTACACTTGGGCACCGGAGTACCAGCTTTACCTCACCCACAGGAAGCGGGTGCATAGGCCTCAAAGTGCGTCGGGTTTCTTCTATCTGTTCCGTTGAGCCTGGGACAAAGATGCTGCAGGCGGTCGGTCGGGAAGAGATGCAGTGGATCCAAGAGTGGATCGGAGATGTTGAAGACCTGTAAGCAGAGGGGACAGTGTTCACAGTCACTAGCCAGTGACCAGCGTGGCACCAGGTGGGTACCAGGCGATGTCGGGCGCAAACAGGTGATGAGGGGTAGCTTGTCTCCGCAGCCACGTGGTCCCTGAAGGTCGACGACGTCCAGGAGTCGGCTCACGAGCTGTCCCACGCAGGCTCTCGCTGTCGGCGGTGTCGGCGACTTGATCGAAGCAAACAAGCCTTGGCAAAAGCAATTGCAGGAGGATTCGGAAATCAGCTGTTGGTTCTGACCAGCAAGGTCATAGGGATTGCTCCTTTGGAGGGGAGCAAGGGCCAGTCTGGAGCAACCAGACCAGCGGTGTTTGTCGTAGATTTCGTCGCCAAGATGGCCACTAGCCAGCGGGCCAGCAACCGGTTAGGCGCGTCGAGTGGCAAAATGCAGAAGGGCCCCACGCAGATCGTGGAGATGCTGGAGGGCTCACCTTTGGTGCAGATGCTGCTCGAGGGTTGGGCTTCTCAGGACCCAAAGCACAACTTAGAGGGAGCCTCGGTTGTTGCACTGGTCAGCTTGTCGTAGTCGTTCCAAGATGGCTGGCTCCACGTGTCTCGGTGCCTCCACGGGTCTCCTCTTTGCAGGGACTGTGGATCGGGCGGTGAGAGGTCTGGAGGTCCAGGTCTTGTCAGTCTCTGGGCTCGGGCTCCGGCGGGAGGCGGCGGCAAAGCAGACGTTGATTCGCTGGATGGTGCTTGCGTTAGCAAGGTGGTCACTCCCTGACCACAGGGGAGATTTTCTTCAGTCTTCTGTGCAGCAGAATGTCGAAGTTCCCGTCTTCTTCTTAGTTTCAAGTTGATTCCAGGACGTCTGAAGTCTTAGGACACAGCTCCTACCTTTATTCGGATTCTAGGGGCCGGACTACCTGCTAGGTCCCTCCCTATGGGTGGGACCAGGAAGGGGGGTGGTTACACCCCCAATCCTTTGTCCAGCTCGCCCCAGGCCCGGGACTGGTGTGCCCCAGGACCGGTTTGAACTGGCATATGCACCGAGGCTCCTTGTGAGCCACAGGCATGTCTGGTTTCTTTCAAGCCCTACCTGACCAATACACAAAATCCTGTCTGGGGTGGTGCACGCACCTCCCCTGGCAGGAAACCCTTTGTCCACACCTCCCAAGCTGGAAGGACTCCCAGCAGCAGGAGGGCAGACTTGTGTCTGTGGTGGCAGCATCCATTTTGTGGAGCTGAGGCTATGTCTGATTTTACCCGGGTTTCAGGTACTGTACATGTCGTGTCCCTCTAGAAGGGTGGAATGCTAACCCCGTCGCCAGAATTGGCGAGGGGTTAGTATTCCAATTCGTATGACACCTTACTCGACATGTTTTGATAAAGCCAAACCAAAGATAGCATTTAACCGCGAGGTTCATAATGCACTTAAGAGTATATGGTATGACGATATCTGGAAACAGTAGAAGGAAGTTGTTCCGACCACTGCAGACAGGCTCAGCTCATGCCAGAGCACCATCTCACATGGAACCAAGCACTCTGCCTTCAGGATTGTTAAGGCCTGCCATAGGAGTGACTTATAGGTTACCAGGTGTCCCATTTAAGTTTAGGTATAGGTATACTACACCTAAGTAAGAGGTGATTACACCAACTTACCCCAGCTGAGTGATCAGCCAGTTGTGTCAGATTGTTAGGCCAAGCCTGGGGTGGCATAATACATGCTTCAGCCCCTGGCAGGCCTTGGATACACCAATGCCCTGGGTACCTAGTGTACACTGGTACAGGGGCTGACAGGGTGATCCAACCAATTGGGTATGTACCTAGGGTACATGGAGTCCATTTTACAGAGAGAGCAGATAGCCTGAGAGCCTGAATGGCAGGATCTCAGGCCAACTAAGTCGAAAAACCAGCTAGACACTAGGCAAAAATTTGGGGGTAACCATAGTCAGATATCCACCTTCCTACACAGTGTCAGTCAGTCAGTCAGTGTCAGTCAGTGTCAGTCAGTGTCAGTCAGTGTCAGTCAGTCATTGTCAGTCTGTGTCAGCCAGTGTCAGCCAGTGTCAGCCAGTGTCAGCCAGTGTCAGCCAGTGTCTTTCAGTCAGTGTCAGTCAGAGTCTGTCAGTCAGTGTCAGTCAGTGTCAGTCAGTTAGTCAGTGTCAGTCAGTCAGTCAGTGTCAGTCAGTGTCAGTCAGTGTCAGTCAGTGTCAGTCAGTGTCAGTCAGTGTCTGTCAGTCAGGGTCTGTCAGACAGTGTCTGTCAGTGTCAGTCAGTGTCAGTCAGTGTCTGTCAGTGTCAGTCAGTGTCAATCAGTGTCTGTCAGTCAGTGTCTGTCAGTGTCTGTCAGTGTCAGTCAGTGTCAGTCAGTATCTGTCAGTGTCTGTCAGTCAGTGTCAGTCAGTGTCAGTCAGTGTCAGTCAGTCAGTGTCAGGCAGTGTCAGTCAGTGTCAGTCAGTGTCAGTCAGTGTCAGTCAGTCAGTGTCAGTCAGTCAGTGTCTGTCAGTCAGTGTCAGTCAGTCAGTCAGTGTCAGTCAGTCAGTCAGTGTCAGTCAGTGTCAGTCAGTCATTGTCAGTCAGTGTCAGCCAGTGTCAGCAAGTGTCAGCCAGTGTCTTTCAGTCAGTGTCAGTCAGAGTCTGTCAGTCAGTGTCAGTCAGTGTCAGTCAGTGTCAGTCAGTGTCAGTCAGTGTCTGTCAGTCAGTGTCAGCCAGTGTCAGCCAGTGTCAGCCAGTGTCTGTCAGTCAGTGTCAGTCAGTGTCCGCCAGTGTCAGCCAGTGTCAGCCAGTGTCTTTCAGTCAGTGTCAGTCAGAGTCTGTCAGTCAGTGTCAGTCAGTGTCAGTCAGTGTCAGTCAGTGTCAGTCAGTGTCTGTCAGCCAGTGTCAGTCAGTGTCTGTCAGTCAGTGTCAGTCAGTGTCAGTCAGTGTCTGTCAGTGTCTGTCAGCCAGTGTCAGTCAGTGTCAGTCAGTCAGTGTCAGTCAGTGTCAGTCAGTGTCAGTCAGTCATTGTCAGTCATTGTCAGTCATTGTCAGTCAGTGTCAGCCAGTGTCAGCCAGTGTCAGCCAGTGTCAGCCAGTGTCTTTCAGTCAGTGTCAGTCAGAGTCTGTCAGTCAGTGTCAGTCAGTGTCAGTCAGTGTCAGTCAGTCAGTGTCAGTCAGTGTCTGTCAGTCTGTGTCTGTCAGTGTCAGTCAGTGTCTGTCAGTCAGTGTCTGTCAGTGTCTGTCAGTGTCTGTCAGTCAGTGTCAGTCAGTCAGTGTCAGTCAGTGTCAGTCAGTGTCAGTCAGTGTCAGTCAGTAATTGTCAGTCATTGTCAGTCATTGTCAGCCAGTCTCAGCCAGTCTCAGCCAGTGTCTGCCAATGTCTTTCAGTCAGTGTCAGTCAGAGTCTGTCAGTCAGTGTCAGTCAGTGTCAGTCAGTGTCAGTCAGTCATTGTCAGTCAGTGTCAGCAAGTGTCAGCCAGTGTCAGCCAGTGATTTTCAGTCAGTGTCAGTCAGAGTCTGTCAGTCAGTGTCAGTCAGTGTCAGTCAGTGTCTGTCAGTCAGTGTCTGTCAGTGTCTGTCAGTGTCAGTCAGAGTCAGTCAGTGTCTGTCAGTCAGTGTCAGTCAGTGTCAGTCAGTGTCAGTCAGTCAGTGTCAGTCAGTGTCAGTCAGTGTCAGTCAGTGTCAGTCAGTCAGTGTCAGTCAGTCAGTGTCTGTCAGTCAGTGTCAGTCAGTTCGTCAGTGTCAGTCAGTGTCAGTCAGTGTCAGTCAGTCATTGTCAGTCTGTGTCAGCCAGTGTCAGCCAGTGTCTTTCAGTCAGTGTCAGTCAGAGTCTGTCAGTCAGTGTCAGTCAGTGTCACTCAGTGTCTGTCAGTCAGTGTCTGTCAGTGTCTGTCAGTGTCTGTCAGTGTCAGTCAGTGTCTGTCAGTCAGTGTCATTCAGTGTCAGTCAGTCAGTGTCAGTCAGTGTCAGTCAGTGTCAGTCAGTCAGTGTCAGTCAGTCAGTGTCTGTCAGTCAGTGTCAGTCAGTCAGTCAGTGTCAATCAGTGTCAGTCAGTGTCAGTCAGTGTCAGTCAGTGTCAGTCAGTGTCAGTCAGTCATTGTCAGTCAGTGTCAGCCAGTGTCAGCAAGTGTCAGCCAGTGTCAGCCAGTGTCTTTCAGTCAGTGTCAGTCAGAGTCTGTCAGTCAGTGTCAGTCAGTGTCAGTCAGTGTCAGTCAGTGTCAGTCAGTGTCTGTCAGTCAGTGTCAGCCAGTGTCAGCCAGTGTCTGTCAGTCAGTGTCAGTCATTGTCAGCCAGTGTCAGCCAGTGTCTTTCAGTCAGTGTCAGTCAGAGTCTGTCAGTCAGTGTCAGTAAGTGTCAGTCAGTGTCAGTCAGTGTCAGTCAGTGTCAGTCAGTGTCAGTCAGTGTCAGTCAGTCATTGTCAGTCATTGTCAGCCAGTGTCAGCCAGTGTCAGCCAGTGTCAGCCAGTGTCAGCCTGTGCCTTTCAGTCAGTGTCAGTCAGAGTCTGTCAGTCAGTGTCAGTCAGTGTCAGTCAGTGTCAGTCAGTCAGTGTCAGTCAGTGTCAGTCAGTCATTGTCAGTCATTGTCAGTCATTGTCAGTCAGTGTCAGCCAGTGTCAGCCAGTGTCAGCCAGTGTCAGCCAGTGTCTTTCAGTCAGTGTCAGTCAGAGTCTGTCAGTCAGTGTCAGTGTCAGTCAGTGTCAGTCAGTGTCAGTCAGTGTCAGTCAGTGTCAGTCAGTCAGTGTCAGTCAGTCAGTCAGTGTCAGTCAGTGTCAGTCAGTGTCAGTCAGTCAGTCAGTGTCAGTCAGTGTCAGTCAGTGTCAGTCAGTCAGTCAGTGTCAGTCAGTGTCAGTCAGTGTCAGTCAGTCATTGTCAGTCATTGTCAGTCAGTGTCAGTCAATCATTGTCAGTCAGTGTCAGTCAGTCATTGTCAGTCAGTGTCAGTCATTGTCAGTCAGTGTCAGCCAGTGTCAGCCAGTGTCAGCCGGTGTCTTTCAGTCAGTGTCAGTCAGAGTCTGTCAGTCAGTGGCAGTCAGTGTCAGTCAATGTCAGTCAGTGTCAGTCAGTCAGTCAGTGTCAGTCAGTGTCTGTCAGTGTCAGTCAGTGTCAGTCAGTGTCTGTCAGTCAGTGTCAGTCAGTCATTCAGTGTCAGTCAGTGTCAGTCAGTGTCTGTCAGTGTCAGTCAGTGTCAGTCAGTGTCTGTCAGTGTCAGTGTAGGAGAGTAGGGTCTGCTATCCTATGGTCACCCCAAATTTTTGCTTTTTGCTTCACTGGTTTTTGACATATTGAGGCTGTGGGCCTGCCAATCAGACCCCCAGCCTGCTGTTCTCTCTACTAAATTAAAACTATGCACCCTAGGTGCATAACCAATTGGAAGTGGATCACCCTGTCAGCCCCTGTACCAGTGTACACTAGGTACCCAGGGCATTGGTGTACCCAAGGCCTGCCAAGGGCTGAAGCATGTATTATGCCACCCCAGGCTTGGCCTAACAATTTGACACAACTGGCTGATCACTCAGCTGGGGTAAGTTGGTGTAATCACCTCTTACTTAGGTGTAGTATACCTATACCTAACCTTAAATGGGACACCTGGTAACCTATAAGTCACTCCTATGGCAGGCCTTAACAATCCTGAAGGCAGAGTGCTTGGTTCCATGTGAGATGGTGCTCTGGCATGAGCTGAGCCTGTCTGCAGTGGTCGGAACAACTTCCTTCTACTGTTTCCAGATATCGTCATACCATATACTCTTAAGTGCATTATGAACCTCACGGTTAAATGCTATCTTTGGTTTGGCTTTATCAAAACATGTCGAGTAAGGTGTCATACGAATTGGAATACTAACCCCTCGCCAATTCTGGCGACGGGGTTAGCATTCCACCCTTCTAGAGGGACACGACATGTACAGTACCTGAAACCCAGGAAAAATCAGACATAGCCTCAGCTCCACAAAATGGATGCTGCCACCACAGACACAAGTCTGCCCTCCTGCTGCTGGGAGTCCTTCCAGCTTGGGAGGTGTGGACAAAGGGTTTCCTGCCAGGGGAGGTGCATGCACCACCCCAGACAGGATTTTGTGTATTGGTCAGGTAGGGCTTGAAAGAAACCAGACATGCCTGTGGCTCACAAGGAGCCTCGGTGCATATGCCAGTTCAAACCGGTCCTGGGGCACACCAGTCCCGGGCCTGGGGCGAGCTGGACAAAGGATTGGGGGTGTAACCACCCCCCTTCCTGGTCCCACCCTTAGGGAGGGACCTAGCAGGTAGTCCGGCCCCTAGAATCCGCTTAAAGGTAGGAGCTGTGTCCTAAGACTTCAGACATCCTGGAATCAACTTAACACTAAGAAGAAGACGGGAACTTCGACGCTCTGCTGCACAGAGGACTGAAGCCAATCTCCCCTGTGGTCAGGGAGTGACCACCTTGCTAACGCAAGCACCATCCAGCGAATCAACGTCTGCTTTGCCGCCGCCTCCCGCCGGAGCCCGAGCCCAGAGACTGACAAGACCTGGACCTCCAGACCTCTCACCGCCCGATCCACAGTCCCTGAAAAGAGGAGACCCGTGGAGGCACTGAGACACATGGAGCCAGCCATCTTGGAACGACTACGACAAGCTGACAAGTGCAACAACCGAGGCTCCCTCCAAGTTGTGCTTTGGGATCTGAGAAGCCCAACACCCGAGCAGCATCTGCACCAAAGGTGAGCCCTCCAGCATCTCCACGATCTGCGTGGGGCCCTTCTGCATTTTGCCACTCGACGCGCCTAACCGGTTGCTGGCCCGCTGGCTAGTAGCCATCTTGGCGGCGAACTTCAAGAAATACACCACTGGTCTGGTTGCTCCAGACTGGCCCTTGCTCCCCTCCAAAGGAGCAGTCCTTCTGACCTTGCTGGTCAGAACCATCAGCTTATTTCATCTCCTACAACAATTGCTTTTGCCAAGGCTTGTTTGCTTCGATCAAGTCGCCGACACCGCCGACAGCGAGAGCCTGCGTGGGACAGCTCTTGAACTGACTCCTGGACGTCGTCAACGTCCAGGGACCACGTGGCTGCAGAGACAAGCTACACCTTTCTTCCTGTTTGCACCCGACATTGCCTGGTACCCACCTGGTGCCACGCTGGTCACTGGCTAGTGACTGTGAACACTGTCCCCTCTGCTTACAGGTCTTCAACATCTCCGATCCACTCTTGGATCCACTGCATCTCTCCCGGACCGACCGCCTGCAGCATCTTTGTCTTCAGGCTCCACGGAACAGATAGAAGAAACCCGACGCACTTCGAGGCCTATGCACCCGCTTCCTGTGGGTGAGGTAAAGCTGGCACACCTGTGCCCAAGTGTAGCATTACATCTCTAGTGCCTGTGTTCCAAATCTTGAGTTCCTAGTCCATCCGGAAGATCCTCTTTGCAGTAACTTTGTACTTTTTACGCACCCATTGAAACCTATGGGGGCACGCGTGTGACTATTTGCTCTGCACACGCCACCCGTGGACCTCCTGGTCACTAACTGACGTTAGCTCCTTGTAGGCCCAGCGATTCTAGAGGCCCTAGGCCTTTTCCCTTTTCTGTTCGTGGTACTTATACCACTATTTTAGTATATGGTTCGAGCGGCCACCAGGGCCTATCCATATAAAGTGCAACTTCTGTGTATTCTACTGTAATCTTGTTTGACGATTTGTGCTCCTGTGCTCATAAAGAGACTAGGGGTTACTTTGAGAAATAAATACATATATATTTTGAATATATATCTGTGTGGTGTCCTTTCATTGGTATAAAAGGGGGTTACATTTGGTAAAACAGCTGGCTTAACACGCTTCACGAGTTTAGCCTCAAAGACTGCTTAGCCTACGCTACCACTAGGGCAGCTAGTCCGAAAAGGTTGACTTACAACCACACCATAAGGGTTGCTTGGCATGGTACAAGGTGATCACTTTAACTAGTGAGCATCATATACCAGGCCAACTTCTCACATTGGTGAGCAGCGGTTGGATTTGAGCTTGCTGTGTTTTACCATTGTAATCTCTTGGTTACCAATTGAAAGATCACATAGGTACCTGTAGGTACATATAAAACAAGATTAGATATACATAAGTTCTACTGAACTTATTTGTTGTAGAGCAAAGGGAGTAGCACACCCTGACTACAACTACTAGATAGGTTTAGTAGGTAAACCCAAGTGTAGGTAGATTGCAACACATCCACCCACACTTAAGAGCAATGGCCGGGGCAGAGGGGTCCACTGTACCCATCTCTGTTGAGAGTGACCCCCAGAGGGCACCATCCAGCTTTGCTACCCTTAACCAGAATGAGCTCAGGCATTTGGCAACTCTTAGAGGCCTTAAACAGCCCAAGAACCCTACCTCTGCTGAGCTCAGAGAACTCTTACAAAATGATGAGAATCAGAGAGAACTCAAGAAAGCTTCCCAGTTAGCCCCCTTAGGGTCAGGAACAGGAGGCCCCCCTTCTGAAGATGCTACAGAGGTACCCAGTTCCAATAGCCATCCCTTAGATGAGAATTATACTACAGGGGAGGAAAGTGGTGAGGATACAGAAAGTAGTGATGATGAAGGGAGAACTAGCCCAGTGCCAAGTGTTATACTTGGCCCAGCTAAACTAAGGCTATTGGGGATTGACAGTGGGTTTACCCCATTGGATCTCCCCAGTGGACTTAACACAGGGCTTGGGAGGCAAAGGAATCGCTCAGGTGACTCCAATGCTTCTCATGGCTCTAGAGGCTCTCAAGGTCACACCAGGAAGAGGATGACCACCCCTCAGAGGAGGGAACATGAGGCCAGAATGCAGGAAGCCCAGCTGAGGATCAGGAAGCAGGAGCTAGAAGTAGCCCTGATGGAAGAAAAACTGAACAAGGCTAGGCAACCTAGAGAGAGTGGGTCTATACCCACTGGTGGCAGCATTGTCCCTAAGGACAAAGATAGGGTCTTTGATAATAGGAACCTGTCTAAGGTTGTGCCCCCCTACAAAAGTGGGGATGACATCCACAAATGGATAACTGCTCTTGAGAGAGCCTGCAAAGTACAGCAGGTTCCTGAAGACCAGTGGGCAGCAATCCTCTGGCTCTCCTTTGAAGGAAGAGGCAGAGACAGACTCCTCACTGTTAGAGAAGAGGATGTCAGAAATTACAGAGTCCTGAAGAGTGTTCTGGTAGATGGGTTAGGCTTAACCACTGAACAGTACAGAGACACCCAAAAGACACAGACTCAGGACTGGTCTGAATATGTTGAATGTGCCACTAAGGCTTTGGAGGGTTGGTTGCTGGGAAGTAAGGTATCTGATTTTACAGGATTGTATAATTTGATGATGAGAGAACAGATTTTAAATAACTGTCAAAACCAGCAACTGCATCAACACTTGGTTGACTCTGATCTGACCTCTCCCCAAGAATTGGGAAAGAAGGCAGACAAATGGGTCAGAACCAGGGTTAAGCAAAAGAACCAGAACCAGGGCCAAGGGGGTGATCAGAAGAAAACAGACCAGAAGGGTGGAGATCAGAAATCTAAAGACCAGAAGTCTTCAACAGGGCCCCAAACTACTGCTAAGGAGGGTGGGTCCCAACAACAGTCCAAAAAGAAGAAAGAAGGTCAAAAGAAACCCTGGTGCAATCATTGCAAAAATACAACTCACTGGACTAGTGATTGCAAAAAGGGTGGAGCCCCCAACACTGTTGCCCCTAAGGCACCTGCTCCCAGTACTACTGTTAGCAGTGTTGGTCCCCAGACAAAGGGTGTAGTGGGAATCACTATGGGAACTGAAGGAGATTCTGACTTAGACAGAACCCTGACACAGGCAGTCTTGATCTGTGATGGGGACATTGATTTGTCCCTGACTGTGAGCCCCAGTAACCTGGGCAAGTACAGACAGACTCCTTTAATTAATGAAAAAGTGGCTCAAGCCTACAGGGACACATGTGCCAGTGTCACTATGGTGACACCAGGCTTTGTGGACCCTGGACAGTACATACCAGGTGAGAACTACCTGGTGACCAATGCCAGCAATGCCACTACTTCACATAGTGTGGCAGCTGTTAACTTGGGGAGGGGTAACTGGCCTCAAAAGGGTTGTGGTTAGTGCAGACCTCCCGGTAGAATGTTTGTTGGGCAATGACCTAGAGAGTTCTCTATGGTCAGAAGTGGAGTACAGGACTCATGCAGAGATGTTAGGTATATCATCACATGTCCTTGCTGTGACCAGGTCACAGGCCAAAAAGTGCCTCACTGAACCTCAGGTCTTGGATCCTGGAACAATGGACCAAGCACCTACCAAGAAGAAGAACAGGAGGGTCAAGGCTGTGCCTTCCCCCCTGCCTCAGAGTGATGATCAGCCTTCCCAGGAAGCTGATCTAGAGGACCCTGAAGGAACTGTCCCTGAAGAGCTTGAACCTGATCAGGTTGAGTTTCTGGGGACAGGGGGACCTTCAAGGGCTGACTTGAGGCAGGCTCAGTTATCCTGTCCCTCTCTTGAACCCCTCAGACAGCTGGCTGCTGCTGAGGCTGCTGGGAATGCTCAAGGTACCCATAAAGTGTATTGGGATGAAGGGCTCCTTTATTCAGAGGCTAGAGACCCCAAGCCTGGTGCTACCAGGAGGTTGGTTATACCTCTGCAATTTAGGGGCTTCCTTCTCACCTTGGCCCATGACATTCCTTTAGCAGGACACTTAGGCCAGAATAAGACTTGGGACAGGCTTGTCCCTCACTTTCACTGGCCTCACATGAATGAAGATACAAAGGAGTTTTGTCGCTCCTGTGTTACCTGCCAAGCCAGTGGCAAATCAGGTGGCACAACAAAGGCCCCCCTAATACCACTACCTGTGGTGGGGGTCCCCTTTGAAAGAGTGGGAATAGACATAGTGGGTCCCATGGATCCTCCCACTGCATCTGGGCACAGATTTATACTGGTGGTAGTGGATCATGCCACCAGGTATCCAGAGGCAATTCCCCTTAGGACCACTACAGCTCCTATTGTGGCCAGGGCCCTGCTGGGAGTATTCTCCAGAGTGGGGTTTCCTAAGGAGGTAGTATCTGACAGAGGTACCAACTTTATGTCAGGATACTTGACAGCTATGTGGAAGGAATGTGGTGTCAACTACAAGTTCACCACCCCTTATCACCCACAATGCAATGGGCTTGTTGAGAGATTCAACAAGACCCTAAAGGGTATGATCAAAGGATTACCTGAAAAGCTCAGGCGAAGATGGGACATCCTTCTCCCCTGCCTTCTGTTTGCTTACAGAGAGGTCCCACAAAAAGGAGTTGGCTACAGCCCCTTTGAATTGTTGTTTGGGCACCCTGTGAGAGGCCCACTGTGTTTGGTGAAGGAAGGATGGGAGTTACCTCTCAAAAAGCCTAAGCTAGACATAGTGGACTATGTACTTGGTCTCCGCTCCAGGATGGCTGAGTATATGGAGAAGGCATCCAAAAACCTTGAGGCAAGCCAGGCCTTACAGAAAGCTTGGCATGACCAAAAGGCTGTCTTGGTTGAGTTTCAGCCAGGACAGAAGGTATGGGTGTTGGAGCCAGTGGCCCCAGCAGCACTCCAAGACAAATGGTCTGGACCCCATACAATCCTGGAAAAGAAGGGAGAGGTCACCTACTTGGTCGACCTAGGAACTCCCAGGAGTCCCCACAGGGTACTCCATGTTAACAGGCTTAAAGCATATGTTGACAGGGCAGACATGGGCTTGCTCATGGCTACAGATGAGGGACAGGAGGAAGAGAGTGACCCTCTCCCAGACCTGTTGTCTCAGAACCCTGAAGATGGCTCAGTTGAAGGAGTGACCCTTGGAGGCAACCTCACTGCCCATCAGCAGACTGAATGTAGACAGGTTCTACAATCATTTTCACATATGTTTTCCTTGATACCTAGTCAAACTGACTGGTGTACCCATGTGGTGGACACTGGTGACAGTCTGCCTGTAAAGAACAAGCTTTACAGACAACCTGACCACGTCAGGGACTGTATAAAGGCTGAGGTACATAAAATGCTGGAATTAGGTGTCATTGAACCCTCAGAGAGCCCCTGGGCTAGCCCAGTGGTTCTGGTCCCCAAACCTCACACCAAAGATGGCAAGAGAGAGATGAGGTTCTGTGTGGACTACAGGGGTCTCAATGCTGTCACCAGGACAGATGCACACCCTATTCCAAGGGCAGATGAGCTCATAGACAAACTAGCTTCTGCAAAGTTTTTGAGCACATTTGACTTAACAGCTGGCTATTGGCAAATCAGATTAGCTGAGAAGTCTAAGGCCAAAACAGCATTCTCAACCCCAGGTGGGCACTACCAGTTTGTGGTGATGCCCTTTGGTCTGAAGAATGCACCTGCCACCTTCCAAAGGCTGGTGAACCAAGTCCTTACTGGGTTGGATGACTTTTGCGCGGCATATCTGGATGACATTGCTGTCTTTAGCTCCACCTGGGAGGATCACCTGATCCACCTGAAGAAGGCTCTTGAGGCTCTGCAAAGGGCAGGCCTCACTATCAAGGCTACTAAGTGCCAGATAGGGCAGAGTAAGGTTGTATATTTGGGCCACCTTGTAGGTGGAGGCCAAGTTCAACCACTGGAGAGTAAGATACAATCCATCAAGGACTGGTCCCCTCCAACCACCCAGACTCAAGTTCGAGCTTTCTTGGGCTTGACTGGGTACTACAGGAAGTTTGTTAAGAACTATGGGTCCATTGTGACTCCTCTTAATGATCTGACATCCAAGAAGATGCCCAAAAAGGTTCAGTGGACAGTAAGCTGTCAAAAGGCATTTGATGACCTGAAGGAGGCCATGTGCTCTGCACCTATCCTGAAAAGTCCTGACTACTCCAAAGAGTTTATTGTCCAAACAGATGCTTCTGAGTTGGGTGTGGGAGCTGTGCTGTCACAACTTAATGTAGATGGTCAAGACCAACCCATTGCTTTTATTAGCAGAAGGTTGACCCCCAGAGAGAAGAATTGGTCAGCTATTGAGAGGGAGGTCTTTGCTGTGGTGTGGGCCCTGAAGAAGCTGAGGCCATACTTGTTTGGCACTCACTTCAAGATTCAGACCGACCATAAGCCCCTCTTGTGGCTAAATCAGATGAAGGGTGAAAACCCCAAACTGCTTAGGTGGTCCATTTCCCTACAGGGGATGGACTTTACAGTGGAGCACCGGCCAGGTACTGACCATGGGAATGCAGATGGTCTCTCCAGGTACTTCCACTTAGGACATGAAGACGAGACTGGTCAAGGCTAGTTTAATGTCCCAGCGTTTGGGGGGGGGTTGTGTAGGAGAGTAGGGTCTGCTATCCTATGGTCACCCCAAATTTTTGCTTTTTGCTTCACTGGTTTTTGACATATTGAGGCTGTGGGCTTGCCAATCAGACCCCCAGCCTGCTGTTCTCTCTACTAAATTAAAACTATGCACCCTAGGTGCATAACCAATTGGAAGTGGATCACCCTGTCAGCCCCTGTACCAGTGTACACTAGGTACCCAGGGCATTGGTGTACCCAAGGCCTGCCAAGGGCTGAAGCATGTATTATGCCACCCCAGGCTTGGCCTAACAATTTGACACAACTGGCTGATCACTCAGCTGGGGTAAGTTGGTGTAATCACCTCTTACTTAGGTGTAGTATACCTATACCTAACCTTAAATGGGACACCTGGTAACCTATAAGTCACTCCTATGGCAGGCCTTAACAATCCTGAAGGCAGAGTGCTTGGTTCCATGTGAGATGGTGCTCTGGCATGAGCTGAGCCTGTCTGCAGTGGTCGGAACAACTTCCTTCTACTGTTTCCAGATATCGTCATACCATATACTCTTAAGTGCATTATGAACCTCACGGTTAAATGCTATCTTTGGTTTGGCTTTATCAAAACATGTCGAGTAAGGTGTCATACGAATTGGAATACTAACCCCTCGCCAATTCTGGCGACGGGGTTAGCATTCCACCCTTCTAGAGGGACACGACATGTACAGTACCTGAAACCCGGGAAAAATCAGACATAGCCTCAGCTCCACAAAATGGATGCTGCCACCACAGACACAAGTCTGCCCTCCTGCTGCTGGGAGTCCTTCCAGCTTGGGAGGTGTGGACAAAGGGTTTCCTGCCAGGGGAGGTGCATGCACCACCCCAGACAGGATTTTGTGTATTGGTCAGGTAGGGCTTGAAAGAAACCAGACATGCCTGTGGCTCACAAGGAGCCTCGGTGCATATGCCAGTTCAAACCGGTCCTGGGGCACACCAGTCCCGGGCCTGGGGCGAGCTGGACAAAGGATTGGGGGTGTAGCCACCCCCCTTCCTGGTCCCACCCTTAGGGAGGGACCTAGCAGGTAGTCCGGCCCCTAGAATCCGCTTAAAGGTAGGAGCTGCGTCCTAAGACTTCAGACATCCTGGAAGCAACTTAACACTAAGAAGAAGACGGGAACTTCGACGCTCTGCTGCACAGAGGACTGAAGCCAATCTCCCCTGTGGTCAGGGAGTGACCACCTTGCTAACGCAAGCACCATCCAGCGAATCAACGTCTGCTTTGCCGCCGCCTCCCGCCGGAGCCCGAGCCCAGAGACTGACAAGACCTGGACCTCCAGACCTCTCACCGCCCGATCCACAGTCCCTGAAAAGAGGAGACCCGTGGAGGCACCGAGACACGTGGAGCCAGCCATCTTGGAACGACTACGACAAGCTGACAAGTGCAACAACCGAGGCTCCCTCCAAGTTGTGCTTTGGGATCTGAGAAGCCCAACACCCGAGCAGCATCTGCACCAAAGGTGAGCCCTCCAGCATCTCCACGATCTGCGTGGGGCCCTTCTGCATTTTGCCACTCGACGCGCCTAACCGGTTGCTGGCCCGCTGGCTAGTAGCCATCTTGGCGATGAACTTCAAGAAATACACCGCTGGTCTGGTTGCTCCAGACTGGCCCTTGCTCCCCTCCAAAGGAGCAGTCCTTCTGACCTTGCTGGTCAGAACCATCAGCTTATTTCATCTCCTACAACAATTGCTTTTGCCAAGGCTTGTTTGCTTCGATCAAGTCACCGACACCGCCGACAGCGAGAGCCTGCGTGGGACAGCTCGTGAACCGACTCCTAGACGTCGTCGACCTCCAGGGACCACGTGGCTGCAGAGACAAGCTACACCTTTCTTCCTGTTTGCACCCGACATTGCCTGGTACCCACCTGGTGCCACGCTGGTCACTGGCTAGTGACTGTGAACACTGTCCCCTCTGCTTACAGGTCTTCAACATCTCCGATCCACTCTTGGATCCACTGCATCTCTCCCGGACCGACCGCCTGCAGCATCTTTGTCTTTAGGCTCCACGGAACAGATAGAAGAAACCCGACGCACTTCGAGGCCTATGCACCCGCTTCCTGTGGGTGAGGTAAAGCTGGCACACCTGTGCCCAAGTGTAGTATTACATCTCTAGTGCCTGTGTTCCAAATCTTGAGTTCCTAGTCCATCCGGAAGATCCTCTTTGCAGTAACTTTGTACTTTTTACGTACCCATTGAAACCTATGGGGGCACGCGTGTGACTATTTGCTCTGCACACGCCACCCGTGGACCTCCTGGTCACTAACTGACGTTAGCTCCTTGTAGGCCCAGCGATTCTAGAGGCCCTAGGCCTTTTCCCTTTTCTGTTCGTGGTACTTATACCACTATTTTAGTATATGGTTCGAGCGGCCACCAGGGCCTATCCATATAAAGTGCAACTTCTGTGTATTCTACTGTAATCTTGTTTGACGATTTGTGCTCCTGTGCTCATAAAGAGACTAGGGGTTACTTTGAGAAATAAATACATATATATTTTGAATATATATCTGTGTGGTGTCCTTTCATTGGTATAAAAGGGGGTTACATTTGGTAAAACAGCTGGCTTAACACGCTTCACGAGTTTAGCCTCAAAGACTGCTTAGCCTACGCTACCACTAGGGCAGCTAGTCCGAAAAGGTTGACTTACAACCACACCATAAGGGTTGCTTGGCATGGTACAAGGTGATCACTTTAACTAGTGAGCATCATATACCAGGCCAACTTCTCACAGTCAGCCAGTGTCAGCCAGTGGCTTTCAGTCAGTGTCAGTCAGTCTGTCAGTCAGTGTCAGTCAGTGTCAGTCAGTGTCAGTCAATGTCAGTCAGTGTCAGTCAGTCAGTCAGTGTCAGTCAGTGTCTGTCAGTCAGTGTCTGTCAGTCAGTGCCTGTCAGTCAGTGTCAGTCAGTCAGTGTCAGTCAGTGTCAGTCAGTGTCAGTCAGTCATTGTCAGTCATTGTCAGTCAGTGTCAGTCATTGTCAGTCAGTGTCAGCCAGTGTCAGCCAGTGTCAGCCAGTGTCTTTCAGTCAGTGTCAGTCAGAGTCTGTCAGTCAGTGTCAGTCAGTTAGTCAGTGTCAGTCAGTCAGTCAGTATCAGTCAGTGTCAGTCAGTGTCAGTCAGTGTCAGTCAGTCAGTCAGTGTCAGTCAGTGTCTGTCAGTGTCAGTCAGTGTCAGTCAGTGTCTGTCAGTCAGTGTCAGTCAGTCAGTCAGTGTCAGTCAGTGTCAGTCAGTGTCTGTCAGTGTCAGTCAGTGTCAGTCAGTGTCTGTCAGTGTCAGCCAGTGTCAGCCAGTGGCTTTCAGTCAGTGTCAGTCAGTCTGTCAGTCAGTGTCAGTCAGTGTCAGTCAGTGTCAGTCAATGTCAGTCAGTGTCAGTCAGTCAGTCGGTGTCAGTCAGTGTCTGTCAGTCAGTGTCTGTCAGTCAGTGTTTGTCAGTCAGTGTCAGTCAGTCAGTGTCAGTCAGTGTCAGTCAGTGTCAGTCAGTCATTGTCATTCATTGTCAGTCAGTGTCAGTCATTGTCAGTCAGTGTCAGCCAGTGTCAGCCAGTGTCAGCCAGTGTCTTTCAGTCAGTGTCAGTCAGAGTCTGTCAGTCAGTGTCAGTCAGTGTCAGTCAGTTAGTCAGTGTCAGTCAGTCAGTCAGTGTCAGTCAGTGTCAGTCAGTGTCAGTCAGTGTCAGTCAGTGTCTGTCAGTCAGGGTCTGTCAGTCAGTGTCTGTCAGTGTAAGTCAGTGTCAGTCAGTGCCTGTCAGTGTTAGTCAGTGTCAATCAGTGTCTGTCAGTCAGTGTCTGTCAGTGTCAGTCAGTGTCAGTCAGTGTCTGTCAGTGTCTGTCAGTGTCAGTCAGTGTCTGTCAGTGTCTGTCAGTGTCAGTCAGTGTCTGTCAGTCAGTGTCTGTCAGTGTCTGTCAGTGTCTGTCAGTGTCAGTCAGTGTCTGTCAGTCAGTGTCAGTGAGTGTCAGTCACTGTCAGTCAGTGTCAGTCAGTGTCAGTCAGTCAGTGTCAGTCAGTCAGTGTCTGTCAGTCAGTGTCAGTCAGTCAGTCAGTGTCAGTCAGTGTCAGTCAGTCAGTCAGTTTCAGTCAGTGTCAGTCATTGTCAGTCAGTGTCAGTCATTGTCAGTCAGTGTCAGCCAGTGTCAGCCAGTGTCTTTCAGTCAGTGTCAGTCAGAGTCTGTCAGTCAGTGTCAGTCAGTGTCAGTCAGTGTCTGTCAGTCAGTGTCAGCCAGTGTCAGCCAGTGTCAGCCAGTGTCTGTCAGTCAGTGTCAGTCAGTGTCAGCCAGTGTCAGCCAGTGTCAGCCAGTGTCTTTCAGTCAAAGTCTGTCAGTCAGTGTCAGTCAGTGTCAGTCAGTGTCAGTCAGTGTCTGTCAGTCAGTGTCTGTCAGTCATTGTCAGTCAGTGTCAGTCAGTGTCTGTCAGTGTCTGTCAGTGTCTGTCAGTCAGTGTCAGTCAGTGTCAGTCAGTCAGTGTCAGTCAGAGTCTGTCAGTCAGTGTCTGTCAGAGTCTGTCAGTCAGTGTCTGTCAGTGTCAGTCAGTGTCAGTCAGTGTCAGTCAGTGTCAGTCAGTCATTGTCAGACATTGTCAGTCATTGTCAGCCAGTGTCAGCCAGTGTCAGCCAGTGTCTGCCAGTGTCAGCCAGTGTCAGCCAGTGTCTTTCAGTCAGTGTCAGTCAGTGTCAGTCAGTCAGTGTCAGTCAGTGTCAGCCAGTGTCAGTCAGTCAGTGTCAGTCAGTCAGTGTCTGTCAGTCAGTGTCAGTCAGTCAGTCAGTGTCAGCCTATGTCAGCCAGTGTCAGCCAGTGTCTTTCAGTCAGTCAGAGTCTGTCAGTCAGTGTCAGTCAGTGTCAGTCAGTGTCTGTCAGTCAGTGTCAGTCAGTCAGTGTCAGTCAGTGTCAGTCAGTGTCAGTCAGTCAGTGTCAGTCAGTCAGTGTCTGTCAGTCAGTGTCAGTCAGTCAGTCAGTGTCAGTCAGTGTCAGTCAGTGTCAGTCAGTGTCAGTCAGTCATTGACAGTCAGTGTCAGCCAGTGTCAGCCAGTGTCTTTCAGTCAGTGTCAGTCAGAATCTGTCAGTCAGTGTCAGTCAGTGTCAGTCAGTGTCTGTCAGTCAGTGTCTGTCAGTGTCTGTCAGTCAGTGTCAGTCATTCAGTGTCAGTCAGTGTCAGTCAGTGTCAGTCAGTGTCAGTCAGTGTCAGTCAGTCAGTGTCTGTCAGTCAGTCAGTCAGTGTCAGTCAGTCAGTCAGTGTCAGTCAGTGTCAGTCAGTGTCAGTCAGTCATTGTCAGCAAGTGTCAGCCAGTGTCAGCCAGTGTCAGCCAGTGTCTTTCAGTCAGTGTCAGTCAGAGTCTGTCAGTCAGTGTCAGTCAGTGTCAGTCAGTGTCAGTCAGTGTCTGTCAGTCAGTGTCAGCCAGTGTCAGTCAGTGTCAGCCAGTGTCTGTCAGTCAGTGTCAGTCAGTGTCAGCCAGTGTCAGTCAGTGTCTTTCAGTCAGTGTCAGTCAGAGTCTGTCAGTCAGTGTCAGTCAGTGTCAGTCAGTGTCTTTCAGTCAGTGTCAGTCAGAGTCTGTCAGTCAGTGTCAGTCAGTGTCAGTCAGTGTCAGTCAGTCAGTGTCAGTCAGTGTCAGTCAGTGTCAGTCAGTCAGAGTCAGTCAGTGTCAGTCAGTGTCTGTCAGTCAGTGTCAGTCAGTCAGTCAGTGTCAGTCAGTGTCAGTCAGTGTCTGTCAATGTCAGTCAGTGTCAGTCAGTGTCTGTCAGTGTCAGCCAGTGTCAGCCAGTGGCTTTCAGTCAGTGTCAGTCAGTCTGTCAGTCAGTGTCAGTCAGTGTCAGTCAGAGTCAGTCAATGTCAGTCAGTGTCAGTCAGTCAGTCAGTGTCAGTCAGTGTCTGTCAGTCAGTGTCTGTCAGTCAGTGTTTGTCAGTCAGTGTCAGTCAGTCAGTGTCAGTCAGTGTCAGTCAGTGTCAGTCAGTGTCTGTCAGTGTCAGTCAGTCAGTGTCAGTCAGTCAGTGTCTGTCAGTCAGTGTCAGTCAGTCAGTCAGTGTCAGTCAGTGTCAGTCAGTGTCAGTCAGTCATTGACAGTCAGTGTCAGCCAGTGTCAGCCAGTGTCAGCCAGTGTCAGCCAGTGTCTTTCAGTCAGTGTCAGTCAGAATCTGTCAGTCAGTGTCAGTCAGTGTCTGTCAGTCAGTGTCTGTCAGTGTCTGTCAGTGTCAGTCAGTGTCTGTCAGTCAGTGTCAGTCATTCAGTGTCAGTCAGTGTCAGTCAGTGTCAGTCAGTCAGTGTCTGTCAGTCAGTCAGTCAGTGTCAGTCAGTCAGTCAGTGTCAGTCAGTGTCAGTCAGTGTCAGTCAGTCATTGTCAGCAAGTGTCAGCCAGTGTCAGCCAGTGTCAGCCAGTGTCTTTCAGTCAGTGTCAGTCAGAGTCTGTCAGTCAGTGTCAGTCAGTGTCAGTCAGTGTCAGTCAGTGTCTGTCAGTCAGTGTCAGCCAGTGTCAGTCAGTGTCAGCCAGTGTCTGTCAGTCAGTGTCAGTCAGTGTCAGCCAGTGTCAGCCAGTGTCAGCCTGTGTCGTTCAGTCAGTGTCAGTCAGAGTCTGTCAGTCAGTGTCAGTCAGTGTCAGTGTGAGAAGTTGGCCTGGTATATGATGCTCACTAGTTAAAGTGATCACCTTGTACCATGCCAAGCAACCCTTATGGTGTGGTTGTAAGTCAACCTTTTCGGACTAGCTGCCCTAGTGGTAGCGTAGGCTAAGCAGTCTTTGAGGCTAAACTCGTGAAGTGTGTTAAGCCAGCTGTTTTACCAAATGCAACCCCCTTTTATACCAATGAAAGGACACCACACAGATATATATTCAAAATATATATGTATTTATTTATCAAAGTAACCCCTAGTCTCTTTATGAGCACAGGAGCACAAATCGTCAAACAAGATTATCACAGAATACACAGAAGTTGCACTTTATATGGATAGGCCCTGGTGGCCACTCGAACCATATACTAAAATAGTGGTATAAGTACCACGAACAGAAAAGGGAAAAGGCCTAGGGCCTCTAGAATCGCTGGGCCTACAAGGAGCTAACGTCAGTTAGTGACCAGGAGGTCCACGGGTGGCGTGTGCAGAGCGAATAGTCACACGCGTGCTCCCATAGGTTTCAATGGGTGCGTAAAAAGTACAAAGTTACTGCAAAGGAGATCTTCCGGGTTAACTAGGAACTTAAGATTTGGAACACAGGCACTAGAGATGTATTACTACACTTGGGCACCGGAGTACCAGCTTTACCTCACCCACAGGAAGCAGGTGCATAGGCCTCAAAGTGCGTCGGGTTTCTTCTATCTGTTCCGTTGAGCCTGGGACAAAGATGCTGCAGGCGGTCGGTCCGGGAGAGATGCGGTGGATCCAAGGGTGGATCGGAGTTGCAGAAGACCTGAAAGCAGAGGGGACAGTGTTCACAGTCACTAGCCAGTGACCAGCGTGGCACCAGGTGGGTACCAGGCGATGTCGGGTGCAAACAGGAAGGAAGGTGTAGCTTGACTCTGCCGCCACGTGGTCCCTGAAGGTCGACGACGTCCAGGAGTCGAGTCACGAGCTGTCCCACGCACGCTCTCGCTGTCGGCGGTGTCGGCGACTTGATCGAAGCAAACAAGCATTGGCAAAAGCAATTGTTGTAGGCAAGGAGTTTAAGCTGATGGTTCTGACCAGCAAGGTCAGAGGAACTGCTCCTTTGGAGGGGAGCAAGGGCCAGTCTGGAGCAACCAGACCAGCGGTGTTTGTCGTAGATTTCGTCGCCAAGATGGCCACTAGCCAGCGGGCCAGCAACCGGTTAGGCGCGTCGAGTGGCAAAATGCAGAAGGGCCCCACGCAGATCGTGGAGATGCTGGAGGGCTCACCTTTGGTGCAGATGCTGCTCGAGGGTTGGGCTTCTCAGGACCCAAAGCACAACGTGGAGGGAGCCTCGGTTGTTGCACTGGTCAGCTTGTCGTAGTCGTTTCAAGATGGCTGGCTCCACGTGTCTCGGTGCCTCCACGGGTCTCCTCTTTGCAGGGACTGTGGATCGGGCGGTGAGAGGTCTGGAGGTCCAGGTCTTGTCAGTCTCTGGGCTCGGGCTCCGGCGGGAGGCGGCGGCAAAGCAGACGTTGATTCGCTGGATGGTGCTTGCGTTAGCAAGGTGGTCACTCCCTGACCACAGGGGAGATTGGCTTCAGTCCTCTGTGCGGCAGAGCGTCGAAGTTCCCGTCTTCTTCTTAGTTTCAAGTTGATTCCAGGATGTCTGAAGTCTCAGGACACAGCTCCTACCTTTATTCGGATTCTAGGGGCCGGACTACCTGCTAGGTCCCTCCCTATGGGTGGGACCAGGAAGGGGGGTGGTTACACCCCCAATCCTTTGTCCAGCTCGCCCCAGGCCCGGGACTGGTGTGCCCCAGGACCGGTTTGAACTGGCATATGCCCCGAGGCTCCTTGTGAGCCACAGGCATGTCTGGTTTCTTTCAAGCCCTACCTGACCAATACACAAAATCCTGTCTGGGGTGGTGCTCGCACCTCCCCTGGCAGGAAACCCTTTGTCCACACCTCCCAAGCTGGAAGGACTCCCAGCAGCAGGAGGGCAGACTTGTGTCTGTGGTGGCAGCATCCATTTTTTGGAGCTGAGGCTATGTCTGATTTTACCCGGGTTTCAGGTACTGTACATGTCGTGTCCCTCTAGAAGGGTGGAATGCTAACCCCGTCGCCAGAATTGGCGAGGGGTTAGTATTCCAATTCGTAGGACACCTTACTCGACATGTTTTGATAAAGCCAAACCAAAGATAGCATTTAACCGCGAGGTTCATAATGCACTTAAGAGTATATGGTATGACGATATCTGGAAACAGTAGAAGGAAGTTGTTCCGACCACTGCAGACAGGCTCAGCTCATGCCAGAGCACCATCTCACATGGAACCAAGCACTCTGCCTTCAGGATTGTTAAGGCCTGCCATAGGAGTGACTTATAGGTTACCAGGTGTCCCATTTAAGGTTAGGTATAGGTATACTACACCTAAGTAAGAGGTGATTACACCAACTTACCCCAGCTGAGTGATCAGCCAGTTGTGTCAAATCGTTAGGCCAAGCCTGGGGTGGCATAATACATGCTGCAGCCCTTGGCAGGCCTTGGGTACACCAATGCCCTGGGTACCTAGTGTACACTGGTACAGGGGCTGACAGGGTGATCCACTTCCAATTGGTTATGCACCTAGGGTGCATAGTTTTAATTTAGTAGAGAGAACAGCAGGCTGGGGGTCTGATTGGCAGGCCCACAGCCTCAATATGTCAAAAACCAGTGAAGCAAAAAGCAAAAATTTGGGGTGACCATAGGATAGCAGACCCTACTCTCCTACACAACCCCCCCCCAAACGCTGGGACATTAAACTAGCCTTGACCAGTCTCGTCTTCATGTCCTAAGTGGAAGTACCTGGAGAGACCATCTGCATTCCCATGGTCAGTACCTGGCCGGTGCTCCACTGTAAAGTCCATCCCCTGTAGGGAAATGGACCACCTAAGCAGTTTGGGGTTTTCACCCTTCATCTGATTTAGCCACAAGAGGGGCTTATGGTCGGTCTGAATCTTGAAGTGAGTGCCAAACAAGTATGGCCTCAGCTTCTTCAGGGCCCACACCACAGCAAAGGCCTCCCTCTCAATAGCTGACCAATTCTTCTCTCTGGGGGTCAACCTTCTGCTAATAAAAGCAATGGGTTGGTCTTGACCATCTACATTAAGTTGTGACAGCACAGCTCCCACACCCAACTCAGAAGCATCTGTTTGGACAATAAACTCTTTGGAGTAGTCAGGACTTTTCAGGATAGGTGCAGAGCACATGGCCTCCTTCAGGTCATCAAATGCCTTTTGACAGCTTACTGTCCACTGAACCTTTTTGGGCATCTTCTTGGATGTCAGATCATTAAGAGGAGTCACAATGGACCCATAGTTCTTAACAAACTTCCTGTAGTACCCAGTCAAGCCCAAGAAAGCTCGAACTTGAGTCTGGGTGGTTGGAGGGGACCAGTCCTTGATGGATTGTATCTTACTCTCCAGTGGTTGAACTTGGCCTCCACCTACAAGGTGGCCCAAATATACAACCTTACTCTGCCCTATCTGGCACTTAGTAGCCTTGATAGTGAGGCCTGCCCTCTGCAGGGCCTCAAGAGCCTTCTTCAGGTGGATCAGGTGATCCTCCCAGGTGGAGCTAAAGACAGCAATGTCATCAAGATATGCTGCACAAAAGTCATCCAACCCAGTAAGGACTTGGTTCACCAGCCTTTGGAAGGTGGCAGGTGCATTCTTCAGACCAAAGGGCATCACCACAAACTGATAATGCCCACCTGGGGTTGAGAATGCTGTTTTGGCCTTAGACTCCTCAGCTAATCTGATTTGCCAATAGCCAGCTGTTAAGTCAAATGTGCTCAAAAACTTTGCAGAAGCTAGTTTGTCTATGAGCTCATCTGCCCTTGGAATAGGGTGTGCATCTGTCCTGGTGACAGCATTGAGTCCTCTGTAATCCACACAGAACCTCATCTCTCTCTTGCCATCTTTGGTGTGAGGTTTGGGGACCAGAACCACTGGGCTAGCCCAGGGGCTCTCTGAGGGTTCAATGACACCTAATTCCAGCATTTTATGTACCTCAGCCTTTATACAGTCCCTGACGTGGTCAGGTTGTCTGTAAAGTTTGTTCTTTACAGGCAGACTGTCACCAGTGTCCACAACATGGGTACACCAGTCAGTTTGACTAGGTATCAAGGAAAACATATGTGAAAATGATTGTAGAACCTGTCTACATTCAGTCTGCTGATGGGCAGTGAGGTTGCCTCCAAGGGTCACTCCTTCAACTGAGCCATCTTCAGGGTTCTGAGACAACAGGTCTGGGAGAGGGTCACTCTCTTCCTCCTGTCCCTCATCTGTAGCCATGAGCAAGCCCATGTCTGCCCTGTCAACATATGCTTTAAGCCTGTTAACATGGAGTACCCTGTGGGGACTCCTGGGAGTTCCTAGGTCCACCAAGTAGGTGACCTCTCCCTTCTTTTCCAGGATTGTATGGGGTCCAGACCATTTGTCTTGGAGTGCTGCTGGGGCCACTGGCTCCAACACCCATACCTTCTGTCCTGGCTGATACTCAACCAAGACAGCCTTTTGGTCATGCCAAGCTTTCTGTAAGGCCTGGCTTGCCTCAAGGTTTTTGGATGCCTTCTCCATATACTCAGCCATCCTGGAGCGGAGACCAAGTACATAGTCCACTATGTCTAGCTTAGGCTTTTTGAGAGGTAACTCCCATCCTTCCTTCACCAAACACAGTGGGCCTCTCACAGGGTGCCCAAACAACAATTCAAAGGGGCTGTAGCCAACTCCTTTTTGTGGGACCTCTCTGTAAGCAAACAGAAGGCAGGGTAGAAGGATGTCCCATCTTCGCCTGAGCTTTTCAGGTAATCCTTTGATCATACCCTTTAGGGTCTTGTTGAATCTCTCAACAAGCCCATTGCATTGTGGGTGATAAGGGGTGGTGAACTTGTAGTTGACACCACATTCCTTCCACATAGCTGTCAAGTACCCTGACATAAAGTTGGTACCTCTGTCAGATACTACCTCCTTAGGAAACCCCACTCTGGAGAATACTCCCAGCAGGGCCCTGGCCACAACAGGTGCTGTAGTGGTCCTAAGGGGAATTGCCTCTGGATACCTGGTGGCATGATCCACTACCACCAGTATAAATCTGTGCCCAGATGCAGTGGGAGGATCCATGGGACCCACTATGTCTATTCCCACTCTTTCAAAGGGGACCCCCACCACAGGTAGTGGTATTAGGGGGGCCTTTGTTGTGCCACCTGATTTGCCACTGGCTTGGCAGGTGACACAGGAGCGACAAAACTCCTTTGTATCTTCATTCATATGAGGCCAGTGAAAGTGAGGGACAAGCCTGTCCCAAGTCTTGTTCTGGCCTAAGTGTCCTGCTAAAGGAATATCATGGGCCAAGGTAAGAAGGAAGCCCCTAAATTGCAGAGGTATAACCAACCTCCTGGTTGCACCAGGCTTGGGGTCTCTAGCCTCTGAATAAAGGAGCCCTTCATCCCAATACACTTTATGGGTACCTTGAGCATTCCCAGCAGCCTCAGCAGCAGCCAGCTGTCTGAGGGGTTCAAGAGAGGGACAGGATAACTGAGCCTGCCTCAAGTCAGCCCTTGAAGGTCCCCCTGTCCCCAGAAACTCAACCTGGTCAGGTTCAAGCTCTTCAGGGACAGTTCCTTCAGGGTCCTCTAGATCAGCTTCCTGGGAAGGCTGATCATCACTCTGAGGCAGGGGGGAAGGCACAGCCTTGACCCTCCTGTTCTTCTTCTTGGTAGGTGCTTGGTCCATTGTTCCAGGATCCAAGACCTGTGGTTCAGTGAGGCACTTTTTGGCCTGTGACCTGGTCACAGCAAGGACATGTGATGATATACCTAACATCTCTGCATGAGTCCTGTACTCCACTTCTGACCATAGAGAACTCTCTAGGTCATTGCCCAACAAACATTCTACTGGGAGGTCTGCACTAACCACAACCCTTTTGAGGCCAGTTACCCCTCCCCATGAGAAGTTAACAACTGCCACACTGTGTGAAGTAGTGGCATTGCTGGCATTGGTCACCAGGTAGTTCTCACCTGGTATGTACTGTCCAGGGTCCACAAAGCCTGGTGTCACCATAGTGACACTGGCACATGTGTCCCTGTAGGCTTGAGCCACTTTGTCATTAATTAAAGGAGTCTGTCTGTACTTGCCCAGGTTACTGGGGCTCACAGTCAGGGACAAATCAATGTCCCCATCACAGATCAAGACTGCCTGTGTCAGGGTTCTGTCTAAGTCAGAATCTCCTCCAGTTCCCATAGTGATTCCCACTACACCCTTTGTCTGGGGACCAACACTGCTAACAGTAGTACTGGGAGCAGGTGCCTTAGGGGCAACAGTGTTGGGGGCTCCACCCTTTTTGCAATCACTAGTCCAGTGAGTTGTATTTTTGCAATGATTGCACCAGGGTTTCTTTTGACCTTCTTTCTTCTTTTTGGACTGTTGTTGGGACCCACCCTCCTTAGCAGTAGTTTGGGGCCCTGTTGAAGACTTCTGGTCTTTAGATTTCTGATCTCCACCCTTTTGGTCTGTTTTCTTCTGATCACCCCCTTGGCCCTGGTTCTGGTTCTTTTGCTTAACCCTGGTTCTGACCCATTTGTCTGCCTTCTTTCCCAATTCTTGGGGAGAGGTCAGATCAGAGTCAACCAAGTGTTGATGCAGTTGCTGGTTTTGACAGTTATTTAAAATCTGTTCTCTCATCATCAAATTATACAATCCTGTAAAATCAGATACCTTACTTCCCAGCAACCAACCCTCCAAAGCCTTAGTGGCACATTCAACATATTCAGACCAGTCCTGAGTCTGTGTCTTTTGGGTGTCTCTGAACATTAACCTGTACTGTTCAGTGGTTAAGCCTAACCCATCTACCAGAACACTCTTCAGGACTCTGTAGTTTCTGACATCCTCTTCTCTAACAGTGAGGAGTCTGTCTCTGCCTCTTCCTTCAAAGGAGAGCCAGAGGATTGCTGCCCACTGGTCTTCAGGAACCTGCTGTACTTTGCAGGCTCTCTCAAGAGCAGTTATCCATTTGTGGATGTCATCCCCACTTTTGTAGGGGGGCACAACCTTAGACAGGTTCCTATTGTCAAAGACCCTATCTTTGTCCTTAGGGACAATGCTGCCACCAGTGGGTATAGACCCACTCTCTCTAGGTTGCCTAGCCTTGTTCAGTTTTTCTTCCATCAGGGCTACTTCTAGCTCCTGCTTCCTGATCCTCAGCTGGGCTTCCTGCATTCTGGCCTCATGTTCCCTCCTCTGAGGGGTGGTCATCCTTTTCCTGGAGTGACCTTGAGAGCCTCTAGAGCCATGAGAAGCATTGGAGTCACCTGAGCGATTCCTTTGCCTTCCCAGCCCTGTGTTAAGTCCACTGGGGAGATCCAGTGGGTTGAACCCACTGTCAGTCCCCAATAGCCTTGGTTTAGCTGGGCCAAGTATAACACTTGGCACTGGGCTAGTTCTCCCTTCATCCTCACTACTGTCAGTATCCTTTTCACTCTCATCCTCTGTGGTAGGCATCCCATCTAAGGGGTGTGAGAAGTTGGCCTGGTATATGATGCTCACTAGTTAAAGTGATCACCTTGTACCATGCCAAGCAACCCTTATGGTGTGGTTGTAAGTCAACCTTTTCGGACTAGCTGCCCTAGTGGTAGCGTAGGCTAAGCAGTCTTTGAGGCTAAACTCGTGAAGCGTGTTAAGCCAGCTGTTTTACCAAATGCAACCCCCTTTTATACCAATGAAAGGACACCACACAGATATATATTCAAAATATATATGTATTTATTTATCAAAGTAACCCCTAGTCTCTTTATGAGCACAGGAGCACAAATCGTCAAACAAGATTATCACAGAATACACAGAAGTTGCACTTTATATGGATAGGCCCTGGTGGCCACTCGAACCATATACTAAAATAGTGGTATAAGTACCACGAACAGAAAAGGGAAAAGGCCTAGGGCCTCTAGAATCGCTGGGCCTACAAGGAGCTAACGTCAGTTAGTGACCAGGAGGTCCACGGGTGGCGTGTGCAGAGCAAATAGTCACACGCGTGCTCCCATAGGTTTCAATGGGTGCGTAAAAAGTACAAAGTTACTGCAAAAGGAATCTTCCGGATGACCTAGGAACTTAAGATTTGGAACACAGGCACTAGAGATGTAATACTACACTTGGGCACAGGTGTGCCAGCTTTACCTCACCCACAGGAAGCGGGTGCATAGGCCTCGAAGTGCGTCGGGTTTCTTCTATCTGTTCCGTGGGGCCTGTAGACAAAAGTGCTGCAGGCGGTCGGTCGGGAAGAGATGCAGTGGATCCAAGAGTGGATCGGAGATGTTGAAGACCTGTAAGCAGAGGGGACAGTGTTCACAGTCACTAGCCAGTGACCAGCGTGGCACCAGGTGGGTACCAGGCGATGTCGGGTGCAAACAGGTGATGAGGGGTAGCTTGTCTCCGCAGCCACGTGGTCCCTGAAGGTCGACGACGTCCAGGAGTCGGCTCACGAGCTGTCCCACGCAGGCTCTCGCTGTCGGCGGTGTCGGCGTCTTGATCGAAGCAAACAAGTCTTGGCAAAAGCAATTGTAGGAGGATTCGGAAATCAGCTGTTGGTTCTGACCAGCAAGGTCAGAGGGATTGCTCCTTTGGAGGGGAGCAAGGGCCATTCTGGAGCAACCAGACCAGCAGTGTATTTTGTAGAGTTCGTCGCCAAGATGGCCACTAGCCAGCGGGCCAGCAACCGGTTAGGCGCGTCGAGTGGCAAAATGCAGAAGGGCCCCACGCAGATCGTGGAGATGCTGGAGGGCTCACCTTTGGTGCAGATGCTGCTCGAGGGTTGGGCTTCTCAGATCCCAAAGCACAACTTGGAGGGAGCCTCGGTTGTTGCACTTGTCAGCTTGTCGTAGTCGTTCCAAGATGGCTGGCTCCACGTGTCTCGGTGCCTCCACGGGTCTCCTCTTTTCAGGGACTGTGGATCGGGCGGTAAGAGGTCTGGAGGTCCAGGTCTTGTCAGTCTCTGGGCTCGGGCTCCGGCGGGAGGCGGCGGCAAAGCAGACGGTGATTCGCTGGATGGTGCTTGAGTTAGCAAGGTGGTCACTCCCTGACCACAGGGGAGATTTTCTTCAGTCTTCTGTGCAGCAGAATGTCGAAGTTCCCGTCTTCTTCTTAGTTTCAAGTTGATTCCAGGATGTCTGAAGTCTTAGGACACAGCTCCTACCTTTAAGCGGATTCTAGGGGCCGGACTACCTGCTAGGTCCCTCCCTAAGGGTGGGACCAGGAAGGGGGGTGGTTACACCCCCAATCCTTTGTCCAGCTCGCCCCAGGCCCGGGACTGGTGTGCCCCAGGACCGGTTTGAACTGGCATATGCACCGAGGCTCCTTGTGAGCCACAGGCATGTCTGGTTTCTTTCAAGCCCTACCTGACCAATACACAAAATCCTGTCTGGGGTGGTGCACGCACCTCCCCTGGCAGGAAACCCTTTGTCCACACCTCCCAAGCTGGAAGGACTCCCAGCAGCAGGAGGGCAGACTTGTGTCTGTGGTGGCAGCATCCATTTTGTGGAGCTGAGGCTATGTCTGATTTTACCCGGGTTTCAGGTACTGTACATGTCGTGTCCCTCTAGAAGGGTGGAATGCTAACCCCGTCGCCAGAATTGGCGAGGGGTTAGTATTCCAATTCGTATGACACCTTACTCGACATGTTTTGATAAAGCCAAACCAAAGATAGCATTTAACCGCGAGGTTCATAATGCACTTAAGAGTATATGGTATGACGATATCTGGAAACAGTAGAAGGAAGTTGTTCCGACCACTGCAGACAGGCTCAGCTCATGCCAGAGCACCATCTCACATGGAACCAAGCACTCTGCCTTCAGGATTGTTAAGGCCTGCCATAGGAGTGACTTATAGGTTACCAGGTGTCCCATTTAAGTTTAGGTATAGGTATACTACACCTAAGTAAGAGGTGATTACACCAACTTACCCCAGCTGAGTGATCAGCCAGTTGTGTCAGATTGTTAGGCCAAGCCTGGGGTGGCATAATACATGCTTCAGCCCCTGGCAGGCCTTGGATACACCAATGCCCTGGGTACCTAGTGTACACTGGTACAGGGGCTGACAGGGTGATCCAACCAATTGGGTATGTACCTAGGGTACATGGAGTCCATTTTACAGAGAGAGCAGATAGCCTGAGAGCCTGAATGGCAGGATCTCAGGCCAACTAAGTCGAAAAACCAGCTAGACACTAGGCAAAAATTTGGGGGTAACCATAGTCAGATATCCACCTTCCTACACAACCCCCCCCCAAACGAAGGGAGATAAGGCTGACCTTGACCAGGTAAGCCTATATTGCCCAAGTGGCCATATAAGGAGGAACCAGCACTGGCATGGTTACCCCCTGTCTCATGGTCCACTAAGCAATCCCTCACCCTAAGGGTATCAGAGGGTCTCCACCATAGGGAATCTCTACCTGTGGTGTGTCTTGGCAAAGTAAAAGGCTGGTGTTGAGATGGAGTACTGAAGTGAGTGTCCTCAAAGTGAGGCCTCAGCTTCCTCCAATCATCCTCCACCATGTATGCCTTTCTTTCTTTAACTGAGTTGCACTGTGCTCTCAGGGTCAGCCTCTGGCTACCTAAAGCTGGAGGCTGGGTCCCTTTTGTGGGCTTACTGGAGGGACAGGTCAGGTTTGGGGCCCTAAGGTCCCATGTTTGCCTGTGCCCAACAGAATCCCCCTGGGGGAGGTCCCTAACTACCTGTAAAGGAGATCCCTCAGGAATGTTTTTACCCATCACCTGACTAGGGCTACTAGCCAGGCAATCCTCATTCTTTTGATGGGGGGGTTCTTGTGGACAGGGGCCCTCTGGGGGTCCACTGGCCTCCCTGACCTCTGCAGTCCTGGGCTGACTGGGGCAGGGTAGAGAGAGGCAGGTTACCTGCACCAGACTGGGTCCCACCTTGGAAGGGGCCACTGACATCAGAGGCTCTGCCAGGCCAGGCCTGGCTACCTCTGGGGCAGTTCCTTCACAAGGGGTGAGGTCAGATCCCTGAGGAGGCTGACCTTTTCCTAATGTCTGGGGAGAGGGAGACTTTTCTTCCTCCCCACTACTCTCAGTTTGTGTGGAGTGATCCATTGTTTCAGGCTTCACTACACCTATGTCAGTCTGAGTATAGGCTGAGACCATTACAGCCTTGCCAACCTTTTCAGGGGGGCACTCAGTTTGTGTTTGAGCTGTGACTGTCACAGCTCTGCCAGTCTCTACAGGGAAGTCTGTCTGTGCCTGGGCTGTGGCTACCACTGCCCTTCCAACCTTTTCAGGGAGGAAATCTATTTGGACAGGGGTTGTGAATGGCACAACCCCCCTACCCTTTTGTGACAGGCCTACCATTTTAGAATGGGTGTCTTGTTCAACTCCAGCCCAGGCTGAGAGTTCTAAGTCATTCCCCAGTAAGCAGTCTACAGGCAAGGTTGGGGACACTGCTACCCTTTTAGGGCCAGTGACCCCTCCCCAGCTGAGACATACCTCTGCCATGGGATGACTGTTTTGTTTGCCATCAATGTTAGTCACCTGGTAGGAGAAACCAGGCAAAAGCTGCTCAGAGGGAACTAGCCAATGGGCCACCATTGTGATGCTAGCTCCAGTGTCTCTGTAGGCCTCAGCTTTTGTACCATTGATGTAGGGCTCCTGTCTGTACCTACCCAAGGTGTTGGGACAGGCAGTGAAGTTGGCAAACCCCATGCCACCATCACAGACAAGAGTGGTTGCTGTAGGGGAATTGGCTAAGCCAGGGTCCCCCTGTGTTCCCCAAGTAAACCCACCCAAATTTTTGGGGGCACTCCCACCACCTGGGGGATTACTGCTGACAGTAATAGGTGGTGTGACAGGAGTAATTGGAGGAACAGTTTTGTTTTTAGCCCTTGGGCAACCGCTGTCAGTTTTCCAATGCCCAGGAGTTTTACACTCATGGCAGTAGGGCTTTTTAGCTGTGGTAGAGGAGGGAGCTTGGGACCCACCACCCTGTGTGGAGTTTTGGGGCCCTGAGGAAGGTTTCTCTTTTTCTTTATCCCCACCCTTCTCTTGAGGCTTGGTGGTATCTTTCTTTTGGTCACCACCCTGGTTTTTAGGCCTGATCCTGGTCCTGACCCATTTATCTGCCCTCTTTCCCAATTCTTGGGGAGAGGTCAAATCTGAGTCTACCAGGTGTTGATGGAGAAGCTGGTTTTGACAATTACTTAAAATCTGCTCTCTCATCATCAAATTGTACAATCCTGTATAATCAGACACCTTACTTCCCAGCAACCAACCCTCCAAAGCCTTAGTGGCACATTCCACATATTCAGACCAGTCCTGAGTCTGTGTCTTCTGGGTGTCTCTGAACATTAACCTGTACTGTTCAGTGGTTAAGCCTAACCCATCAACTAGGACACTCTTCAGGACTCTGTAATTTCTGACATCCTCTTCTCTAACAGTGAGGAGTCTATCTCTGCCTCTCCCCTCAAAGGAGAGCCATAAGATTGCTGCCCACTGGTCTTCAGGAACCTGCTGCACTTTGCAGGCTCTCTCAAGAGCAGTCATCCATTTGTGGATGTCATCCCCACTTTTGTAGGGGGGCACAATCTTGGACAGGTTCCTATTGTCAAAGACCCTATCTTTGTCCCTAGGGACATTGCTGCCACCAGTGGGTATAGACCCACTCTCTCTATGCTGCCTAGCCTTGCTCAGTTTTTCTTCCATCAGGGCTACTTCTAGCTCCTGCTTCCTGATCCTCAGCTGGGCTTCCTGCATTCTGGCCTCATGTTCCCTCCTCTGAGGGGTGGTCAGTCTCCTTCTGGAGTGACCTTGAGAGCCTCTAGAGCCATGGGAAGCATTGGAGTCACCTGAGCGATTCCTTTGCCTTCCAAGCCCTGTGTTAAGTCCACTGGGGAGATCCAATGGGGTGAACCCACTGTCAGTCCCCAATAGCCTTAGTTTAGCTGGGCCAAGTATAACACTTGGCACTGGGCTAGTTCTCCCTTCATCCCCACTCACATCTGTATCCCCATCACTTTCTTCCTCTGTGGTAGGCATCCCATCTAAGGGGTGACTATTGGGAAGGGGTACTTCAGTGGCATCTTCAGAAGGGGGGCCTCCTGTTCCTGTCCCTAAGGGGGCTAACTGGGAAGCTTTCTTGAGTGCTCTCTGATTCTCATCATTCTGTAAGAGCTCTCTGAGCTCAGCAGAGTTTGGGTTCTTGGGCTGTTTAAGGCCTCTAAGAGTTGCCAAATGCCTGAGCTCATTCTGATTAAGGGTAGCAAAGCTGGTTGGTGCCCTCTGGGGGTCACTCTCGACAGAGATGGGTACAGTGGACCCCTCTGCCCCGGCCATTGCTCTTAAGTGTGGGTGGATGTGTTGCAATCTACCTACACTTGGGTTTACCTACTAAACCTATCTAGTAGTTGTAGTCAGGGTGTGCTACTCCCTTTGCTCTACAACAACTAAGTTCAGTAGAACTTAAGTATATCTAATCTTGTTTTATATGTACCTACAGGTACCTATGTGATCTTTCAATTGGTAACCAAGAGATTACAATGGTAAAACACAGCAAGCTCAAATCCAACCGCTGCTCACCAATGTGAGAAGTTGGCCTGGTATATGATGCTCACTAGTTAAAGTGATCACCTTGTACCATGCCAAGCAACCCTTATGGTGTGGTTGTAAGTCAACCTTTTCGGACTAGCTGCCCTAGTGGTAGCGTAGGCTAAGCAGTCTTTGAGGCTAAACTCGTGAAGCGTGTTAAGCCAGCTGTTTTACCAAATGCAACCCCCTTTTATACCAATGAAAGGACACCACACAGATATATATTCAAAATATATATGTATTTATTTATCAAAGTAACCCCTAGTCTCTTTATGAGCACAGGAGCACAAATCGTCAAACAAGATTATCACAGAATACACAGAAGTTGCACTTTATATGGATAGGCCCTGGTGGCCACTCGAACCATATACTAAAATAGTGGTATAAGTACCACGAACAGAAAAGGGAAAAGGCCTAGGGCCTCTAGAATCGCTGGGCCTACAAGGAGCTAACGTCAGTTAGTGACCAGGAGGTCCACGGGTGGCGTGTGCAGAGCAAATAGTCACACGCGTGCTCCCATAGGTTTCAATGGGTGCGTAAAAAGTACAAAGTTACTGCAAAAGGAATCTTCCGGATGACCTAGGAACTTAAGATTTGGAACACAGGCACTAGAGATGTAATACTACACTTGGGCACAGGTGTGCCAGCTTTACCTCACCCACAGGAAGCGGGTGCATAGGCCTCGAAGTGCGTCGGGTTTCTTCTATCTGTTCCGTGGGGCCTGTAGACAAAAGTGCTGCAGGCGGTCGGTCGGGAAGAGATGCAGTGGATCCAAGAGTGGATCGGAGATGTTGAAGACCTGTAAGCAGAGGGGACAGTGTTCACAGTCACTAGCCAGTGACCAGCGTGGCACCAGGTGGGTACCAGGCGATGTCGGGTGCAAACAGGTGATGAGGGGTAGCTTGTCTCCGCAGCCACGTGGTCCCTGAAGGTCGACGACGTCCAGGAGTCGGCTCACGAGCTGTCCCACACAGGCTCTCGCTGTCGGCGGTGTCGGCGTCTTGATCGAAGCAAACAAGTCTTGGCAAAAGCAATTGTAGGAGGATTCGGAAATCAGCTGTTGGTTCTGACCAGCAAGGTCAGAGGGATTGCTCCTTTGGAGGGGAGCAAGGGCCAGTCTGGAGCAACCAGACCAGCAGTGTATTTTGTAGAGTTCGTCGCCAAGATGGCCACTAGCCAGCGGGCCAGCAACCGGTTAGGCGCGTCGAGTGGCAAAATGCAGAAGGGCCCCACGCAGATCGTGGAGATGCTGGAGGGCTCACCTTTGGTGCAGATGCTGCTCGAGGGTTGGGCTTCTCAGATCCCAAAGCACAACTTGGAGGGAGCCTCGGTTGTTGCACTTGTCAGCTTGTCGTAGTCGTTCCAAGATGGCTGGCTCCACGTGTCTCGGTGCCTCCACGGGTCTCCTCTTTTCAGGGACTGTGGATCGGGCGGTGAGAGGTCTGGAGGTCCAGGTCTTGTCAGTCTCTGGGCTCGGGCTCCGGCGGGAGGCGGCGGCAAAGCAGACGGTGATTCGCTGGATGGTGCTTGCGTTAGCAAGGTGGTCACTCCCTGACCACAGGGGAGATTTTCTTCAGTCTTCTGTGCAGCAGAATGTCGAAGTTCCCGTCTTCTTCTTAGTTTCAAGTTGATTCCAGGATGTCTGAAGTCTTAGGACACAGCTCCTACCTTTAAGCGGATTCTAGGGGCCGGACTACCTGCTAGGTCCCTCCCTAAGGGTGGGACCAGGAAGGGGGGTGGTTACACCCCCAATCCTTTGTCCAGCTCGCCCCAGGCCCGGGACTGGTGTGCCCCAGGACCGGTTTGAACTGGCATATGCACCGAGGCTCCTTGTGAGCCACAGGCATGTCTGGTTTCTTTCAAGCCCTACCTGACCAATACACAAAATCCTGTCTGGGGTGGTGCACGCACCTCCCCTGGCAGGAAACCCTTTGTCCACACCTCCCAAGCTGGAAGGACTCCCAGCAGCAGGAGGGCAGACTTGTGTCTGTGGTGGCAGCATCCATTTTGTGGAGCTGAGGCTATGTCTGATTTTACCCGGGTTTCAGGTACTGTACATGTCGTGTCCCTCTAGAAGGGTGGAATGCTAACCCCGTCGCCAGAATTGGCGAGGGGTTAGTATTCCAATTCGTATGACACCTTACTCGACATGTTTTGATAAAGCCAAACCAAAGATAGCATTTAACCGCGAGGTTCATAATGCACTTAAGAGTATATGGTATGACGATATCTGGAAACAGTAGAAGGAAGTTGTTCCGACCACTGCAGACAGGCTCAGCTCATGCCAGAGCACCATCTCACATGGAACCAAGCACTCTGCCTTCAGGATTGTTAAGGCCTGCCATAGGAGTGACTTATAGGTTACCAGGTGTCCCATTTAAGTTTAGGTATAGGTATACTACACCTAAGTAAGAGGTGATTACACCAACTTACCCCAGCTGAGTGATCAGCCAGTTGTGTCAGATTGTTAGGCCAAGCCTGGGGTGGCATAATACATGCTTCAGCCCCTGGCAGGCCTTGGATACACCAATGCCCTGGGTACCTAGTGTACACTGGTACAGGGGCTGACAGGGTGATCCAACCAATTGGGTATGTACCTAGGGTACATGGAGTCCATTTTACAGAGAGAGCAGATAGCCTGAGAGCCTGAATGGCAGGATCTCAGGCCAACTAAGTCGAAAAACCAGCTAGACACTAGGCAAAAATTTGGGGGTAACCATAGTCAGATATCCACCTTCCTACAAGGGGTGACTATTGGGAAGGGGTACTTCAGTGGCATCTTCAGAAGGGGGGCCTCCTGTTCCTGTCCCTAAGGGGGCTAACTGGGAAGCTTTCTTGAGTGCTCTCTGATTCTCATCATTCTGTAAGAGCTCTCTGAGCTCAGCAGAGTTTGGGTTCTTGGGCTGTTTAAGGCCTCTAAGAGTTGCCAAATGCCTGAGCTCATTCTGATTAAGGGTAGCAAAGCTGGTTGGTGCCCTCTGGGGGTCACTCTCAACAGAGATGGGTACAGTGGACCCCTCTGCCCCGGCCATTGCTCTTAAGTGTGGGTGGATGTGTTGCAATCTACCTACACTTGGGTTTACCTACTAAACCTATCTAGTAGTTGTAGTCAGGGTGTGCTACTCCCTTTGCTCTACAACAACTAAGTTCAGTAGAACTTAAGTATATCTAATCTTGTTTTATATGTACCTACAGGTACCTATGTGATCTTTCAATTGGTAACCAAGAGATTACAATGGTAAAACACAGCAAGCTCAAATCCAACCGCTGCTCACCAATGTGAGAAGTTGGCCTGGTATATGATGCTCACTAGTTAAAGTGATCACCTTGTACCATGCCAAGCAACCCTTATGGTGTGGTTGTAAGTCAACCTTTTCGGACTAGCTGCCCTAGTGGTAGCGTAGGCTAAGCAGTCTTTGAGGCTAAACTCGTGAAGCGTGTTAAGCCAGCTGTTTTACCAAATGCAACCCCCTTTTATACCAATGAAAGGACACCACACAGATATATATTCAAAATATATATGTATTTATTTATCAAAGTAACCCCTAGTCTCTTTATGAGCACAGGAGCACAAATCGTCAAACAAGATTATCACAGAATACACAGAAGTTGCACTTTATATGGATAGGCCCTGGTGGCCACTCGAACCATATACTAAAATAGTGGTATAAGTACCACGAACAGAAAAGGGAAAAGGCCTAAGGCCTCTAGAATCGCTGGGCCTACAAGGAGCTAACGTCAGTTAGTGACCAGGAGGTCCACGGGTGGCGTGTGCAGAGCGAATAGTCACACGCGTGCTCCCATAGGTTTCAATGGGTGCGTAAAAAGTACAAAGTTACTGCAAAGGAGATCTTCCGGGTTAACTAGGAACTTAAGATTTGGAACACAGGCACTAGAGATGTATTACTACACTTGGGCACCGGAGTACCAGCTTTACCTCACCCACAGGAAGCAGGTGCATAGGCCTCAAAGTGCGTCGGGTTTCTTCTATCTGTTCCGTTGAGCCTGGGACAAAGATGCTGCAGGCGGTCGGTCCGGGAGAGATGCGGTGGATCCAAGGGTGGATCGGAGTTGCAGAAGACCTGAAAGCAGAGGGGACAGTGTTCACAGTCACTAGCCAGTGACCAGCGTGGCACCAGGTGGGTACCAGGCGATGTCGGGTGCAAACAGGAAGGAAGGTGTAGCTTGACTCTGCCGCCACGTGGTCCCTGAAGGTCGACGACGTCCAGGAGTCGAGTCACGAGCTGTCCCACGCAGGCTCTCGCTGTCGGCGGTGTCGGCGACTTGATCAAAGCAAACAAGCCTTGGCAAAAGCAATTGTTGTAGGCAAGGAGTTTAAGCTGATGGTTCTGACCAGCAAGGTCAGAGGAACTGCTCCTTTGGAGGGGAGCAAGGGCCAGTCTGGAGCAACCAGACCAGCGGTGTTTGTCGTAGATTTCGTCGCCAAGATGGCCACTAGCCAGCGGGCCAGCAACCGGTTAGGCGCGTCGAGTGGCAAAATGCAGAAGGGCCCCACGCAGATCGTGGAGATGCTGGAGGGCTCACCTTTGGTGCAGATGCTGCTCGAGGGTTGGGCTTCTCAGGACCCAAAGCACAACGTGGAGGGAGCCTCGGTTGTTGCACTGGTCAGCTTGTCGTAGTCGTTTCAAGATGGCTGGCTCCACGTGTCTCGGTGCCTCCACGGGTCTCCTCTTTGCAGGGACTGTGGATCGGGCGGTGAGAGGTCTGGAGGTCCAGGTCTTGTCAGTCTCTGGGCTCGGGCTCTGGCGGGAGGCGGCGGCAAAGCAGACGTTGATTCGCTGGATGGTGCTTGCGTTAGCAAGGTGGTCACTCCCTGACCACAGGGGAGATTGGCTTCAGTCCTCTGTGCGGCAGAGCGTCGAAGTTCCCGTCTTCTTCTTAGTTTCAAGTTGATTCCAGGATGTCTGAAGTCTCAGGACACAGCTCCTACCTTTATTCGGATTCTAGGGGCCGGACTACCTGCTAGGTCCCTCCCTATGGGTGGGACCAGGAAGGGGGGTGGTTACACCCCCAATCCTTTGTCCAGCTCGCCCCAGGCCCGGGACTGGTGTGCCCCAGGACCGGTTTGAACTGGCATATGCCCCGAGGCTCCTTGTGAGCCACAGGCATGTCTGGTTTCTTTCAAGCCCTACCTGACCAATACACAAAATCCTGTCTGGGGTGGTGCTCGCACCTCCCCTGGCAGGAAACCCTTTGTCCACACCTCCCAAGCTGGAAGGACTCCCAGCAGCAGGAGGGCAGACTTGTGTCTGTGGTGGCAGCATCCATTTTTTGGAGCTGAGGCTATGTCTGATTTTACCCGGGTTTCAGGTACTGTACATGTCGTGTCCCTCTAGAAGGGTGGAATGCTAACCCCGTCGCCAGAATTGGCGAGGGGTTAGTATTCCAATTCGTATGACACCTTACTCGACATGTTTTGATAAAGCCAAACCAAAGATAGCATTTAACCGCGAGGTTCATAATGCACTTAAGAGTATATGGTATGACGATATCTGGAAACAGTAGAAGGAAGTTGTTCCGACCACTGCAGACAGGCTCAGCTCATGCCAGAGCACCATCTCACATGGAACCAAGCACTCTGCCTTCAGGATTGTTAAGGCCTGCCATAGGAGTGACTTATAGGTTACCAGGTGTCCCATTTAAGGTTAGGTATAGGTATACTACACCTAAGTAAGAGGTGATTACACCAACTTACCCCAGCTGAGTGATCAGCCAGTTGTGTCAAATCGTTAGGCCAAGCCTGGGGTGGCATAATACATGCTGCAGCCCTTGGCAGGCCTTGGGTACACCAATGCCCTGGGTACCTAGTGTACACTGGTACAGGGGCTGACAGGGTGATCCACTTCCAATTGGTTATGCACCTAGGGTGCATAGTTTTAATTTAGTAGAGAGAACAGCAGGCTGGGGGTCTGATTGGCAGGCCCACAGCCTCAATATGTCAAAAACCAGTGAAGCAAAAAGCAAAAATTTGGGGTGACCATAGGATAGCAGACCCTACTCTCCTACAGTCAGTCAGTGTCAGTCAGTGTCTTTCAGTCAGTGTCAGTCAGAGTCGGTCAGTCAGTGTCAGTCAGTGTCAGTCAGTGTCAGTCAGTCAGTGTCAGTCAGTGTCAGTCAGTGTCAGTCAGTGTCAGTCAGTCAGAGTCAGTCAGTGTCAGTCAGTGTCTGTCAGTCAGTGTCAGTCAGTCAGTCAGTCAGTGTCAGTCAGTGTCAGTCAGTGTCAGTCAGTGTCAGTCAGTCATTGTCAGTCATTGTCAGCCAGTGTCAGCCAGTGTCAGCCAGTGTCAGCCAGTGTCAGCCTGTGTCTTTCAGTCAGTGTCAGTCAGAGTCTGTCAGTCAGTGTCAGTCAGTGTCAGTCAGTGTCAGTCAGTGTCAGTCAGTCAGTGTCAGGCAGTGTCAGTCAGTGTCAGTCAGTCATTGTCAGTCATTGTCAGTCATTGTCAGTCAGTGTCAGCCAGTGTCAGCCAGTGTCAGCCAGTGTCAGCCAGTGTCTTTCAGTCAGTGTCAGTGTGAGAAGTTGGCCTGGTATATGATGCTCACTAGTTAAAGTGATCACCTTGTACCATGCCAAGCAACCCTTATGGTGTGGTTGTAAGTCAACCTTTTCGGACTAGCTGCCCTAGTGGTAGCGTAGGCTAAGCAGTCTTTGAGGCTAAACTCGTGATGCGTGTTAAGCCAGCTGTTTTACCAAATGCAACCCCCTTTTATACCAATGAAAGGACACCACACAGATATATATTCAAAATATATATGTATTTATTTCTCAAAGTAACCCCTAGTCTCTTTATGAGCACAGGAGCACAAATCGTCAAACAAGATTATCACAGAATACACAGAAGTTGCACTTTATATGGATAGGCCCTGGTGGCCACTCGAACCATATACTAAAATAGTGGTATAAGTACCACGAACAGAAAAGGGAAAAGGCCTAAGGCCTCTAGAATCGCTGGGCCTACAAGGAGCTAACGTCAGTTAGTGACCAGGAGGTCCACGGGTGGCGTGTGCAGAGCAAATAGTCACATGCGTGCTCCCATAGGTTTCAATGGGTGCGTAAAAAGTACAAAGTTACTGCAAAGGAGATCTTCCGGGTTAACTAGGAACTTAAGATTTGGAACACAGGCACTAGAGATGTATTACTACACTTGGGCACCGGAGTACCAGCTTTACCTCACCCACAGGAAGCAGGTGCATAGGCCTCAAAGTGCGTCGGGTTTCTTCTATCTGTTCCGTTGAGCTTGAAGACAAAGATGCTGCAGGCGGTCGGTCCGGGAGAGATGCAGTGGACCCAAGAGTGGATCGGAGATGTTGAAGACCTGAAAGCAGAGGGGACAGTGTTCACAGTCACTAGCCAGTGACCGGCGTGGCACCAGGTAGGTACCAGGCGATGTCGGGTGCAAACAGGTGATGAGGGGTAGCTTGTCTCCGCAGCCACGTGGTCCCTGAAGGTCGACGACGTCCAGGAGTCGGCTCACGAGCTGTCCCACGCAGGCTCTCGCTGTCGGCGGTGTCGGCGACTTGGTCGAAGCAAACAAGCCTTGGCAAAAGTAATTGTAGGAGGATTCGGGAGTCAGCTGTTGGTTCTGACCAGCAAGGTCAGAGGGATTGCTCCTTTGGAGAGGAGCAAGGGCCAGTCTGGAGCAACCAGACCAGCGGTGTTTTTCGTAGAGTTCGTCGCCAAGATGGCCACTAGCCAGCGGGCCAGCAACCGGTTAGGCGCGTCGAGTGGCAAAATGCAGAAGGGCCCCACGCAGATCGTGGAGATGCTGGAGGGCTCACCTTTGGTGCAAATGCTGCTCGAGAGTGGGGCTTCTCAGATCCCAAAGCACAACTTGGAGGGAGCCTTGGTTGTTGCACTTGTCAGCTTGTCGTAGTCGATCCAAGATGGCTGGCTCCACGTGTCTCGGTGCCTCCACGGGTCTCCTCTTTGCAGGGACTGTGGATCGGGCGGTGAGAGGTCTGGAGGTCCAGGTCTTGTCAGTCTCTGGGCTCGGGCTCCGGCGGGAGGCGGCGGCAAAGCAGACGTTGATTCGCTGGATGGTGCTTGCGTTAGCAAGGTGGTCACTCCCTGACCACAGGGGAGATTGGCTTCAGTCCTCTGTGCGGCAGAGCGTCGAAGTTCCCGTCTTCTTCTTAGTTTCAAGTTGATTCCAGGATGTCTGAAGTCTTAGGACACAGCTCCTACCTTTATTCGGATTCTAGGGGCCGGACTACCTGCTAGGTCCCTCCCTATGGGTGGGACCAGGAAGGGGGGTGGTTACACCCCCAATCCTTTGTCCAGCTCGCCCCAGGCCCGGGACTGGTGTGCCCCAGGACCGGTTTGAACTGGCATATGCCCCGAGGCTCCTTGTGAGCCACAGGCATGTCTGGTTTCTTTCAAGCCCTACCTGACCAATACACAAAATCCTGTCTGGGGTGGTGCTCGCACCTCCCCTGGCAGGAAACCCTTTGTCCACACCTCCCAAGCTGGAAGGACTCCCAGCAGCAGGAGGGCAGACTTGTGTCTGTGGTGGCAGCATCCATTTTGTGGAGCTGAGGCTATGTCTGATTTTACCCGGGTTTCAGGTACTGTACATGTCGTGTCCCTCTAGAAGGGTGGAATGCTAACCCCGTCGCCAGAATTGGCGAGGGGTTAGTATTCCAATTCGTATGACACCTTACTCGACATGTTTTGATAAAGCCAAACCAAAGATAGCATTTAACCGCGAGGTTCATAATGCACTTAAGAGTATATGGTATGACGATATCTGGAAACAGTAGAGGGAAGTTGTTCCGACCACTGCAGACAGGCTCAGCTCATGCCAGAGCACCATCTCACATGGAACCAAGCACTCTGCCTTCAGGATTGTTAAGGCCTGCCATAGGAGTGACTTATAGGTTACCAGGTGTCCCATTTAAGGTTAGGTATAGGTATACTACACCTAAGTAAGAGGTGATTACACCAACTTACCCCAGCTGAGTGATCAGCCAGTTGTGTCAAATCGTTAGGCCAAGCCTGGGGTGGCATAATACATGCTGCAGCCCTTGGCAGGCCTTGGGTACACCAATGCCCTGGGTACCTAGTGTACACTGGTACAGGGGCTGACAGGGTGATCCACTTCCAATTGGTTATGCACCTAGGGTGCATAGTTTTAATTTAGTAGAGAGAACAGCAGGCTGGGGGTCTGATTGGCAGGCCCACAGCCTCAATATGTCAAAAACCAGTGAAGCAAAAAGCAAAAATTTGGGGTGACCATAGGATAGCAGACCCTACTCTCCTACACAACCCCCCCCCAAACGCTGGGACATTAAACTAGCCTTGACCAGTCTCGTCTTCATGTCCTAAGTGGAAGTACCTGGAGAGACCATCTGCATTCCCATGGTCAGTACCTGGCCGGTGCTCCACTGTAAAGTCCATCCCCTGTAGGGAAATGGACCACCTAAGCAGTTTGGGGTTTTCACCCTTCATCTGATTTAGCCACAAGAGGGGCTTATGGTCGGTCTGAATCTTGAAGTGAGTGCCAAACAAGTATGGCCTCAGCTTCTTCAGGGCCCACACCACAGCAAAGGCCTCCCTCTCAATAGCTGACCAATTCTTCTCTCTGGGGGTCAACCTTCTGCTAATAAAAGCAATGGGTTGGTCTTGACCATCTACATTAAGTTGTGACAGCACAGCTCCCACACCCAACTCAGAAGCATCTGTTTGGACAATAAACTCTTTGGAGTAGTCAGGACTTTTCAGGATAGGTGCAGAGCACATGGCCTCCTTCAGGTCATCAAATGCCTTTTGACAGCTTACTGTCCACTGAACCTTTTTGGGCATCTTCTTGGATGTCAGATCATTAAGAGGAGTCACAATGGACCCATAGTTCTTAACAAACTTCCTGTAGTACCCAGTCAAGCCCAAGAAAGCTCGAACTTGAGTCTGGGTGGTTGGAGGGGACCAGTCCTTGATGGATTGTATCTTACTCTCCAGTGGTTGAACTTGGCCTCCACCTACAAGGTGGCCCAAATATACAACCTTACTCTGCCCTATCTGGCACTTAGTAGCCTTGATAGTGAGGCCTGCCCTCTGCAGGGCCTCAAGAGCCTTCTTCAGGTGGATCAGGTGATCCTCCCAGGTGGAGCTAAAGACAGCAATGTCATCAAGATATGCTGCACAAAAGCCATCCAACCCAGTAAGGACTTGGTTCACCAGCCTTTGGAAGGTGGCAGGTGCATTCTTCAGACCAAAGGGCATCACCACAAACTGATAATGCCCACCTGGGGTTGAGAATGCTGTTTTGGCCTTAGACTCCTCAGCTAATCTGATTTGCCAATAGCCAGCTGTTAAGTCAAATGTGCTCAAAAACTTTGCAGAAGCTAGTTTGTCTATGAGCTCATCTGCCCTTGGAATAGGGTGTGCATCTGTCCTGGTGACAGCATTGAGTCCTCTGTAATCCACACAGAACCTCATCTCTCTCTTGCCATCTTTGGTGTGAGGTTTGGGGACCAGAACCACTGGGCTAGCCCAGGGGCTCTCTGAGGGTTCAATGACGCCTAATTCCAGCATTTTATGTACCTCAGCCTTTATACAGTCCCTGACGTGGTCAGGTTGTCTGTAAAGTTTGTTCTTTACAGGCAGACTGTCACCAGTGTCCACAACATGGGTACACCAGTCAGTTTGACTAGGTATCAAGGAAAACATATGTGAAAATGATTGTAGAACCTGTCTACATTCAGTCTGCTGATGGGCAGTGAGGTTGCCTCCAAGGGTCACTCCTTCAACTGAGCCATCTTCAGGGTTCTGAGACAACAGGTCTGGGAGAGGGTCACTCTCTTCCTCCTGTCCCTCATCTGTAGCCATGAGCAAGCCCATGTCTGCCCTGTCAACATATGCTTTAAGCCTGTTAACATGGAGTACCCTGTGGGGACTCCTGGGAGTTCCTAGGTCCACCAAGTAGGTGACCTCTCCCTTCTTTTCCAGGATTGTATGGGGTCCAGACCATTTGTCTTGGAGTGCTGCTGGGGCCACTGGCTCCAACACCCATACCTTCTGTCCTGGCTGAAACTCAACCAAGACAGCCTTTTGGTCATGCCAAGCTTTCTGTAAGGCCTGGCTTGCCTCAAGGTTTTTGGATGCCTTCTCCATATACTCAGCCATCCTGGAGCGGAGACCAAGTACATAGTCCACTATGTCTAGCTTAGGCTTTTTGAGAGGTAACTCCCAGCCTTCCTTCACCAAACACAGTGGGCCTCTCACAGGGTGCCCAAACAACAATTCAAAGGGGCTGTAGCCAACTCCTTTTTGTGGGACCTCTCTGTAAGCAAACAGAAGGCAGGGTAGAAGGATGTCCCATCTTCGCCTGAGCTTTTCAGGTAATCCTTTGATCATACCCTTTAGGGTCTTGTTGAATCTCTCAACAAGCCCATTGCATTGTGGGTGATAAGGGGTGGTGAACTTGTAGTTGACACCACATTCCCTCCACATAGCTGTTAAGTATCCAGACATAAAGTTGGTACCTCTGTCAGATACTACCTCCTTAGGAAACCCCACTCTGGAGAATACTCCCAGCAGGGCCCTGGCCACAACAGGAGCTGTAGTGGTCCTAAGGGGAATTGCCTCTGGGTACCTGGTGGCATGATCCACTACCACCAGTATAAATCTGTGCCCAGATGCAGTGGGAGGATCCATGGGACCCACTATGTCTATTCCCACTCTTTCAAAGGGAACCCCCACCACAGGTAGTGGTATCAGGGGGGCCTTTGTTGTGCCACCGGATTTGCCACTGGCTTGGCAGGTAACACAGGAGCGACAAAACTCCTTTGTATCTTCATTCATATGGGGCCAGTGAAAGTGAGGGACAAGCCTGTCCCAAGTCTTGTTCTGGCCTAAGTGTCCTGCTAAAGGAATATCATGGGCCAAGGTAAGAAGGAAGCCCCTAAATTGCAGAGGTATAACCAACCTCCTGGTTGCACCAGGCTTGGGGTCTCTAGCCTCTGAATAAAGGAGCCCTTCCTCCCAATACACTTTATGGGTACCTTGAGCATTCCCAGCAGCCTCAGCAGCAGCCAGCTGTCTGAGGGGTTCAAGAGAGGGACAGGATAACTGAGCCTGCCTCAAGTCAGCCCTTGAAGGTCCCCCTGTCCCCAGAAACTCAACCTGGTCAGGTTCAAGCTCTTCAGGGACAGTTCCTTCAGGGTCCTCTAGATCAGCTTCCTGGGAAGGCTGATCATCACTCTGAGGCAGGGGGGAAGGCACAGCCTTGACCCTCCTGTTCTTCTTCTTGGTAGGTGCTTGGTCCATTGTTCCAGGATCCAAGACCTGTGGTTCAGTGAGGCACTTTTTGGCCTGTGACCTGGTCACAGCAAGGACATGTGATGATATACCTAACATCTCTGCATGAGTCCTGTACTCCACTTCTGACCATAGAGAACTCTCTAGGTCATTGCCCAACAAACATTCTACTGGGAGGTCTGCACTAACCACAACCCTTTTGAGGCCAGTTACCCCTCCCCATGAGAAGTTAACAACTGCCACACTGTGTGAAGTAGTGGCATTGCTGGCATTGGTCACCAGGTAGTTCTCACCTGGCATGTACTGTCCAGGGTCCACAAAGCCTGGTGTCACCATAGTGACACTGGCACATGTGTCCCTGTAGGCTTGAGCCACTTTGTCATTAATTAAAGGAGTCTGTCTGTACTTGCCCAGGTACTGGGGCTCACAGTCAGGGACAAATCAATGTCCCCATCACAGATCAAGACTGCCTGTGTCAGGGTTCTGTCTAAGTCAGAATCTCCTTCAGTTCCCATAGTGATTCCCACTACACCCTTTGTCTGGGGACCAACACTGCTAACAGTAGTACTGGGAGCAGGTGCCTTAGGGGCAACAGTGTTGGGGGCTCCACCCTTTTTGCAATCACTAGTCCAGTGAGTTGTATTTTTGCAATGATTGCACCAGGGTTTCTTTTGACCTTCTTTCTTCTTTTTGGACTGTTGTTGGGACCCACCCTCCTTAGCAGTAGTTTGGGGCCCTGTTGAAGACTTCTGGTCTTTAGATTTCTGATCTCCACCCTTTTGGTCTGTTTTCTTCTGATCACCCCCTTGGCCCTGGTTCTGGTTCTTTTGCTTAACCCTGGTTCTGACCCATTTGTCTGCCTTCTTTCCCAATTCTTGGGGAGAGGTCAGATCAGAGTCAACCAAGTGTTGATGCAGTTGCTGGTTTTGACAGTTATTTAAAATCTGTTCTCTCATCATCAAATTATACAATCCTGTAAAATCAGATACCTTACTTCCCAGCAACCAACCCTCCAAAGCCTTAGTGGCACATTCAATGTATTCAGACCAGTCCTGAGTCTGTGTCTTTTGGGTGTCTCTGAACATTAACCTGTACTGCTCAGTGGTTAAGCCTAACCCATCAACTAGAACACTCTTCAGGACTCTGTAGTTTCTGACATCCTCTTCTCTAACAGTGAGGAGTCTGTCTCTGCCTCTTCCCTCAAAGGAGAGCCAGAGGATTGCTGCCCACTGATCTTCAGGAACCTGCTGTACTTTGCAGGCTCTCTCAAGAGCAGTTATCCACTTGTGGATGTCATCCCCACTTTTGTAGGGGGGCACAACCTTAGACAGGTTTCTATTGTCGAAAACCCTATCTTTGTCCTTAGGGACAATGCTGCCACCAGTGGGTATAGACCCACTCTCTTTATGCTGTCTAGCCTTGCTAAGTTTCTCTTCCATCAGGGCTACTTCTAGCTCCTGCTTCCTGATCCTCAGCTGGGCCTCTTGCATCTTGGCCTCATGTTCCCTCCTCTGAGGGGTGGTCATCCTTCTCCTGGAGTGACCTTGAGAGCCTCTAGAGCCATGGGAAGCATTGGAGTCACCTGAGCGATTCCTTTGCCTTCCCAGCCCTGTGTTAAGTCCACTGGGGAGATCCAGTGGGTTGAACCCACTGTCAGTCCCCAATAGCCTTGGTTTAGCTGGGCCAAGTATAACACTTGGCACTGGGCTAGTTCTCCCTTCATCCTCACTACTGTCAGTATCCTTTTCACTCTCATCCTCTGTGGTAGGCATCCCATCTAAGGGGTGACTATTGGGAAGGGGTACTTCAGTGGCATCTTCAGAAGGGGGGCCTCCTGTTCCTGTCCCTAAGGGGGCTAACTGGGAAGCTTTCTTGAGTGCTCTCTGATTCTCATCATTCTGTAAGAGCTCTCTGAGCTCAGCAGAGTTTGGGTTCTTGGGCTGTTTAAGGCCTCTAAGAGTTGCCAAATGCCTGAGCTCATTCTGATTAAGGGTAGCAAAGCTGGTTGGTGCCCTCTGGGGGTCACTCTCAACAGAGATGGGTACAGTGGACCCCTCTGCCCCGGCCATTGCTCTTAAGTGTGGGTGGATGTGTTGCAATCTACCTACACTTGGGTTTACCTACTAAACCTATCTAGTAGTTGTAGTCAGGGTGTGCTACTCCCTTTGCTCTACAACAACTAAGTTCAGTAGAACTTAAGTATATCTAATCTTGTTTTATATGTACCTACAGGTACCTATGTGATCTTTCAATTGGTAACCAAGAGATTACAATGGTAAAACACAGCAAGCTCAAATCCAACCGCTGCTCACCAATGTGAGAAGTTGGCCTGGTATATGATGCTCACTAGTTAAAGTGATCACCTTGTACCATGCCAAGCAACCCTTATGGTGTGGTTGTAAGTCAACCTTTTCGGACTAGCTGCCCTAGTGGTAGCGTAGGCTAAGCAGTCTTTGAGGCTAAACTCGTGATGCGTGTTAAGCCAGCTGTTTTACCAAATGCAACCCCCTTTTATACCAATGAAAGGACACCACACAGATATATATTCAAAATATATATGTATTTATTTCTCAAAGTAACCCCTAGTCTCTTTATGAGCACAGGAGCACAAATCGTCAAACAAGATTATCACAGAATACACAGAAGTTGCACTTTATATGGATAGGCCCTGGTGGCCACTCGAACCATATACTAAAATAGTGGTATAAGTACCACGAACAGAAAAGGGAAAAGGCCTAAGGCCTCTAGAATCGCTGGGCCTACAAGGAGCTAACGTCAGTTAGTGACCAGGAGGTCCACGGGTGGCGTGTGCAGAGCAAATAGTCACACGCGTGCTCCCATAGGTTTCAATGGGTGCGTAAAAAGTACAAAGTTACTGCAAAGGAGATCTTCCGGGTTAACTAGGAACTTAAGATTTGGAACACAGGCACTAGAGATGTATTACTACACTTGGGCACCGGAGTACCAGCTTTACCTCACCCACAGGAAGCAGGTGCATAGGCCTCAAAGTGCGTCGGGTTTCTTCTATCTGTTCCGTTGAGCTTGAAGACAAAGATGCTGCAGGCGGTCGGTCCGGGAGAGATGCAGTGGACCCAAGAGTGGATCGGAGATGTTGAAGACCTGAAAGCAGAGGGGACAGTGTTCACAGTCACTAGCCAGTGACCGGCGTGGCACCAGGTAGGTACCAGGCGATGTCGGGTGCAAACAGGTGATGAGGGGTAGCTTGTCTCCGCAGCCACGTGGTCCCTGAAGGTCGACGATGTCCAGGAGTCGGCTCACGAGCTGTCCCACGCAGGCTCTCGCTGTCGGCGGTGTCGGCGACTTGGTCGAAGCAAACAAGCCTTGGCAAAAGTAATTGTAGGAGGATTCGGGAGTCAGCTGTTGGTTCTGACCAGCAAGGTCAGAGGGATTGCTCCTTTGGAGAGGAGCAAGGGCCAGTCTGGAGCAACCAGACCAGCGGTGTTTTTTGTAGAGTTCGTCGCCAAGATGGCCACTAGCCAGCGGGCCAGCAACCGGTTAGGCGCGTCGAGTGGCAAAATGCAGAAGGGCCCCACGCAGATCGTGGAGATGCTGGAGGGCTCACCTTTGGTGCAAATGCTGCTCGAGAGTGGGGCTTCTCAGATCCCAAAGCACAACTTGGAGGGAGCCTCGGTTGTTGCACTTGTCAGCTTGTCGTAGTCGATCCAAGATGGCTGGCTCCACGTGTCTCGGTGCCTCCACGGGTCTCCTCTTTGCAGGGACTGTGGATCGGGCGGTGAGAGGTCTGGAGGTCCAGGTCTTGTCAGTCTCTGGGCTCGGGCTCCGGCGGGAGGCGGCGGCAAAGCAGACGTTGATTCGCTGGATGGTGCTTGCGTTAGCAAGGTGGTCACTCCCTGACCACAGGGGAGATTGGCTTCAGTCCTCTGTGCGGCAGAGCGTCGAAGTTCCCGTCTTCTTCTTAGTTTCAAGTTGATTCCAGGATGTCTGAAGTCTTAGGACACAGCTCCTACCTTTATTCGGATTCTAGGGGCCGGACTACCTGCTAGGTCCCTCCCTATGGGTGGGACCAGGAAGGGGGGTGGTTACACCCCCAATCCTTTGTCCAGCTCGCCCCAGGCCCGGGACTGGTGTGCCCCAGGACCGGTTTGAACTGGCATATGCCCCGAGGCTCCTTGTGAGCCACAGGCATGTCTGGTTTCTTTCAAGCCCTACCTGACCAATACACAAAATCCTGTCTGGGGTGGTGCTCGCACCTCCCCTGGCAGGAAACCCTTTGTCCACACCTCCCAAGCTGGAAGGACTCCCAGCAGCAGGAGGGCAGACTTGTGTCTGTGGTGGCAGCATCCATTTTGTGGAGCTGAGGCTATGTCTGATTTTACCCGGGTTTCAGGTACTGTACATGTCGTGTCCCTCTAGAAGGGTGGAATGCTAACCCCGTCGCCAGAATTGGCGAGGGGTTAGTATTCCAATTCGTATGACACCTTACTCGACATGTTTTGATAAAGCCAAACCAAAGATAGCATTTAACCGCGAGGTTCATAATGCACTTAAGAGTATATGGTATGACGATATCTGGAAACAGTAGAGGGAAGTTGTTCCGACCACTGCAGACAGGCTCAGCTCATGCCAGAGCACCATCTCACATGGAACCAAGCACTCTGCCTTCAGGATTGTTAAGGCCTGCCATAGGAGTGACTTATAGGTTACCAGGTGTCCCATTTAAGGTTAGGTATAGGTATACTACACCTAAGTAAGAGGTGATTACACCAACTTACCCCAGCTGAGTGATCAGCCAGTTGTGTCAAATCGTTAGGCCAAGCCTGGGGTGGCATAATACATGCTGCAGCCCTTGGCAGGCCTTGGGTACACCAATGCCCTGGGTACCTAGTGTACACTGGTACAGGGGCTGACAGGGTGATCCACTTCCAATTGGTTATGCACCTAGGGTGCATAGTTTTAATTTAGTAGAGAGAACAGCAGGCTGGGGGTCTGATTGGCAGGCCCACAGCCTCAATATGTCAAAAACCAGTGAAGCAAAAAGCAAAAATTTGGGGTGACCATAGGATAGCAGACCCTACTCTCCTACAGTCAGTCAGAGTCAGTCAGTCAGAGTCAGTCAGTGTCAGTCAGTGTCTGTCAGTCAGTGTCAGTCAGTCAGTCAGTCAGTGTCAGTCAGTGTCAGTCAGTGTCAGTCAGTCATTGTCAGTCATTGTCAGTCATTGTCAGTCAGTGTCAGCCAGTGTCAGCCAGTGTCTTTCAGTCAGTGTCAGTCAGAGTCTGTCAGTCAGTGTCAGTCAGTGTCAGTCAGTCAGTGTCAGTCAGTGTCAGTCAGTGTCAGTCAGTGTCAGTCAGTCATTGTCAGTCATTGTCAGCCAGTGTCAGCCAGTGTCAGCCAGTGTCAGCCAGTGTCAGCCTGTGTCTTTCAGTCAGTGTCAGTCAGAGTCTGTCAGTCAGTGTCAGTCAGTGTCAGTCAGTGTCAGTCAGTGTCAGTCAGTCAGTGTCAGGCAGTGTCAGTCAGTGTCAGTCAGTCATTGTCAGTCATTGTCAGTCATTGTCAGTCAGTGTCAGCCAGTGTCAGCCAGTGTCAGCCAGTGTCAGCCAGTGTCTTTCAGTCAGTGTCAGTCAGAGTCAGTCAGTCAGAGTCAGTCAGTGTCAGTCAGTGTCTGTCAGTCAGTGTCAGTCAGTCAGTCAGTCAGTGTCAGTCAGTGTCAGTCAGTGTCAGTCAGTCATTGTCAGTCATTGTCAGTCATTGTCAGTCAGTGTCAGCCAGTGTCAGCCAGTGTCTTTCAGTCAGTGTCAGTCAGAGTCTGTCAGTCAGTGTCAGTCAGTGTCAGTCAGTGTCAGCCAGTGTCTTTCAGTCAGTGTCAGTCAGAGTCTGTCAGTCAGTGTCAGTCAGTGTCAGTCAGTGTCAGTCAGTGTCTGTCAGTCAGTGTCAGCCAGTGTCAGTCAGTGTCAGCCAGTGTCTGTCAGTCAGTGTCAGTCAGTGTCAGCCAGTGTCAGTCAGTGTCTTTCAGTCAGTGTCAGTCAGAGTCTGTCAGTCAGTGTCAGTCAGTGTCAGTCAGTGTCAGTCAGTGTCTTTCAGTCAGTGTCAGTCAGAGTCTGTCAGTCAGTGTCAGTCAGTGTCAGTCAGTGTCAGTCAGTCAGTGTCAGTCAGTGTCAGTCAGTGTCAGTCAGTCAGAGTCAGTCAGTGTCAGTCAGTGTCTGTCAGTCAGTGTCAGTCAGTCAGTCAGTGTCAGTCAGTGTCAGTCAGTGTCTGTCAATGTCAGTCAGTGTCAGTCAGTGTCTGTCAGTGTCAGCCAGTGTCAGCCAGTGGCTTTCAGTCAGTGTCAGTCAGTCTGTCAGTCAGTGTCAGTCAGTGTCAGTCAGAGTCAGTCAATGTCAGTCAGTGTCAGTCAGTCAGTCAGTGTCAGTCAGTGTCTGTCAGTCAGTGTCTGTCAGTCAGTGTTTGTCAGTCAGTGTCAGTCAGTCAGTGTCAGTCAGTGTCAGTCAGTGTCAGTCAGTGTCTGTCAGTGTCAGTCAGTCAGTGTCAGTCAGTCAGTGTCTGTCAGTCAGTGTCAGTCAGTCAGTCAGTGTCAGTCAGTGTCAGTCAGTGTCAGTCAGTCATTGACAGTCAGTGTCAGCCAGTGTCAGCCAGTGTCAGCCAGTGTCAGCCAGTGTCTTTCAGTCAGTGTCAGTCAGAATCTGTCAGTCAGTGTCAGTCAGTGTCTGTCAGTCAGTGTCTGTCAGTGTCTGTCAGTGTCAGTCAGTGTCTGTCAGTCAGTGTCAGTCATTCAGTGTCAGTCAGTGTCAGTCAGTGTCAGTCAGTCAGTGTCTGTCAGTCAGTCAGTCAGTGTCAGTCAGTCAGTCAGTGTCAGTCAGTGTCAGTCAGTGTCAGTCAGTCATTGTCAGCAAGTGTCAGCCAGTGTCAGCCAGTGTCAGCCAGTGTCTTTCAGTCAGTGTCAGTCAGAGTCTGTCAGTCAGTGTCAGTCAGTGTCAGTCAGTGTCAGTCAGTGTCTGTCAGTCAGTGTCAGCCAGTGTCAGTCAGTGTCAGCCAGTGTCTGTCAGTCAGTGTCAGTCAGTGTCAGCCAGTGTCAGCCAGTGTCAGCCTGTGTCTTTCAGTCAGTGTCAGTCAGAGTCTGTCAGTCAGTGTCAGTCAGTGTCAGTCAGTGTCAGTCAGTGTCTTTCAGTCAGTGTCAGTCAGAGTCGGTCAGTCAGTGTCAGTCAGTGTCAGTCAGTGTCAGTCAGTCAGTGTCAGTCAGTGTCAGTCAGTGTCAGTCAGTGTCAGTCAGTCAGAGTCAGTCAGTGTCAGTCAGTGTCTGTCAGTCAGTGTCAGTCAGTCAGTCAGTCAGTGTCAGTCAGTGTCAGTCAGTGTCAGTCAGTCATTGTCAGTCATTGTCAGTCATTGTCAGTCAGTGTCAGCCAGTGTCAGCCAGTGTCTTTCAGTCAGTGTCAGTCAGAGTCTGTCAGTCAGTGTCAGTCAGTGTCAGTCAGTCAGTGTCAGTCAGTGTCAGTCAGTGTCAGTCAGTGTCAGTCAGTCATTGTCAGTCATTGTCAGCCAGTGTCAGCCAGTGTCAGCCAGTGTCAGCCAGTGTCAGCCTGTGTCTTTCAGTCAGTGTCAGTCAGAGTCTGTCAGTCAGTGTCAGTCAGTGTCAGTCAGTGTCAGTCAGTCAGTCAGTGTCAGTCAGTGTCTGTCAGTCAGTGTCTGTCAGTCAGTGTTTGTCAGTCAGTGTCAGTCAGTCAGTGTCAGTCAGTGTCAGTCAGTGTCAGTCAGTGTCTGTCAGTCAGTGTCAGTCAGTCAGTGTCAGTCAGTGTCAGTCAGTGTCAGTCAGTGTCAGTCAGTCAGTGTCAGTCAGTCAGTGTCTGTCAGTCAGTGTCAGTCAGTCAGTCAGTGTCAGTCAGTGTCAGTCAGTGTCAGTCAGTCATTGACAGTCAGTGTCAGCCAGTGTCAGCCAGTGTCAGCCAGTGTCAGCCAGTGTCTTTCAGTCAGTGTCAGTCAGAATCTGTCAGTCAGTGTCAGTCAGTGTCTGTCAGTCAGTGTCTGTCAGTGTCTGTCAGTGTCAGTCAGTGTCTGTCAGTCAGTGTCAGTCATTCAGTGTCAGTCAGTGTCAGTCAGTGTCAGTCAGTGTCAGTCAGTGTCAGTCAGTCAGTGTCTGTCAGTTAGTCAGTCAGTGTCAGTCAGTCAGTCAGTGTCAGTCAGTGTCAGTCAGTGTCAGTCAGTCATTGTCAGCAAGTGTCAGCCAGTGTCAGCCAGTGTCAGCCAGTGTCTTTCAGTCAGTGTCAGTCAGAGTCTGTCAGTCAGTGTCAGTCAGTGTCAGTCAGTGTCAGTCAGTGTCTGTCAGTCAGTGTCAGCCAGTGTCAGTCAGTGTCAGCCAGTGTCTGTCAGTCAGTGTCAGCCAGTGTCAGCCTGTGTCTTTCAGTCAGTGTCAGTCAGAGTCTGTCAGTCAGTGTCAGTCAGTGTCAGTCAGTGTCAGTCAGTGTCTTTCAGTCAGTGTCAGTCAGAGTCGGTCAGTCAGTGTCAGTCAGTGTCAGTCAGTGTCAGTCAGTCAGTGTCAGTCAGTGTCAGTCAGTGTCAGTCAGTGTCAGTCAGTCAGAGTCAGTCAGTGTCAGTCAGTGTCTGTCAGTCAGTGTCAGTCAGTCAGTCAGTCAGTGTCAGTCAGTGTCAGTCAGTGTCAGTCAGTCATTGTCAGTCATTGTCAGTCATTGTCAGTCAGTGTCAGCCAGTGTCAGCCAGTGTCTTTCAGTCAGTGTCAGTCAGAGTCTGTCAGTCAGTGTCAGTCAGTGTCAGTCAGTCAGTGTCAGTCAGTGTCAGTCAGTGTCAGTCAGTGTCAGTCAGTCATTGTCAGTCATTGTCAGCCAGTGTCAGCCAGTGTCAGCCAGTGTCAGCCAGTGTCAGCCTGTGTCTTTCAGTCAGTGTCAGTCAGAGTCTGTCAGTCAGTGTCAGTCAGTGTCAGTCAGTGTCAGTCAGTGTCAGTCAGTCAGTGTCAGGCAGTGTCAGTCAGTGTCAGTCAGTCATTGTCAGTCATTGTCAGTCATTGTCAGTCAGTGTCAGCCAGTGTCAGCCAGTGTCAGCCAGTGTCAGCCAGTGTCTTTCAGTCAGTGTCAGTCAGAGTCTGTCAGTCAGTGTCAGTGTCAGTCAGTGTCAGTCAGTGTCAGTCAGTGTCAGTCAGTCAGTCAGTGTCAGTCAGTCAGTCAGTGTCAGTCAGTGTCAGTCAGTGTCAGTCAGTCAGTCAGTGTCAGTCAGTGTCAGTCAGTGTCAGTCAGTCAGTCAGTGTCAGTCAGTGTCAGTCAGTGTCAGTCAGTCATTGTCAGTCATTGTCAGTCAGTGTCAGTCAATCATTGTCAGTCAGTGTCAGTCAGTCATTGTCAGTCAGTGTCAGTCATTGTCAGTCAGTGTCAGCCAGTGTCAGCCAGTGTCAGCCGGTGTCTTTCAGTCAGTGTCAGTCAGAGTCTGTCAGTCAGTGTCAGTCAGTGTCAGTCAGTCAGTGTCAGTCAGTCTGTCAGTGTCAGTCAGTGTCTGTCAGTGTCAGTCAGTGTCAGTCAGTGTCTGTTAGTCAGTGTCAGTCAGTCAGTCAGTGTCAGTCAGTGTCAGTCAGTGTCTGTCAGTGTCAGTCAGTGTCAGTCAGTGTCTGTCAGTGTCAGCCAGTGTCAGCCAGTGGCTTTCAGTCAGTGTCAGTCAGTCTGTCAGTCAGTGTCAGTAAGTGTCAGTCAGTGTCAGTCAATGTCAGTCAGTGTCAGTCAGTCAGTCAGTGTCAGTCAGTGTCTGTCAGTCAGTGTCTGTCAGTCAGTGTCTGTCAGTCAGTGTCAGTCAGTCAGTGTCAGTCAGTGTCAGTCAGTGTCAGTCAGTCATTGTCAGTCATTGTCAGTCAGTGTCAGTCATTGTCAGTCAGTGTCAGCCAGTGTCAGCCAGTGTCAGCCAGTGTCTTTCAGTCAGTGTCAGTCAGAGTCTGTCAGTCAGTGTCAGTCAGTGTCAATCAGTTAGTCAGTGTCGGTCAGTCAGTCAGTGTCAGTCAGTGTCAGTCAGTGTCAGTCAGTGTCAGTCAGTGTCAGTCAGTCAGTGTCAGTCAGTCAGTCAGTGTCAGTCAGTGTCTGTCAGTGTCAGTCAGTGTCAGTCAGTGTCTGTCAGTCAGTGTCAGTCAGTCAGTCAGTGTCAGTCAGTGTCAGTCAGTGTCTGTCAGTGTCAGTCAGTGTCAGTCAGTGTCTGTCAGTGTCAGCCAGTGTCAGCCAGTGGCTTTCAGTCAGTGTCAGTCAGTCTGTCAGTCAGTGTCAGTCAGTGTTAGTCAGTGTCAGTCAATGTCAGTCAGTGTCAGTCAGTCAGTCAGTGTCAGTCAGTGTCTGTCAGTCAGTGTCTGTCAGTCAGTGTTTGTCAGTCAGTGTCAGTCAGTCAGTGTCAGTCAGTGTCAGTCAGTGTCAGTCAGTCATTGTCGGTCATTGTCAGTCAGTGTCAGTCATTGTCAGTCAGTGTCAGCCAGTGTCAGCCAGTGTCAGCCAGTGTCTTTCAGTCAGTGTCAGTCAGAGTCTGTCAGTCAGTGTCAGTCAGTGTCAGTCAGTTAGTCAGTGTCAGTCAGTCAGTCAGTGTCAGTCAGTGTCAGTCAGTGTCAGTCAGTGTCACTCAGTGTCACTCAGTGTCTGTCAGTCAGGGTCTGTCAGTCAGTGTCTGTCAGTGTCAGTCAGTGTCAGTCAGTGTCTGTCAGTGTCAGTCAGTGTCAATCAGTGTCTGTCAGTCAGTGTCTGTCAGTGTCTGTCAGTGTCAGTCAGTGTCAGTCAGTGTCTGTCAGTGTCTGTCAGTGTCATTCAGTGTCTGTCAGTGTCTGTCAGTGTCAGTCAGTGACTGTCAGTCAGTGTCAGCCAGTGTCAGCCAGTGTCAGCCAGTGTCTGTCAGTCAGTGTCAGTCAGTGTCAGCCAGTGTCAGCCAGTGTCAGCCAGTGTCTTTCAGTCAGAGTCTGTCAGTCAGTGTCAGTCAGTGTCAGTCAGTGTCAGTCAGTGTCAGTCAGTGTCTGTCAGTCAGTGTCTGTCAGTCAGTGTCAGTGAGTGTCAGTCACTGTCAGTCAGTGTCAGTCAGTGTCAGTCAGTCAGTGTCAGTCAGTCAGTGTCTGTCAGTCAGTGTCAGTCAGTCAGTCAGTGTCAGTCAGTGTCAGTCAGTCAGTCAGTGTCAGTCAGTGTCAGTCATTGTCAGTCAGTGTCAGTCATTGTCAGTCAGTGTCAGCCAGTGTCAGCCAGTGTCTTTCAGTCAGTGTCAGTCAGAGTCTGTCAGTCAGTGTCAGTCAGTGTCAGTCAGTGTCTGTCAGTCAGTGTCAGCCAGTGTCAGCCAGTGTCAGCCAGTGTCTGTCAGTCAGTGTCAGTCAGTGTCAGCCAGTGTCAGCCAGTGTCAACCAGTGTCTTTCAGTCAAAGTCTGTCAGTCAGTGTCAGTCAGTGTCAGTCAGTGTCAGTCAGTGTCAGTCAGTGTCTGTCAGTCAGTGTCTGTCAGTCATTGTCAGTCAGTGTCAGTCAGTGTCTGTCAGTGTCTGTCAGTGTCTGTCAGTCAGTGTCAGTCAGTGTCAGTCAGTCAGTGTCAGTCAGAGTCTGTCAGTCAGTGTCTGTCAGAGTCTGTCAGTCAGTGTCTGTCAGTGTCAGTCAGTGTCAGTCAGTGTCAGTCAGTGTCAGTCAGTCATTGTCAGACATTGTCAGTCATTGTCAGCCAGTGTCAGCCAGTGTCTGCCAGTGTCAGCCAGTGTCAGCCAGTGTCTTTCAGTCAGTGTCAGTCAGTGTCAGTCAGTCAGTGTCGGTCAGTGTCAGCCAGTGTCAGTCAGTCAGTGTCAGTCAGTCAGTGTCTGTCAGTCAGTGTCAGTCAGTCAGTCAGTGTCAGCCTATGTCAGCCAGTGTCAGCCAGTGTTTTTCAGTCAGTGTCAGTCAGAGTCTGTCAGTCAGTGTCAGTCAGTGTCAGTCAGTGTCTGTCAGTCAGTGTCAGTCAGTCAGTGTCAGTCAGTGTCAGTCAGTGTCAGTCAGTCAGTGTCAGTCAGTCAGTGTCTGTCAGTCAGTGTCAGTCAGTCAGTCAGTGTCAGTCAGTGTCAGTCAGTGTCAGTCAGTGTCAGTCAGTCATTGTCGGTCATTATCAGTCAGTGTCAGTCATTGTCAGTCAGTGTCAGCCAGTGTCAGTGTGAGAAGTTGGCCTGGTATATGATGCTCACTAGTTAAAGTGATCACCTTGTACCATGCCAAGCAACCCTTATGGTGTGGTTGTAAGTCAACCTTTTCGGACTAGCTGCCCTAGTGGTAGCGTAGGCTAAGCAGTCTTTGAGGCTAAACTCGTGATGCGTGTTAAGCCAGCTGTTTTACCAAATGCAACCCCCTTTTATACCAATGAAAGGACACCACACAGATATATATTCAAAATATATATGTATTTATTTCTCAAAGTAACCCCTAGTCTCTTTATGAGCACAGGAGCACAAATCGTCAAACAAGATTATCACAGAATACACAGAAGTTGCACGTTATATGGATAGGCCCTGGTGGCCACTCAAACCATATACTAAAATAGTGGTATAAGTACCACGAACAGAAAAGGGAAAAGGCCTAAGGCCTCTAGAATCGCTGGGCCTACAAGGAGCTAACGTCAGTTAGTGACCAGGAGGTCCACGGGTGGCGTGTGCAGAGCAAATAGTCACACGCGTGCTCCCATAGGTTTCAATGGGTGCGTAAAAAGTACAAAGTTACTGCAAAGGAGATCTTCCGGGTTGACTAGGAACTTAAGATTTGGAACACAGGCACTAGAGATGTATTACTACACATGGGCACCGGAGTACCAGCTTTACCTCACCCACAGGAAGCGGGTGCATAGGCCTCAAAGTGCGTCGGGTTTCTTCTATCTGTTCCGTTGAGCCTGGGACAAAGATGCTGCAGGCGGTCGGTCCGGTAGAGATGCGGTGGATCCAAGGGTGGATCGGAGAGGTTGAAGACCTGTAAGCAGAGGGGACAGTGTTCACAGTCACTAGCCAGTGACCAGCGTGGCACCAGGTGGGTACCAGGCGATGTCGGGTGCAAACAGGTGATGAGGGGTAGCTTGTCTCCGCAGCCACGTGATCCCTGAAGGTCGACGACGTCCAGGAGTCGGCTCACGAGCTGTCCCACGCAGGCTCTCGCTGTCGGCGGTGTCGGCGACTTGATCGAAGCAAACAAGCCTTGGCAAAAGCAATTGAAGGAGGATTCGGAAATCAGCTGTTGGTTCTGACCAGCAAGGTCAGAGGGATCGCTCCTTTGGAGGGGAGCAAGGGCCAGTCTGGAGCAACCAGACCAGCGGTGTTTGTCGTAGATTTCGTCGCCAAGATGGCCACTAGCCAGCGGGCCAGCAACCGGTTAGGCGCGTCGAGTGGCAAAATGCAGAAGGGCCCCACGCAGATCGTGGAGATGCTGGAGGGCTCACCTTTGGTGCAGATGCTGCTCGAGGGTTGGGCTTCTCAGGACCCAAAGCACAACTTGGAGGGAGCCTCGGTTGTTGCACTGGTCAGCTTGTCGTAGTCGTTTCAAGATGGCTGGCTCCACGTGTCTCGGTGCCTCCACGGGTCTCCTCTTTGCAGGGACTGTGGATCGGGCGGTGAGAGGTCTGGAGGTCCAGGTCTTGTCAGTCTCTGGGCTCGGGCTCCGGCGGGAGGCGGCGGCAAAGCAGACGGTGATTCGCTGGATGGTGCTTGCGTTAGCAAGGTGGTCACTCCCTGACCACAGGGGAGATTGGCTTCAGTCCTCTGTGCGGCAGAGCGTCGAAGTTCCCGTCTTCTTCTTAGTTTCAAGTTGATTCCAGGATGTCTAAAGTCTTAGGACACAGCTCCTACCTTTATTCGGATTCTAGGGGCCGGACTACCTGCTAGGTCCCTCCCTATGGGTGGGACCAGGAAGGGGGGTGGTTACACCCCCAATCCTTTGTCCAGCTCGCCCCAGGCCCGGGACTGGTGTGCCCCAGGACCGGTTTGAACTGGCATATGCCCCGAGGCTCCTTGTGAGCCACAGGCATGTCTGGTTTCTTTCAAGCCCTACCTGACCAATACACAAAATCCTGTCTGGGGTGGTGCATGCACCTCCCCTGGCAGGAAACCCTTTGTCCACACCTCCCAAGCTGGAAGGACTCCCAGCAGCAGGAGGGCAGACTTGTGTCTGTGGTGGCAGCATCCATTTTGTGGAGCTGAGGCTATGTCTGATTTTACCCGGGTTTCAGGCACTGTACATGTCGTGTCCCTCTAGAAGGGTGGAATGCTAACCCCGTCGCCAGAATTGGCGAGGGGTTAGTATTCCAATTCGTATGACACCTTACTCGACATGTTTTGATAAAGCCAAACCAAAGATAGCATTTAACCGCGAGGTTCATAATGCACTTAAGAGTATATGGTATGACGATATCTGGAAACAGTAGAAGGAAGTTGTTCCGACCACTGCAGACAGGCTCAGCTCATGCCAGAGCACCATCTCACATGGAACCAAGCACTCTGCCTTCAGGATTGTTAAGGCCTGCCATAGGAGTGACTTATAGGTTACCAGGTGTCCCATTTAAGTTTAGGTATAGGTATACTACACCTAAGTAAGAGGTGATTACACCAACTTACCCCAGCTGAGTGATCAGCCAGTTGTGTCAGATTGTTAGGCCAAGCCTGGGGTGGCATAATACATGCTTCAGCCCCTGGCAGGCCTTGGATACACCAATGCCCTGGGTACCTAGTGTACACTGGTACAGGGGCTGACAGGGTGATCCAACCAATTGGGTATGTACCTAGGGTACATGGAGTCCATTTTACAGAGAGAGCAGATAGCCTGAGAGCCTGAATGGCAGGATCTCAGGCCAACTAAGTCGAAAAACCAGCTAGACACTAGGCAAAAATTTGGGGGTAACCATAGTCAGATATCCACCTTCCTACACAACCCCCCCCCAAACGAAGGGAGATAAGGCTGACCTTGACCAGGTAAGCCTATATTGCCCAAGTGGCCATATAAGGAGGAACCAGCACTGGCATGGTTACCCCCTGTCTCATGGTCCACTAAGCAATCCCTCACCCTAAGGGTATCAGAGGGTCTCCACCATAGGGAATCTCTACCTGTGGTGTGTCTTGGCAAAGTAAAAGGCTGGTGTTGAGATGGAGTACTGAAGTGAGTGTCCTCAAAGTGAGGCCTCAGCTTCCTCCAATCATCCTCCACCATGGATGCCTTTCTTTCTTTAACTGAGTTGCACTGTGCTCTCAGGGTCAGCCTCTGGCTACCTAAAGCTGGAGGCTGGGTCCCTTTTGTGGGCTTACTGGAGGGACAGGTCAGGTTTGGGGCCCTAAGGTCCCATGTTTGCCTGTGCCCAACAGAATCCCCCTGGGGGAGGTCCCTAACTACCTGTAAAGGAGATCCCTCAGGAATGTTTTTACCCATCACCTGACTAGGGCTACTAGCCAGGCAATCCTCATTCTTTTGATGGGGGGGTTCTTGTGGACAGGGGCCCTCTGGGGGTCCACTGGCCTCCCTGACCTCTGCAGCCCTGGGCTGACTGAGGCAGGGTAGAGAGAGGCAGGCTACCTGCACCAGACTGGATCCCACCTTGGAAGGGGCCACTGACATCAGAGGCTCTGCCAGGCCAGGCCTGGCTACCTCTGGGGCAGTTCCTTCACAAGGGGTGAGGTCAGATCCCTGAGGAGGCTGACCTTTTCCTAATGTCTGGGGAGAGGGAGACTTTTCTTCCTCCCCACTACTCTCAGTTTGTGTGGAGTGATCCATTGTTTCAGGCTTCACTACACCTATGTCAGTCTGAGTATAGGCTGAGACCATTACAGCCTTGCCAACCTTTTCAGGGGGGCACTCAGTTTGTGTTTGAGCTGTGACTGTCACAGCTCTGCCAGTCCCTACAGGGAAGTCTGTCTGTGCCTGGGCTGTGGCTACCACTGCCCTTCCAACCTTTTCAGGGAGGAAATCTATTTGGACAGGGGTTGTGAATGGCACAACCCCCCTACCCTTTTGTGAAAGGCCTACCATTTTAGAATGGGTGTCTTGTTCAACTCCAGCCCAAGCTGAGAGTTCTAAGTCATTCCCCAGTAAGCAGTCTACAGGCAAGGTTGGGGACACTGCTACCCTTTTAGGGCCAGTGACCCCTCCCCAGCTGAGACATACCTCTGCCATGGGATGACTGTTCTGTTTGCCATCAATGTTAGTCACCTGGTAGGAGAAACCGGGCAAAAGCTGCTCAGAGGGAACTAGCCAATGGGCCACCATTGTGATGCTAGCCCCAGTGTCTCTGTAGGCCTCAGCTTTTGTACCATTGATGTAGGGCTCCTGTCTGTACCTACCCAAAGTGTTGGGACAGGCAGTGAAGTTGGCAAACCCCATGCCACCATCACAGACAAGAGTGGTTGCTGTAGGGGAATTGGCTAAGCCAGGGTCCCCCTGTGTTCCCCAAGTAAACCCACCCAGATTTCTGGGGGCACTCCCACCACCTGGGGGATTACTGCTGACAGTAATAGGTGGTGTGACAGGAGTAATTGGAGGAACAGTTTTGTTTTTAGCCCTTGGGCAACCGCTGTCAGTTTTCCAATGCCCAGGAGTTTTACACTCATGGCAGTAGGGCTTTTTAGCTGTGGTAGAGGAGGGAGCTTGGGACCCACCACCCTGTGTGGAGTTTTGGGGCCCTGAGGAAGGTTTCTCTTTTTCTTTATCCCCACCCTTCTCTTGAGGCTTGGTGGTATCTTTCTTTTGGTCACCACCCTGGTTTTTAGGCCTGATCCTGGTCCTGACCCATTTATCTGCCCTCTTTCCCAATTCTTGGGGAGAGGTCAAATCTGAGTCTACCAGGTGTTGATGGAGAAGCTGGTTTTGACAATTACTTAAAATCTGCTCTCTCATCATCAAATTGTACAATCCTGTATAATCAGACACCTTACTTCCCAGCAACCAACCCTCCAAAGCCTTAGTGGCACATTCCACATATTCAGACCAGTCCTGAGTCTGTGTCTTCTTGGTGTCTCTGAACATTAACCTGTACTGTTCAGTGGTTAAGCCTAACCCATCAACTAGGACACTCTTCAGGACTCTGTAATTTCTGACATCCTCTTCTCTAACAGTGAGGAGTCTATCTCTGCCTCTCCCCTCAAAGGAGAGCCATAAGATTGCTGCCCACTGGTCTTCAGGAACCTGCTGCACTTTGCAGGCTCTCTCAAGAGCAGTCATCCATTTGTGGATGTCATCCCCACTTTTGTAGGGGGGCACAATCTTGGACAGGTTCCTATTGTCAAAGACCCTATCTTTGTCCCTAGGGACATTGCTGCCACCAGTGGGTATAGACCCACTCTCTCTATGCTGCCTAGCCTTGCTCAGTTTTTCTTCCATCAGGGCTACTTCTAGCTCCTGCTTCCTGATCCTCAGCTGGGCTTCCTGCATTCTGGCCTCATGTTCCCTCCTCTGAGGGGTGGTCAGTCTCCTTCTGGAGTGACCTTGAGAGCCTCTAGAGCCATGGGAAGCATTGGAGTCACCTGAGCGATTCCTTTGCCTTCCAAGCCCTGTGTTAAGTCCACTGGGGAGATCCAATGGGGTGAACCCACTGTCAGTCCCCAATAGCCTTAGTTTAGCTGGGCCAAGTATAACACTTGGCACTGGGCTAGTTCTCCCTTCATCCCCACTCACATCTGTATCCCCATCACTTTCTTCCTCTGTGGTAGGCATCCCATCTAAGGGGTGACTATTGGGAAGGGGTACTTCAGTGGCATCTTCAGAAGGGGGGCCTCCTGTTCCTGTCCCTAAGGGGGCTAACTGGGAAGCTTTCTTGAGTGCTCTCTGATTCTCATCATTCTGTAAGAGCTCTCTGAGCTCAGCAGAGTTTGGGTTCTTGGGCTGTTTAAGGCCTCTAAGAGTTGCCAAATGCCTGAGCTCATTCTGATTAAGGGTAGCAAAGCTGGTTGGTGCCCTCTGGGGGTCACTCTCGACAGAGATGGGTACAGTGGACCCCTCTGCCCCGGCCATTGCTCTTAAGTGTGGGTGGATGTGTTGCAATCTACCTACACTTGGGTTTACCTACTAAACCTATCTAGTAGTTGTAGTCAGGGTGTGCTACTCCCTTTGCTCTACAACAACTAAGTTCAGTAGAACTTAAGTATATCTAATCTTGTTTTATATGTACCTACAGGTACCTATGTGATCTTTCAATTGGTAACCAAGAGATTACAATGGTAACACACAGCAAGCTCAAATCCAACCGCTGCTCACCAATGTGAGAAGTTGGCCTGGTATATGATGCTCACTAGTTAAAGTGATCACCTTGTACCATGCCAAGCAACCCTTATGGTGTGGTTGTAAGTCAACTTTTTCGGACTAGCTGCCCTAGTGGTAGCGTAGGCTAAGCAGTCTTTGAGGCTAAACTCGTGATGCGTGTTAAGCCAGCTGTTTTACCAAATGCAACCCCCTTTTATACCAATGAAAGGACACCACACAGATATATATTCAAAATATATATGTATTTATTTCTCAAAGTAACCCCTAGTCTCTTTATGAGCACAGGAGCACAAATCGTCAAACAAGATTATCACAGAATACACAGAAGTTGCACGTTATATGGATAGGCCCTGGTGGCCACTCAAACCATATACTAAAATAGTGGTATAAGTACCACGAACAGAAAAGGGAAAAGGCCTAAGGCCTCTAGAATCGCTGGGCCTACAAGGAGCTAACGTCAGTTAGTGACCAGGAGGTCCACGGGTGGCGTGTGCAGAGCAAATAGTCACACGCGTGCTCCCATAGGTTTCAATGGGTGCGTAAAAAGTACAAAGTTACTGCAAAGGAGATCTTCCGGGTTGACTAGGAACTTAAGATTTGGAACACAGGCACTAGAGATGTATTACTACACATGGGCACCGGAGTACCAGCTTTACCTCACCCACAGGAAGCGGGTGCATAGGCCTCAAAGTGCGTCGGGTTTCTTCTATCTGTTCCGTTGAGCCTGGGACAAAGATGCTGCAGGCGGTCGGTCCGGTAGAGATGCGGTGGATCCAAGGGTGGATCGGAGAGGTTGAAGACCTGTAAGCAGAGGGGACAGTGTTCACAGTCACTAGCCAGTGACCAGCGTGGCACCAGGTGGGTACCAGGCGATGTCGGGTGCAAACAGGTGATGAGGGGTAGCTTGTCTCCGCAGCCACGTGGTCCCTGAAGGTCGACGACGTCCAGGAGTCGGCTCACGAGCTGTGCCACGCAGGCTCTCGCTGTCGGCGGTGTCGGCGACTTGATCGAAGCAAACAAGCCTTGGCAAAAGCAATTGAAGGAGGATTCGGAAATCAGCTGTTGGTTCTGACCAGCAAGGTCAGAGGGATCGCTCCTTTGGAGGGGAGCAAGGGCCAGTCTGGAGCAACCAGACCAGCGGTGTTTGTTGTAGATTTCGTCGCCAAGATGGCCACTAGCCAGCGGGCCAGCAACCGGTTAGGCGCGTCGAGTGGCAAAATGCAGAAGGGCCCCACGCAGATCGTGGAGATGCTGGAGGGCTCACCTTTGGTGCAGATGCTGCTCGAGGGTTGGGCTTCTCAGGACCCAAAGCACAACTTGGAGGGAGCCTCGGTTGTTGCACTGGTCAGCTTGTCGTAGTCGTTTCAAGATGGCTGGCTCCACGTGTCTCGGTGCCTCCACGGGTCTCCTCTTTGCAGGGACTGTGGATCGGGCGGTGAGAGGTCTGGAGGTCCAGGTCTTGTCAGTCTCTGGGCTCGGGCTCTGGCGGGAGGCGGCGGCAAAGCAGACGGTGATTCGCTGGATGGTGCTTGCGTTAGCAAGGTGGTCACTCCCTGACCACAGGGGAGATTGGCTTCAGTCCTCTGTGCGGCAGAGCGTCGAAGTTCCCGTCTTCTTCTTAGTTTCAAGTTGATTCCAGGATGTCTAAAGTCTTAGGACACAGCTCCTACCTTTATTCGGATTCTAGGGGCCGGACTACCTGCTAGGTCCCTCCCTATGGGTGGGACCAGGAAGGGGGGTGGTTACACCCCCAATCCTTTGTCCAGCTCGCCCCAGGCCCGGGACTGGTGTGCCCCAGGACCGGTTTGAACTGGCATATGCCCCGAGGCTCCTTGTGAGCCACAGGCATGTCTGGTTTCTTTCAAGCCCTACCTGACCAATACACAAAATCCTGTCTGGGGTGGTGCATGCACCTCCCCTGGCAGGAAACCCTTTGTCCACACCTCCCAAGCTGGAAGGACTCCCAGCAGCAGGAGGGCAGACTTGTGTCTGTGGTGGCAGCATCCATTTTGTGGAGCTGAGGCTATGTCTGATTTTACCCGGGTTTCAGGCACTGTACATGTCGTGTCCCTCTAGAAGGGTGGAATGCTAACCCCGTCGCCAGAATTGGCGAGGGGTTAGTATTCCAATTCGTATGACACCTTACTCGACATGTTTTGATAAAGCCAAACCAAAGATAGCATTTAACCGCGAGGTTCATAATGCACTTAAGAGTATATGGTATGACGATATCTGGAAACAGTAGAAGGAAGTTGTTCCGACCACTGCAGACAGGCTCAGCTCATGCCAGAGCACCATCTCACATGGAACCAAGCACTCTGCCTTCAGGATTGTTAAGGCCTGCCATAGGAGTGACTTATAGGTTACCAGGTGTCCCATTTAAGTTTAGGTATAGGTATACTACACCTAAGTAAGAGGTGATTACACCAACTTACCCCAGCTGAGTGATCAGCCAGTTGTGTCAGATTGTTAGGCCAAGCCTGGGGTGGCATAATACATGCTTCAGCCCCTGGCAGGCCTTGGATACACCAATGCCCTGGGTACCTAGTGTACACTGGTACAGGGGCTGACAGGGTGATCCAACCAATTGGGTATGTACCTAGGGTACATGGAGTCCATTTTACAGAGAGAGCAGATAGCCTGAGAGCCTGAATGGCAGGATCTCAGGCCAACTAAGTCGAAAAACCAGCTAGACACTAGGCAAAAATGTGGGGGTAACCATAGTCAGATATCCACCTTCCTACAGTCAGCCAGTGTCAGCCAGTGTCTTTCAGTCAGTGTCAGTCAGAGTCTGTCAGTCAGTGTCAGTCAGTGTCAGTCAGTTAGTCAGTGTCAGTCAATCAGTCAGTGTCAGTCAGTCTCAGTCAGTGTCAGTCAGTGTCAGTCAGTGTCACTCAGTGTCTGTCAGTCAGGGTCTGTCAGTCAGTGTCTGTCAGTGTCAGTCAGTGTCAGTCATTGTCTGTCAGTGTCAGTCAGTGTCAATCAGTGTCTGTCAGTCAGTGTCTGTCAGTGTCTGTCAGTGTCAGTCAGTGTCAGTCAGTGTCTGTCAGTGTCTGTCAGTGTCATTCAGTGTCTGTCAGTGTCTGTCAGTGTCAGTCAGTGACTGTCAGTCAGTGTCAGCCAGTGTCAGCCAGTGTCAGCCAGTGTCTGTCAGTCAGTGTCAGTCAGTGTCAGCCAGTGTCAGCCAGTGTCAGCCAGTGTCTTTCAGTCAGAGTCTGTCAGTCAGTGTCAGTCAGTGTCAGTCAGTGTCAGTCAGTGTCAGTCAGTGTCTGTCAGTGTCAGTCAGTGTCTGTCAGTCAGTGTCAGTGAGTGTCAGTCACTGTCAGTCAGTGTCAGTCAGTGTCAGTCAGTCAGTGTCAGTCAGTCAGTGTCTGTCAGTCAGTGTCAGTCAGTCAGTCAGTGTCAGTCAGTGTCAGTCAGTCAGTCAGTGTCAGTCAGTGTCAGTCATTGTCAGTCAGTGTCAGTCATTGTCAGTCAGTGTCAGCCAGTGTCAGCCAGTGTCTTTCAGTCAGTGTCAGTCAGAGTCTGTCAGTCAGTGTCAGTCAGTGTCAGTCAGTGTCTGTCAGTCAGTGTCAGCCAGTGTCAGCCAGTGTCTTTCAGTCAAAGTCTGTCAGTCAGTGTCAGTCAGTGTCAGCCAGTGTCAGCCAGTGTCAGCCAGTGTCTTTCAGTCAGAGTCTGTCAGTCAGTGTCAGTCAGTGTCAGTCAGTGTCAGTCAGTGTCAGTCAGTGTCTGTCAGTCAGTGTCTGTCAGTCATTGTCAGTCAGTGTCAGTCAGTGTCTGTCAGTGTCTGTCAGTCAGTGTCAGTCAGTGTCAGTCAGTCAGTGTCAGTCAGAGTCTGTCAGTCAGTGTCTGTCAGAGTCTGTCAGTCAGTGTCTGTCAGTGTTAGTCAGTGTCAGTCAGTGTCAGTCAGTGTCAGTCAGTCATTGTCAGACATTGTCAGTCATTGTCAGCCAGTGTCAGCCAGTGTCTGCCAGTGTCAGCCAGTGTCAGCCAGTGTCTTTCAGTCAGTGTCAGTCAGTGTCAGTCAGTCAGTGTCGGTCAGTGTCAGCCAGTGTCAGTCAGTCAGTGTCAGTCAGTCAGTGTCTGTCAGTCAGTGTCAGTCAGTCAGTCAGTGTCAGCCTATGTCAGCCAGTGTCAGCCAGTGTCTTTCAGTCAGTGTCAGTCAGAGTCTGTCAGTCAGTGTCAGTCAGTGTCAGTCAGTGTCTGTCAGTCAGTGTCAGTCAGTCAGTGTCAGTCAGTGTCAGTCAGTGTCAGTCAGTCAGTGTCAGTCAGTCAGTGTCTGTCAGTCAGTGTCAGTCAGTCAGTCAGTGTCAGTCAGTGTCAGTCAGTGTCAGTCAGTGTCAGTCAGTCATTGACAGTCAGTGTCAGCCAGTGTCAGCCAGTGTCAGCCAGTGTCTTTCAGTCAGTGTCAGTCAGAATCTGTCAGTCAGTGTCAGTCAGTGTCAGTCAGTGTCTGTCAGTCAGTGTCTGTCAGTGTCTGTCAGTCAGTGTCAGTCATTCAGTGTCAGTCAGTGTCAGTCAGTGTCAGTCAGTGTCAGTCAGTGTCAGTCAGTCAGTGTCTGTCAGTCAGTCAGTGTCAGTCAGTGTCAGTCAGTGTCAGTCAGTGTAGGAGAGTAGGGTCTGCTATCCTATGGTCACCCCAAATTTTTGCTTTTTGCTTCACTGGTTTTTGACATATTGAGGCTGTGGGCCTGCCAATCAGACCCCCAGCCTGCTGTTCTCTCTACTAAATTAAAACTATGCACCCTAGGTGCATAACCAATTGGAAGTGGATCACCCTGTCAGCCCCTGTACCAGTGTACACTAGGTACCCAGGGCATTGGTGTACACAAGGCCTGCCAGGGGCTGCAGCATGTATTATGCCACCCCAGGCTTGGCCTAACGATTTGACACAACTGGCTGATCACTCAGCTGGGGTAAGTTGGTGTAATCACCTCTTACTTAGGTGTAGTATACCTATACCTAACCTTAAATGGGACACCTGGTAACCTATAAGTCACTCCTATGGCAGGCCTTAACAATCCTGAAGGCAGAGTGCTTGGTTCCATGTGAGATGGTGCTCTGGCATGAGCTGAGCCTGTCTGCAGTGGTCGGAACAACTTCCTTCTACTGTTTCCAGATATCGTCATACCATATACTCTTAAGTGCATTATGAACCTCGCGGTTAAATGCTAACTTTGGTTTGGCTTTATCAAAACATGTCGAGTAAGGTGTCATACGAATTGGAATACTAACCCCTCGCCAATTCTGGCGACGGGGTTAGCATTCCACCCTTCTAGAGGGACACGACATGTACAGTACCTGAAACCCGGGTAAAATCAGACATAGCCTCAGCTCCACAAAATGGATGCTGCCACCACAGACACAAGTCTGCCCTCCTGCTGCTGGGAGTCCTTCCAGCTTGGGAGGTGTGGACAAAGGGTTTCCTGCCAGGGGAGGTGCGTGCACCACCCCAGACAGGATTTTGTGTATTGGTCAGGTAGGGCTTGAAAGAAACCAGACATGCCTGTGGCTCACAAGGAGCCTCGGTGCATATGCCAGTTCAAACCGGTCCTGGGGCACACCAGTCCCGGGCCTGGGGCGAGCTGGACAAAGGATTGGGGGTGTAACCACCCCCCTTCCTGGTCCCACCCATAGGGAGGGACCTAGCAGGTTGTCCGGCCCCTAGAATCCGCTTAAAGGTAGGAGCTGTGTCCTAAGACTTCAGACATCCTGGAATCAACTTGAAACTAAGAAGAAGACGGGAACTTCGACATTCTGCTGCACAGAAGACTGAAGAAAATCTCCCCTGTGGTCAGGGAGTGACCACCTTGCTAACGCAAGCACCATCCAGCGAATCACCGTCTGCTTTGCCGCCGCCTCCCGCCGGAGCCCGAGCCCAGAGACTGACAAGACCTGGACCTCCAGACCTCTCACCGCCCGATCCACAGTCCCTGAAAAGAGGAGACCCGTGGAGGCACCGAGACACGTGGAGCCAGCCATCTTGGAACGACTACGACAAGCTGACAAGTGCAACAACCGAGGCTCCCTCCAAGTTGTGCTTTGGGTCCTGAGAAGCCCAACCCTCGAGCAGCATCTGCACCAAAGGTGAGCCCTCCAGCATCTCCACGATCTGCGTGGGGCCCTTCTGCATTTTGCCACTCGACGCACCTAACCGGTTATTGGCCCGCTGGCTAGTGGCCATCTTGGCGACGAAATCTACGACAAACACCGCTGGTCTGGTTGCTCCAGACTGGCCCTTGCTCCCCTCCAAAGGAGCAGTTCCTCTGACCTTGCTGGTCAGAACCATCAGCTTAAACTCCTTGCCTACAACAATTGCTTTTGCCAAGGCTTGTTTGCTTCGATCAAGTCGCCAACACCGCCGACAGCGAGAGCCTGCGGGGGACAGCTCGTGAGCCGACTCCTGGACGTCGTCGACCTTCAGGGACCACGTGGCTGCGGAGACAAGCTACCCCTCATCACCTGTTTGCACCCGACATCGCCTGGTACCCACCTGGTGCCACGCTGGTCACTGGCTAGTGACTGTGAACACTGTCCCCTCTGCTTACAGGTCTTCAACATCTCCGATCCACTCTTGGATCCACTGCATCTCTCCCGGACCGACCGCCTGCAGCATCTTTGTCTTCAAGCTCCACGGAACAGATAGAAGCAACCCGACGCACTTCGAGGCCTATGCACCCGCTTCCTGTGGGTGAGGTAAAGCTGGCACACCTGTGCCCAAGTGTAGTATTACATCTCTAGTGCCTGTGTTCCAAATCTTGAGTTCCTAGTCCATCCGGAAGATTCCTTTTGCAGTAACTTTGTACTTTTTACGCACCCATTGAAACCTATGGGAGCACGCGTGTGACTATTTGCTCTGCACACGCCACCCGTGGACCTCCTGGTCACTAACTGACGTTATCTCCTTGTAGGCCCAGCGATTCTAGAGGCCCTAGGCCTTTTCCCTTTTCTGTTCGTGGTACTTATACCACTATTTTAGTATATGGTTCGAGTGGCCACCAGGGCCTATCCATATAAAGTGCAACTTCTGTGTATTCTGTGATAATCTTGTTTGACGATTTGTGCTCCTGTGCTCATAAAGAGACTAGGGGTTACTTTGAGAAATAAATACATATATATTTTGAATATATATCTGTGTGGTGTCCTTTCATTGGTATAAAAGGGGGTTACTATTGGTAAAACAGCTTGCTTAACACGCTTCACGAGTTTAGCCTCAAAGACTGCTTAGCCTACGCTACCACTAGGGCAGCTAGTCCAAAAAGGTTGACTTACAACCACACCATAAGGGTTGCTTGGCATGGTACAAGGTGGTCACTAGAACTAGTGAACAGCATATACCAGGCCAACTTCTCACATTGGTGAGCAGCGGTTGGATTTGAGCTTGCTGTGTTTTACCATTGTAATCTCTTGGTTACCAATTGAAAGATCACATAGGTACCTGTAGGTACATATAAAACAAGATTAGATATACATAAGTTCTACTGAACTTAGTTGTTGTAGAGCAAAGGGAGTAGCACACCCTGACTACAACTACTAGATAGGTTTAGTAGGTAAACCCAAGTGTAGGTAGATTGCAACACATCCACCCACACTTAAGAGCAATGGCCGGGGCAGAGGGGTCCACTGTACCCATCTCTGTCGAGAGTGACCCCCAGAGGGCACCAACCAGCTTTGCTACCCTTAATCAGAATGAGCTCAGGCATTTGGCAACTCTTAGAGGCCTTAAACAGCCCAAGAACCCAAACTCTGCTGAGCTCAGAGAGCTCTTACAGAATGATGAGAATCAGAGAGCACTCAAGAAAGCTTCCCAGTTAGCCCCCTTAGGGACAGGAACAGGAGGCCCCCCTTCTGAAGATGCCACTGAAGTACCCCTTCCCAATAGTCACCCCTTAGATGGGATGCCTACCACAGAGGATGAGAGTGAAAAGGATACTGACAGTAGTGAGGATGAAGGGAGAACTAGCCCAGTGCCAAGTGTTAAACTTGGCCCAGCTAAACCAAGGCTATTGGGGACTGACAGTGGGTTCAACCCACTGGATCTCCCCAGTGGACTTAACACAGGGCTGGGAAGGCAAAGGAATCGCTCAGGTGACTCCAATGCTTCCCATGGCTCTAGAGGCTCTCAAGGTCACTCCAGGAAAAGGATGACCACCCCTCAGAGGAGGGAACATGAGGCCAGAATGCAGGAAGCCCAGCTGAGGATCAGGAAGCAGGAGCTAGAAGTAGCCCTGATGGAAGAAAAACTGAACAAGGCTAGGCAACCTAGAGAGAGTGGGTCTATACCCACTGGTGGCAGCATTGTCCCTAAGGACAAAGATAGGGTTTTCGACAATAGAAACCTGTCTAAGGTTGTGCCCCCCTACAAAAGTGGGGATGACATCCACAAGTGGATAACTGCTCTTGAGAGAGCCTGCAAAGTACAGCAGGTTCCTGAAGATCAGTGGGCAGCAATCCTCTGGCTCTCCTTTGAGGGAAGAGGCAGAGACAGACTCCTCACTGTTAGAGAAGAGGATGTCAGAAACTACAGAGTCCTGAAGAGTGTTCTAGTTGATGGGTTAGGCTTAACCACTGAGCAGTACAGGTTAATGTTCAGAGACACCCAAAAGACACAGACTCAGGACTGGTCTGAATACATTGAATGTGCCACTAAGGCTTTGGAGGGTTGGTTGCTGGGAAGTAAGGTATCTGATTTTACAGGATTGTATAATTTGATGATGAGAGAACAGATTTTAAATAACTGTCAAAACCAGCAACTGCATCAACACTTGGTTGACTCTGATCTGACCTCTCCCCAAGAATTGGGAAAGAAGGCAGACAAATGGGTCAGAACCAGGGTTAAGCAAAAGAACCAGAACCAGGGCCAAGGGGGTGATCAGAAGAAAACAGACCAAAAGGGTGGAGATCAGAAATCTAAAGACCAGAAGTCTTCAACAGGGCCCCAAACTACTGCTAAGGAGGGTGGGTCCCAACAACAGTCCAAAAAGAAGAAAGAAGGTCAAAAGAAACCCTGGTGCAATCATTGCAAAAATACAACTCACTGGACTAGTGATTGCAAAAAGGGTGGAGCCCCCAACACTGTTGCCCCTAAGGCACCTGCTCCCAGTACTACTGTTAGCAGTGTTGGTCCCCAGACAAAGGGTGTAGTGGGAATCACTATGGGAACTGAAGGAGATTCTGACTTAGACAGAACCCTTACACAGGCAGTCTTGATCTGTGATGGGGACATTGATTTGTCCCTGACTGTGAGCCCCAGTAACCTGGGCAAGTACAGACAGACCCCTTTAATTAATGACAAAGTGGCTCAAGCCTACAGGGACACATGTGCCAGTGTCACTATGGTGACACCAGGCTTTGTGGACCCTGGACAGTACATACCAGGTGAGAACTACCTGGTGACCAATGCCAGCAATGCCACTACTTCACATAGTGTGGCAGTTGTTAACTTCTCATGGGGAGGGGTAACTGGCCTCAAAAGGGTTGTGGTTAGTGCAGACCTCCCAGTAGAATGTTTGTTGGGCAATGACCTAGAGAGTTCTCTATGGTCAGAAGTGGAGTACAGGACTCATGCAGAGATGTTAGGTATATCATCACATGTCCTTGCTGTGACCAGGTCACAGGCCAAAAAGTGCCTCACTGAACCACAGGTCTTGGATCCTGGAACAATGGACCAAGCACCTACCAAGAAGAAGAACAGGAGGGTCAAGGCTGTGCCTTCCCCCTTGCCTCAGAGTGATGATCAGCCTTCCCAGGAAGCTGATCTAGAGGACCCTGAAGGAACTGTCCCTGAAGAGCTTGAACCTGATCAGGTTGAGTTTCTGGGGACAGGGGGACCTTCAAGGGCTGACTTGAGGCAGGCTCAGTTATCCTGTCCCTCTCTTGAACCCCTCAGACAGCTGGCTGCTGCTGAGGCTGCTGGGAATGCTCAAGGTACCCATAAAGTGTATTGGGATGAAGGGCTCCTTTATTCAGAGGCTAGAGACCCCAAGCCTGGTGCAACCAGGAGGTTGGTCATACCTCTGCAATTTAGGGGCTTCCTTCTTACCTTGGCCCATGACATTCCTTTAGCAGGACACTTAGGCCAGAACAAGACTTGGGACAGGCTTGTCCCTCACTTTCACTGGCCTCATATGAATGAAGATACAAAGGAGTTTTGTCGCTCCTGTGTTACCTGCCAAGCCAGTGGCAAATCAGGTGGCACAACAAAGGCCCCCCTTATACCACTACCTGTGGTGGGGGTCCCCTTTGAAAGAGTGGGAATAGACATAGTGGGTCCCATGGATCCTCCCACTGCATCTGGGCACAGATTTATACTGGTGGTAGTGGATCATGCCACCAGGTATCCAGAGGCAATTCCCCTTAGGACCACTACAGCACCTGTTGTGGCCAGGGCCCTGCTGGGAGTATTCTCCAGAGTGGGGTTTCCTAAGGAGGTAGTATCTGACAGAGGTACCAACTTTATGTCAGGATACTTGACAGCTATGTGGAAGGAATGTGGTGTCAACTACAAGTTCACCACCCCTTATCACCCACAATGCAATGGGCTTGTTGAGAGATTCAACAAGACCCTAAAGGGTATGATCAAAGGATTACCTGAAAAGCTCAGGCGAAGATGGGATATCCTTCTACCCTGCCTTCTGTTTGCTTACAGAGAGGTCCCACAAAAAGGAGTTGGCTACAGCCCCTTTGAATTGTTGTTTGGGCACCCTGTGAGAGGCCCACTGTGTTTGGTGAAGGAAGGATGGGAGTTACCTCTCAAAAAGCCTAAGCTAGACATAGTGGACTATGTACTTGGTCTCCGCTCCAGGATGGCTGAGTATATGGAGAAGGCATCTAAAAACCTTGAGGCAAGCCAGGCCTTACAGAAAGCTTGGCATGACCAAAAGGCTGTCTTGGTTGAGTATCAGCCAGGACAGAAGGTATGGGTGTTGGAGCCAGTGGCCCCAGCAGCACTCCAAGACAAATGGTCTGGACCCCATACAATCCTGGAAAAGAAGGGAGAGGTCACCTACTTGGTGGACCTAGGAACTCCCAGGAGTCCCCACAGGGTACTCCATGTTAACAGGCTTAAAGCATATGTTGACAGGGCAGACATGGGCTTGCTCATGGCTACAGATGAGGGACAGGAGGAAGAGAGTGACCCTCTCCCAGACCTGTTGTCTCAGAACCCTGAAGATGGCTCAGTTGAAGGAGTGACCCTTGGAGGCAACCTCACTGCCCATCAGCAGACTGAATGTAGACAGGTTCTACAATCATTTTCACATATGTTTTCCTTGATACCTAGTCAAACTGACTGGTGTACCCATGTTGTGGACACTGGTGACAGTCTGCCTGTAAAGAACAAACTTTACAGACAACCTGACCACGTCAGGGACTGTATAAAGGCTGAGGTACATAAAATGCTGGAATTAGGTGTCATTGAACCCTCAGAGAGCCCCTGGGCTAGCCCAGTGGTTCTGGTCCCCAAACCTCACACCAAAGATGGCAAGAGAGAGATGAGGTTCTGTGTGGACTACAGAGGACTCAATGCTGTCACCAGGACAGATGCACACCCTATTCCAAGGGCAGATGAGCTCATAGACAAACTAGCTTCTGCAAAGTTTTTGAGCACATTTGACTTGACAGCTGGCTATTGGCAAATCAGATTAGCTGAGGAGTCTAAGGCCAAAACAGCATTCTCAACCCCAGGTGGGCATTATCAGTTTGTGGTGATGCCCTTTGGTCTGAAGAATGCACCTGCCACCTTCCAAAGGCTGGTGAACCAAGTCCTTACTGGGTTGGATGACTTTTGCGCAGCATATCTTGATGACATTGCTGTCTTTAGTTCCACCTGGGAGGATCACCTGATCCACCTGAAGAAGGCTCTTGAGGCTCTGCAAAGGGCAGGCCTCACTATCAAGGCTACTAAGTGCCAGATAGGGCAGAGTAAGGTTGTGTATTTGGGCCACCTTGTAGGTGGAGGCCAAGTTCAACCACTGGAGAGTAAGATACAATCCATCAAGGACTGGTCCCCTCCAACCACCCAGACTCAAGTTCGAGCTTTCTTGGGCTTGACTGGGTACTACAGGAAGTTTGTTAAGAACTATGGGTCCATTGTGACTCCTCTTAATGATCTGACATCCAAGAAGATGCCTGTAGGAAGGTGGATATCTGACTATGGTTACCCCCAAATTTTTGCCTAGTGTCTAGCTGGTTTTTCGACTTAGTTGGCCTGAGATCCTGCCATTCAGGCTCTCAGGCTATCTGCTCTCTCTGTAAAATGGACTCCATGTACCCTAGGTACATACCCAATTGGTTGGATCACCCTGTCCGCCCCTGTACCAGTGTACACTAGGTACCCAGGGCATTGGTGTACCCAAGGCCTGCCAAGGGCTGCAGCATGTATTATGCCACCCCAGGCTTGGCCTAACAATTTGACACAACTGGCTGATCACTCAGCTGGGGTAAGTTGGTGTAATCACCTCTTACTTAGGTGTAGTATACCTATACCTAACCTTAAATGGGACACCTGGTAACCTATAAGTCACTCCTATGGCAGGCCTTAACAATCCTGAAGGCAGAGTGCTTGGTTCCATGTGAGATGGTGCTCTGGCATGAGCTGAGCCTGTCTGCAGTGGTCGGAACAACTTCCTTCTACTGTTTCCAGATATCGTCATACCATATACTCTTAAGTGCATTATGAACCTCGCGGTTAAATGCTATCTTTGGTTTGGCTTTATCAAAACATGTCGAGTAAGGTGTCATACGAATTGGAATACTAACCCCTCGCCAATTCTGGCGACGGGGTTAGCATTCCACCCTTCTAGAGGGACACGACATGTACAGTACCTGAAACCCGGGTAAAATCAGACATAGCCTCAGCTCCACAAAATGGATGCTGCCACCACAGACACAAGTCTGCCCTCCTGCTGCTGGGAGTCCTTCCAGCTTGGGAGGTGTGGACAAAGGGTTTCCTGCCAGGGGAGGTGCGTGCACCACCCCAGACAGGATTTTGTGTATTGGTCAGGTAGGGCTTGAAAGAAACCAGACATGCCTGTGGCTCACAAGGAGCCTCGGTGCATATGCCAGTTCAAACCGGTCCTGGGGCACACCAGTCCCGGGCCTGGGGCGAGCTGGACAAAGGATTGGGGGTGTAACCACCCCCCTTCCTGGTCCCACCCATAGGGAGGGACCTAGCAGGTAGTCCGGCCCCTAGAATCCGAATAAAGGTAGGAGCTGTGTCCTAAGACTTCAGACATCCTGGAATCAACTTGAAACTAAGAAGAAGACGGGAACTTCGACATTCTGCTGCACAGAAGACTGAAGAAAATCTCCCCTGTGGTCAGGGAGTGACCACCTTGCTAACGCAAGCACCATCCAGCGAATCAACGTCTGCTTTGCCGCCGCCTCCCGCCGGAGCCCGAGCCCAGAGACTGACGAGACCTGGACCTCCAGACCTCTCACCGCCCGATCCACAGTCCCTGCAAAGAGGAGACCCGTGGAGGCACCGAGACACGTGGAGCCAGCCATCTTGGAACGACTACGACAAGCTGACCAGTGCAACAACCGAGGCTCCCTCCAAGTTGTGCTTTGGGTCCTGAGAAGCCCAACCCTCGAGCAGCATCTGCACCAAAGGTGAGCCCTCCAGCATCTCCACGATCTGCGTGGGGCCCTTCTGCATTTTGCCACTCGACGCGCCTAACCGGTTGCTGGCCCGCTGGCTAGTGGCCATCTTGGCGACGAAATCTACAACAAACACCGCTGGTCTGGTTGCTCCAGACTGGCCCTTGCTCCCCTCCAAAGGAGCAGTTCCTCTGACCTTGCTGGTCAGAACCATCAGCTTAAACTCCTTGCCTACAACAATTGCTTTTGCCAAGGCTTGTTTGCTTCAATCAAGTCGCCGACACCGCCGACAGCGAGAGCCTGCGTGGGACAGCTCGTGACTCGACTCCTGGACGTCGTCGACCTTCAGGGACCACGTGGCTGCAGAGTCAAGCTACATCTGCCTTCCTGTTTGCACCCGACATCGCCTGGTACCCACCTGGTGCCACGCTGGTCACTGGCTAGTGACTGTGAACACTGTCCCCTCTGCTTACAGGTCTTCAACATCTCCGATCCACTCTTGGATCCACTGCATCTCTTCCCGACCGACCGCCTGCAGCATCTTTGTCCCAGGCTCAACGGAACAGATAGAAGAAACCCGACGCACTTTGAGGCCTATGCACCCGCTTCCTGTGGGTGAGGTAAAGCTGGTACTCCGGTGCCCATGTGTAGTAATACATCTCTAGTGCCTGTGTTCCAAATCTTAAGTTCCTAGGTCATCCGGAAGATTCCTTTTGCAGTAACTTTGTACTTTTTACGCACCCATTGAAACCTATGGGAGCCCGCGTGTGACTATTTGCTCTGCACACGCCACCCGTGGACCTCCTGGTCACTAACTGACGTTAGCTCCTTGTAGGCCCAGCGATTCTAGAGGCCCTAGGCCTTTTCCCTTTTCTGTTCGTGGTACTTATACCACTATTTTAGTATATGGTTTGAGTGGCCACCAGGGCCTATCCATATAACGTGCAACTTCTGTGTATTCTGTGATAATCTTGTTTGACGATTTGTGCTCCTGTGCTCATAAAGAGACTAGGGGTTACTTTGAGAAATAAATACATATATATTTTGAATATATATCTGTGTGGTGTCCTTTCATTGGTATAAAAGGGGGTTACTATTGGTAAAACAGCTTGCTTAACACGCATCACGAGTTTAGCCTCAAAGACTGCTTAGCCTACGCTACCACTAGGGCAGCTAGTCCAAAAAGGTTGACTTACAACCACACCATAAGGGTTGCTTGGCATGGTACAAGGTGGTCACTAGAACTAGTGAACAGCATATACCAGGCCAACTTCTCACATTGGTGAGCAGCGGTTGGATTTGAGCTTGCTGTGTTTTACCATTGTAATCTCTTGGTTACCAATTGAAAGATCACATAGGTACCTGTAGGTACATATAAAACAAGATTAGATATACTTAAGTTCTACTGAACTTAGTTGTTGTAGAGCAAAGGGAGTAGCACACCCTGACTACAACTACTAGATAGGTTTAGTAGGTAAACCCAAGTGTAGGTAGATTGCAACACATCCACCCACACTTAAGAGCAATGGCCGGGGCAGAGGGGTCCACTGTACCCATCTCTGTTGAGAGTGACCCCCAGAGGGCACCATCCAGCTTTGCTACCCTTAATCAGAATGAGCTCAGGCATTTGGCAACTCTTAGAGGCCTTAAACAGCCCAAGAACCCAAACTCTGCTGAGCTCAGAGAGCTCTTACAGAATGATGAGAATCAGAGAGCACTCAAGAAAGCTTCCCAGTTAGCCCCCTTAGGGTCAGGAACAGGAGGCCCCCCTTCTGAAGATGCCACTGAAGTACCCCTTCCCAATAGTCACCCCTTAGATGGGATGCCTACCACAGAGGATGAGAGTGAAAAGGATACTGACAGTAGTGAGGATGAAGGGAGAACTAGCCCAGTGCCAAGTATTATACTTGGCCCAGCTAAACCAAGGCTATTGGGGACTGACAGTGGGTTCAACCCACTGGATCTCCCCAGTGGACTTAACACAGGGCTTGGAAGGCAAAGGAATCGCTCAGGTGACTCCAATGCTTCCCATGGCTCTAGAGGCTCTCAAGGTCACTCCAGGAGAAGGATGACCACCCCTCAGAGGAGGGAACATGAGGCCAAGATGCAAGAGGCTCAGCTGAGGATCAGGAAGCAGGAGCTAGAAGTAGCCCTGATGGAAGAAAAACTGAGCAAGGCTAGGCAGCATAGAGAGAGTGGGTCTATACCCACTGGTGGCAGCAATGTCCCTAGGGACAAAGATAGGGTCTTTGACAATAGGAACCTGTCCAAGATTGTGCCCCCCTACAAAAGTGGGGATGACATCCACAAATGGATGACTGCTCTTGAGAGAGCCTGCAAAGTGCAGCAGGTTCCTGAAGACCAGTGGGCAGCAATCTTATGGCTCTCCTTTGAGGGGAGAGGCAGAGATAGACTCCTCACTGTTAGAGAAGAGGATGTCAGAAATTACAGAGTCCTGAAGAGTGTCCTAGTTGATGGGTTAGGCTTAACCACTGAACAGTACAGGTTAATGTTCAGAGACACCCAGAAGACACAGACTCAGGACTGGTCTGAATATGTGGAATGTGCCACTAAGGCTTTGGAGGGTTGGTTGCTGGGAAGTAAGGTGTCTGATTATACAGGATTGTACAATTTGATGATGAGAGAGCAGATTTTAAGTAATTGTCAAAACCAGCTTCTCCATCAACACCTGGTAGACTCAGATTTGACCTCTCCCCAAGAATTGGGAAAGAGGGCAGATAAATGGGTCAGGACCAGGATCAGGCCTAAAAACCAGGGTGGTGACCAAAAGAAAGATACCACCAAGCCTCAAGAGAAGGGTGGGGATAAAGAAAAAGAGAAACCTTCCTCAGGGCCCCAAAACTCCACACAGGGTGGTGGGTCCCAAGCTCCCTCCTCTACCACAGCTAAAAAGCCCTACTGCCATGAGTGTAAAACTCCTGGGCATTGGAAAACTGACAGCGGTTGCCCAAGGGCTAAAAACAAAACTGTTCCTCCAATTACTCCTGTCACACCACCTATTACTGTCAGCAGTAATCCCCCAGGTGGTGGGAGTGCCCCCAGAAATCTGGGTGGGTTTACTTGGGGAACACAGGGGGACCCTGGCTTAGCCAATTCCCCTACAGCAACCACTCTTGTCTGTGATGGTGGCATGGGGTTTGCCAACTTCACTGCCTGTCCCAACACTTTGGGTAGGTACAGACAGGAGCCCTACATCAATGGTACAAAAGCTGAGGCCTACAGAGACACTGGGGCTAGCATCACAATGGTGGCCCATTGGCTAGTTCCCTCTGAGCAGCTTTTGCCCGGTTTCTCCTACCAGGTGACTAACATTGATGGCAAACAGAACAGTCATCCCATGGCAGAGGTATGTCTCAGCTGGGGAGGGGTCACTGGCCCTAAAAGGGTAGCAGTGTCCCCAACCTTGCCTGTAGACTGCTTACTGGGGAATGACTTAGAACTCTCAGCTTGGGCTGGAGTTGAACAAGACACCCATTCTAAAATGGTAGGCCTTTCACAAAAGGGTAGGGGGGTTGTGCCATTCACAACCCCTGTCCAAATAGATTTCCTCCCTGAAAAGGTTGGAAGGGCAGTGGTAGCCACAGCCCAGGCACAGACAGACTTCCCTGTAGGGACTGGCAGAGCTGTGACAGTCACAGCTCAAACACAAACTGAGTGCCCCCCTGAAAAGGTTGGCAAGGCTGTAATGGTCTCAGCCTATACTCAGACTGACATAGGTGTAGTGAAGCCTGAAACAATGGATCACTCCACACAAACTGAGAGTAGTGGGGAGGAAGAAAAGTCTCCCTCTCCCCAGACATTAGGAAAAGGTCAGCCTCCTCAGGGATCTGACCTCACCCCTTGTGAAGGAACTGCCCCAGAGGTAGCCAGGCCTGGCCTGGCAGAGCCTCTGATGTCAGTGGCCCCTTCCAAGGTGGGATCCAGTCTGGTGCAGGTAGCCTGCCTCTCTCTACCCTGCCTCAGTCAGCCCAGGGCTGCAGAGGTCAGGGAGGCCAGTGGACCCCCAGAGGGCCCCTGTCCACAAGAACCCCCCCATCAAAAGAATGAGGATTGCCTGGCTAGTAGCCCTAGTCAGGTGATGGGTAAAAACATTCCTGAGGGATCTCCTTTACAGGTAGTTAGGGACCTCCCCCAGGGGGATTCTGTTGGGCACAGGCAAACATGGGACCTTAGGGCCCCAAACCTGACCTGTCCCTCCAGTAAGCCCACAAAAGGGACCCAGCCTCCAGCTTTAGGTAGCCAGAGGCTGACCCTGAGAGCACAGTGCAACTCAGTTAAAGAAAGAAAGGCATCCATGGTGGAGGATGATTGGAGGAAGCTGAGGCCTCACTTTGAGGACACTCACTTCAGTACTCCATCTCAACACCAGCCTTTTACTTTGCCAAGACACAACACAGGTAGAGATTCCCTATGGTGGAGACCCTCTGATACCCTTAGGGTGAGGGATTGCTTAGTGGACCATGAGACAGGGGGTAACCATGCCAGTGCTGGTTCCTCCTTATATGGCCACTTGGGCAATATAGGCTTACCTGGTCAAGGTCAGCCTTATCTCCCTTCGTTTGGGGGGGGGTTGTGTAGGAAGGTGGATATCTGACTATGGTTACCCCCAAATTTTTGCCTAGTGTCTAGCTGGTTTTTCGACTTAGTTGGCCTGAGATCCTGCCATTCAGGCTCTCAGGCTATCTGCTCTCTCTGTAAAATGGACTCCATGTACCCTAGGTACATACCCAATTGGTTGGATCACCCTGTCCGCCCCTGTACCAGTGTACACTAGGTACCCAGGGCATTGGTGTACCCAAGGCCTGCCAAGGGCTGCAGCATGTATTATGCCACCCCAGGCTTGGCCTAACAATTTGACACAACTGGCTGATCACTCAGCTGGGGTAAGTTGGTGTAATCACCTCTTACTTAGGTGTAGTATACCTATACCTAACCTTAAATGGGACACCTGGTAACCTATAAGTCACTCCTATGGCAGGCCTTAACAATCCTGAAGGCAGAGTGCTTGGTTCCATGTGAGATGGTGCTCTGGCATGAGCTGAGCCTGTCTGCAGTGGTCGGAACAACTTCCTTCTACTGTTTCCAGATATCGTCATACCATATACTCTTAAGTGCATTATGAACCTCGCGGTTAAATGCTATCTTTGGTTTGGCTTTATCAAAACATGTCGAGTAAGGTGTCATACGAATTGGAATACTAACCCCTCGCCAATTCTGGCGACGGGGTTAGCATTCCACCCTTCTAGAGGGACACGACATGTACAGTACCTGAAACCCGGGTAAAATCAGACATAGCCTCAGCTCCACAAAATGGATGCTGCCACCACAGACACAAGTCTGCCCTCCTGCTGCTGGGAGTCCTTCCAGCTTGGGAGGTGTGGACAAAGGGTTTCCTGCCAGGGGAGGTGCGTGCACCACCCCAGACAGGATTTTGTGTATTGGTCAGGTAGGGCTTGAAAGAAACCAGACATGCCTGTGGCTCACAAGGAGCCTCGGTGCATATGCCAGTTCAAACCGGTCCTGGGGCACACCAGTCCCGGGCCTGGGGCGAGCTGGACAAAGGATTGGGGGTGTAACCACCCCCCTTCCTGGTCCCACCCATAGGGAGGGACCTAGCAGGTAGTCCGGCCCCTAGAATCCGAATAAAGGTAGGAGCTGTGTCCTAAGACTTCAGACATCCTGGAATCAACTTGAAACTAAGAAGAAGACGGGAACTTCGACATTCTGCTGCACAGAAGACTGAAGAAAATCTCCCCTGTGGTCAGGGAGTGACCACCTTGCTAACGCAAGCACCATCCAGCGAATCAACGTCTGCTTTGCCGCCGCCTCCCGCCGGAGCCCGAGCCCAGAGACTGACGAGACCTGGACCTCCAGACCTCTCACCGCCCGATCCACAGTCCCTGCAAAGAGGAGACCCGTGGAGGCACCGAGACACGTGGAGCCAGCCATCTTGGAACGACTACGACAAGCTGACCAGTGCAACAACCGAGGCTCCCTCCAAGTTGTGCTTTGGGTCCTGAGAAGCCCAACCCTCGAGCAGCATCTGCACCAAAGGTGAGCCCTCCAGCATCTCCACGATCTGCGTGGGGCCCTTCTGCATTTTGCCACTCGACGCGCCTAACCGGTTGCTGGCCCGCTGGCTAGTGGCCATCTTGGCGACGAAATCTACAACAAACACCGCTGGTCTGGTTGCTCCAGACTGGCCCTTGCTCCCCTCCAAAGGAGCAGTTCCTCTGACCTTGCTGGTCAGAACCATCAGCTTAAACTCCTTGCCTACAACAATTGCTTTTGCCAAGGCTTGTTTGCTTCAATCAAGTCGCCGACACCGCCGACAGCGAGAGCCTGCGTGGGACAGCTCGTGACTCGACTCCTGGACGTCGTCGACCTTCAGGGACCACGTGGCTGCAGAGTCAAGCTACATCTGCCTTCCTGTTTGCACCCGACATCGCCTGGTACCCACCTGGTGCCACGCTGGTCACTGGCTAGTGACTGTGAACACTGTCCCCTCTGCTTACAGGTCTTCAACATCTCCGATCCACTCTTGGATCCACTGCATCTCTTCCCGACCGACCGCCTGCAGCATCTTTGTCCCAGGCTCAACGGAACAGATAGAAGAAACCCGACGCACTTTGAGGCCTATGCACCCGCTTCCTGTGGGTGAGGTAAAGCTGGTACTCCGGTGCCCATGTGTAGTAATACATCTCTAGTGCCTGTGTTCCAAATCTTAAGTTCCTAGGTCATCCGGAAGATTCCTTTTGCAGTAACTTTGTACTTTTTACGCACCCATTGAAACCTATGGGAGCCCGCGTGTGACTATTTGCTCTGCACACGCCACCCGTGGACCTCCTGGTCACTAACTGACGTTAGCTCCTTGTAGGCCCAGCGATTCTAGAGGCCCTAGGCCTTTTCCCTTTTCTGTTCGTGGTACTTATACCACTATTTTAGTATATGGTTTGAGTGGCCACCAGGGCCTATCCATATAACGTGCAACTTCTGTGTATTCTGTGATAATCTTGTTTGACGATTTGTGCTCCTGTGCTCATAAAGAGACTAGGGGTTACTTTGAGAAATAAATACATATATATTTTGAATATATATCTGTGTGGTGTCCTTTCATTGGTATAAAAGGGGGTTACTATTGGTAAAACAGCTTGCTTAACACGCATCACGAGTTTAGCCTCAAAGACTGCTTAGCCTACGCTACCACTAGGGCAGCTAGTCCAAAAAGGTTGACTTACAACCACACCATAAGGGTTGCTTGGCATGGTACAAGGTGGTCACTAGAACTAGTGAACAGCATATACCAGGCCAACTTCTCACAATGCCCAAAAAGGTTCAGTGGACAGTAAGCTGTCAAAAGGCATTTGATGACCTGAAGGAGGCCATGTGCTCTGCACCTATCCTGAAAAGTCCTGACTACTCCAAAGAGTTTATTGTCCAAACAGATGCTTCTGAGTTGGGTGTGGGAGCTGTGCTGTCACAACTTAATGTAGATGGTCAAGACCAACCCATTGCTTTTATTAGCAGAAGGTTGACCCCCAGAGAGAAGAATTGGTCAGCTATTGAGAGGGAGGCCTTTGCTGTGGTGTGGGCCCTGAAGAAGCTGAGGCCATACTTGTTTGGCACTCACTTCAAGATTCAGACCGACCATAAGCCCCTCTTGTGGCTAAATCAGATGAAGGGTGAAAACCCCAAACTGCTTAGGTGGTCCATTTCCCTACAGGGGATGGACTTTACAGTGGAGCACCGGCCAGGTACTGACCATGGGAATGCAGATGGTCTCTCCAGGTACTTCCACTTAGGACATGAAGACGAGACTGGTCAAGGCTAGTTTAATGTCCCAGCGTTTGGGGGGGGGTTGTGTAGGAGAGTAGGGTCTGCTATCCTATGGTCACCCCAAATTTTTGCTTTTTGCTTCACTGGTTTTTGACATATTGAGGCTGTGGGCCTGCCAATCAGACCCCCAGCCTGCTGTTCTCTCTACTAAATTAAAACTATGCACCCTAGGTGCATAACCAATTGGAAGTGGATCACCCTGTCAGCCCCTGTACCAGTGTACACTAGGTACCCAGGGCATTGGTGTACACAAGGCCTGCCAGGGGCTGCAGCATGTATTATGCCACCCCAGGCTTGGCCTAACGATTTGACACAACTGGCTGATCACTCAGCTGGGGTAAGTTGGTGTAATCACCTCTTACTTAGGTGTAGTATACCTATACCTAACCTTAAATGGGACACCTGGTAACCTATAAGTCACTCCTATGGCAGGCCTTAACAATCCTGAAGGCAGAGTGCTTGGTTCCATGTGAGATGGTGCTCTGGCATGAGCTGAGCCTGTCTGCAGTGGTCGGAACAACTTCCTTCTACTGTTTCCAGATATCGTCATACCATATACTCTTAAGTGCATTATGAACCTCGCGGTTAAATGCTAACTTTGGTTTGGCTTTATCAAAACATGTCGAGTAAGGTGTCATACGAATTGGAATACTAACCCCTCGCCAATTCTGGCGACGGGGTTAGCATTCCACCCTTCTAGAGGGACACGACATGTACAGTACCTGAAACCCGGGTAAAATCAGACATAGCCTCAGCTCCACAAAATGGATGCTGCCACCACAGACACAAGTCTGCCCTCCTGCTGCTGGGAGTCCTTCCAGCTTGGGAGGTGTGGACAAAGGGTTTCCTGCCAGGGGAGGTGCGTGCACCACCCCAGACAGGATTTTGTGTATTGGTCAGGTAGGGCTTGAAAGAAACCAGACATGCCTGTGGCTCACAAGGAGCCTCGGTGCATATGCCAGTTCAAACCGGTCCTGGGGCACACCAGTCCCGGGCCTGGGGCGAGCTGGACAAAGGATTGGGGGTGTAACCACCCCCCTTCCTGGTCCCACCCATAGGGAGGGACCTAGCAGGTTGTCCGGCCCCTAGAATCCGCTTAAAGGTAGGAGCTGTGTCCTAAGACTTCAGACATCCTGGAATCAACTTGAAACTAAGAAGAAGACGGGAACTTCGACATTCTGCTGCACAGAAGACTGAAGAAAATCTCCCCTGTGGTCAGGGAGTGACCACCTTGCTAACGCAAGCACCATCCAGCGAATCACCGTCTGCTTTGCCGCCGCCTCCCGCCGGAGCCCGAGCCCAGAGACTGACAAGACCTGGACCTCCAGACCTCTCACCGCCCGATCCACAGTCCCTGAAAAGAGGAGACCCGTGGAGGCACCGAGACACGTGGAGCCAGCCATCTTGGAACGACTACGACAAGCTGACAAGTGCAACAACCGAGGCTCCCTCCAAGTTGTGCTTTGGGTCCTGAGAAGCCCAACCCTCGAGCAGCATCTGCACCAAAGGTGAGCCCTCCAGCATCTCCACGATCTGCGTGGGGCCCTTCTGCATTTTGCCACTCGACGCACCTAACCGGTTGCTGGCCCGCTGGCTAGTGGCCATCTTGGCGACGAAATCTACGACAAACACCGCTGGTCTGGTTGCTCCAGACTGGCCCTTGCTCCCCTCCAAAGGAGCAGTTCCTCTGACCTTGCTGGTCAGAACCATCAGCTTAAACTCCTTGCCTACAACAATTGCTTTTGCCAAGGCTTGTTTGCTTCGATCAAGTCGCCGACACCGCCGACAGCGAGAGCCTGCGGGGGACAGCTCGTGAGCCGACTCCTGGACGTCGTCGACCTTCAGGGACCACGTGGCTGCGGAGACAAGCTACCCCTCATCACCTGTTTGCACCCGACATCGCCTGGTACCCACCTGGTGCCACGCTGGTCACTGGCTAGTGACTGTGAACACTGTCCCCTCTGCTTACAGGTCTTCAACATCTCCGATCCACTCTTGGATCCACTGCATCTCTCCCGGACCGACCGCCTGCAGCATCTTTGTCTTCAAGCTCCACGGAACAGATAGAAGCAACCCGACGCACTTCGAGGCCTATGCACCCGCTTCCTGTGGGTGAGGTAAAGCTGGCACACCTGTGCCCAAGTGTAGTATTACATCTCTAGTGCCTGTGTTCCAAATCTTGAGTTCCTAGTCCATCCGGAAGATTCCTTTTGCCGTAACTTTGTACTTTTTACGCACCCATTGAAACCTATGGGAGCACGCGTGTGACTATTTGCTCTGCACACGCCACCCGTGGACCTCCTGGTCACTAACTGACGTTAGCTCCTTGTAGGCCCAGCGATTCTAGAGGCCCTAGGCCTTTTCCCTTTTCTGTTCGTGGTACTTATACCACTATTTTAGTATATGGTTCGAGTGGCCACCAGGGCCTATCCATATAAAGTGCAACTTCTGTGTATTCTGTGATAATCTTGTTTGACGATTTGTGCTCCTGTGCTCATAAAGAGACTAGGGGTTACTTTGAGAAATAAATACATATATATTTTGAATATATATCTGTGTGGTGTCCTTTCATTGGTATAAAAGGGGGTTACTATTGGTAAAACAGCTTGCTTAACACGCTTCACGAGTTTAGCCTCAAAGACTGCTTAGCCTACGCTACCACTAGGGCAGCTAGTCCAAAAAGGTTGACTTACAACCACACCATAAGGGTTGCTTGGCATGGTACAAGGTGGTCACTAGAACTAGTGAACAGCATATACCAGGCCAACTTCTCACAGTCAGTCATTGTCAGCAAGTGTCAGCCAGTGTCAGCCAGTGTCAGCCAGTGTCTTTCAGTCAGTGTCAGTCAGAGTCTGTCAGTCAGTGTCAGTCAGTGTCAGTCAGTGTCAGTCAGTGTCTGTCAGTCAGTGTCAGCCAGTGTCAGTCAGTGTCAGCCAGTGTCTGTCAGTCAGTGTCAGTCAGTGTCAGCCAGTGTCAGTCAGTGTCTTTCAGTCAGTGTCAGTCAGAGTCTGTCAGTCAGTGTCAGTCAGTGTCAGTCAGTGTCAGTCAGTGTCTTTCAGTCAGTGTCAGTCAGAGTCTGTCAGTCAGTGTCAGTCAGTGTCAGTCAGTGTCAGTCAGTGTCAGTCAGTCAGAGTCAGTCAGTGTCAGTCAGTGTCTGTCAGTCAGTGTCAGTCAGTCAGTCAAGGTCAGTCAGTGTCAGTCAGTGTCTGTCAATGTCAGTCAGTGTCAGTCAGTGTCTGTCAGTGTCAGCCAGTGTCAGCCAGTGGCTTTCAGTCAGTGTCAGTCAGTCTGTCAGTCAGTGTCAGTCAGTGTCAGTCAGAGTCAGTCAATGTCAGTCAGTGTCAGTCAGTCAGTCAGTGTCAGTCAGTGTCTGTCAGTCAGTGTCTGTCAGTCAGTGTTTGTCAGTCAGTGTCAGTCAGTCAGTGTCAGTCAGTGTCAGTCAGTGTCAGTCAGTGTCTGTCAGTCAGTGTCAGTCAGTCAGTGTCAGTCAGTGTTAGTCAGTGTCAGTCAGTGTCAGTCAGTCAGTGTCAGTCAGTCAGTGTCTGTCAGTCAGTGTCAGTCAGTCAGTCAGTGTCAGTCAGTGTCAGTCAGTGTCAGTCAGTCATTGACAGTCAGTGTCAGCCAGTGTCAGCCAGTGTCAGCCAGTGTCAGCCAGTGTCTTTCAGTCAGTGTCAGTCAGAATCTGTCAGTCAGTGTCAGTCAGTGTCTGTCAGTCAGTGTCTGTCAGTGTCTGTCAGTGTCAGTCAGTGTCTGTCAGTCAGTGTCAGTCATTCAGTGTCAGTCAGTGTCAGTCAGTGTCAGTCAGTCAGTGTCTGTCAGTCAGTCAGTCAGTGTCAGTCAGTCAGTGTCAGTCAGTGTCAGTCAGTGTCAGTCAGTCATTGTCAGCAAGTGTCAGCCAGTGTCAGCCAGTGTCAGCCAGTGTCTTTCAGTCAGTGTCAGTCAGAGTCTGTCAGTCAGTGTCAGTCAGTGTCAGTCAGTGTCAGTCAGTGTCTGTCAGTCAGTGTCAGCCAGTGTCAGTCAGTGTCAGCCAGTGTCTGTCAGTCAGTGTCAGTCAGTGTCAGCCAGTGTCAGCCAGTGTCAGCCTGTGTCTTTCAGTCAGTGTCAGTCAGAGTCTGTCAGTCAGTGTCAGTCAGTGTCAGTCAGTGTCAGTCAGTGTCTTTCAGTCAGTGTCAGTCAGAGTCGGTCAGTCAGTGTCAGTCAGTGTCAGTCAGTGTCAGTCAGTCAGTGTCAGTCAGTGTCAGTCAGTGTCAGTCAGTGTCAGTCAGTCAGAGTCAGTCAGTGTCAGTCAGTGTCTGTCAGTTAGTGTCAGTCAGTCAGTCAGTCAGTGTCAGTCAGTGTCAGTCAGTGTCAGTCAGTCATTGTCAGTCATTGTCAGTCATTGTCAGTCAGTGTCAGCCAGTGTCAGCCAGTGTCTTTCAGTCAGTGTCAGTCAGAGTCTGTCAGTCAGTGTCAGTCAGTGTCAGTCAGTCAGTGTCAGTCAGTGTCAGTCAGTGTCAGTCAGTGTCAGTCAGTCATTGTCAGTCATTGTCAGCCAGTGTCAGCCAGTGGCAGCCAGTGTCAGCCAGTGTCAGCCTGTGTCTTTCAGTCAGTGTCAGTCAGAGTCTGTCAGTCAGTGTCAGTCAGTGTCAGTCAGTGTCAGTCAGTCAGTCAGTGTCAGTCAGTGTCTGTCAGTCAGTGTCTGTCAGTCAGTGTTTGTCAGTCAGTGTCAGTCAGTCAGTGTCAGTCAGTGTCAGTCAGTGTCAGTCAGTGTCTGTCAGTCAGTGTCAGTCAGTCAGTGTCAGTCAGTGTCAGTCAGTGTCAGTCAGTGTCAGTCAGTCAGTGTCAGTCAGTCAGTGTCTGTCAGTCAGTGTCAGTCAGTCAGTCAGTGTCAGTCAGTCATTGACAGTCAGTGTCAGCCAGTGTCAGCCAGTGTCAGCCAGTGTCAGCCAGTGTATTTCAGTCAGTGTCAGTCAGAATCTGTCAGTCAGTGTCAGTCAGTGTCTGTCAGTCAGTGTCTGTCAGTGTCTGTCAGTGTCAGTCAGTGTCTGTCAGTCAGTGTCAGTCATTCAGTGTCAGTCAGTGTCAGTCAGTGTCAGTCAGTGTCAGTCAGTGTCAGTCAGTCAGTGTCTGTCAGTCAGTCAGTCAGTGTCAGTCAGTCAGTCAGTGTCAGTCAGTGTCAGTCAGTGTCAGTCAGTCATTGTCAGCAAGTGTCAGCCAGTGTCAGCCAGTGTCAGCCAGTGTCTTTCAGTCAGTGTCAGTCAGAGTCTGTCAGTCAGTGTCAGTCAGTGTCAGTCAGTGTCAGTCAGTGTCTGTCAGTCAGTGTCAGCCAGTGTCAGTCAGTGTCAGCCAGTGTCTGTCAGTCAGTGTCAGTCAGTGTCAGCCAGTGTCAGCCAGTGTCAGCCTGTGTCTTTCAGTCAGTGTCAGTCAGAGTCTGTCAGTCAGTGTCAGTCAGTGTCAGTCAGTGTCAGTCAGTGTCTTTCAGTCAGTGTCAGTCAGAGTCGGTCAGTCAGTGTCAGTCAGTGTCAGTCAGTGTCAGTCAGTCAGTGTCAGTCAGTGTCAGTCAGTGTCAGTCAGTGTCAGTCAGTCAGAGTCAGTCAGTGTCAGTCAGTGTCTGTCAGTCATTGTCAGTCAGTCAGTCAGTCAGTGTCAGTCAGTGTCAGTCAGTGTCAGTCAGTCATTGTCAGTCATTGTCAGTCATTGTCAGTCAGTGTCAGCCAGTGTCAGCCAGTGTCTTTCAGTCAGTGTCAGTCAGAGTCTGTCAGTCAGTGTCAGTCAGTGTCAGTCAGTCAGTGTCAGTCAGTGTCAGTCAGTGTCAGTCAGTGTCAGTCAGTCATTGTCAGTCATTGTCAGCCAGTGTCAGCCAGTGTCAGCCAGTGTCAGCCAGTGTCAGCCTGTGTCTTTCAGTCAGTGTCAGTCAGAGTCTGTCAGTCAGTGTCAGTCAGTGTCAGTCAGTGTCAGTCAGTGTCAGTCAGTCAGTGTCAGTCAGTGTCAGTCAGTGTCAGTGTGAGAAGTTGGCCTGGTATATGATGCTCACTAGTTAAAGTGATCACCTTGTACCATGCCAAGCAACCCTTATGGTGTGGTTGTAAGTCAACCTTTTCGGACTAGCTGCCCTAGTGGTAGCGTAGGCTAAGCAGTCTTTGAGGCTAAACTCGTGAAGCGTGTTAAGCCAGCTGTTTTACCAAATGCAACCCCCTTTTATACCAATGAAAGGACACCACACAGATATATATTCAAAATATATATGTATTTATTTCTCAAAGTAACCCCTAGTCTCTTTATGAGCACAGGAGCACAAATCGTCAAACAAGATTATCACAGAATACACAGAAGTTGCACTTTATATGGATAGGCCCTGGTGGCCACTCGAACCATATACTAAAATAGTGGTATAAGTACCACGAACAGAAAAGGGAAAAGGCCTAGGGCCTCTAGAATCGCTGGGCCTACAAGGAGCTAACGTCAGTTAGTGACCAGGAGGTCCACGGGTGGCGTGTGCAGAGCAAATAGTCACACGCGTGCTCCCATAGGTTTCAATGGGTGCGTAAAAAGTACAAAGTTACTGCAAAAGGAATCTTCCGGATGACCTAGGAACTTAAGATTTGGAACACAGGCACTAGAGATGTAATACTACACTTGGGCACAGGAGTGCCAGCTTTACCTCACCCACAGGAAGCGGGTGCATAGGCCTCGAAGTGCGTCGGGTTTCTTCTATCGGTTCCGTGGGGCCTGTAGACAAAAGTGCTGCAGGCGGTCGGTCGGGAAGAGATGCAGTGGATCCAAGAGTGGATCGGAGATGTTGAAGACCTGTAAGCAGAGGGGACAGTGTTCACAGTCACTAGCCAGTGACCAGCGTGGCACCAGGTGGGTACCAGGCGATGTCGGGTGCAAACAGGAAGGAAGGTGTAGCTTGACTCTGCAGCCACGTGGTCCCTGAAGGTCGACGACGTCCAGGAGTCAAGTCACGAGCTGTCCCACGCAGGTTCTCGCTGTCGGCGGTGTCGGCGACTTGATCGAAGCAAACAAGCCTTGGCAAAAGCAATTGTAGGAGGATTCGGAAATCAGCTGTTGGGTCTGACCAGCAAGGTCAGAGGGATTGTTCCTTTGGAGGGGAGCAAGGGCCAGTCTGGAGCAACCAGACCAGCGGCGTTTGTCGTAGATTTCGTCGCCAAGATGGCCACTAGCCAGCGGGCCAGCAACCGGTTAGGCGCGTCGAGTGGCAAAATGCAGAAGGGCCCCACGCAGATCGTGGAGATGCTGGAGGGCTCACCTTTGGTGCAGATGCTGCTCGAGGGTTGGGCTTCTCAGGACCCAAAGCACAACTTGGAGGGAGCCTCGGTTGTTGCACTTGTCAGCTTGTCGTAGTCGTTCCAAGATGGCTGGCTCCACGTGTCTCGGTGCCTCCACGGGTCTCCTCTTTTCAGGGACTGTGGATCGGGCGGTGAGAGGTCTGGAGGTCCAGGTCTTGTCAGTCTCTGGGCTCGGGCTCCGGCGGGAGGCGGCGGCAAAGCAGACGGTGATTCGCTGGATGGTGCTTGCGTTAGCAAGGTGGTCACTCCCTGACCACAGGGGAGATTTTCTTCAGTCTTCTGTGCAGCAGAATGTCGAAGTTCCCGTCTTCTTCTTAGTTTCAAGTTGATTCCAGGATGTCTGAAGTCTTAGGACACAGCTCCTACCTTTATTCGGATTCTAGGGGCCGGACTACCTGCTAGGTCCCTCCCTATGGGTGGGACCAGGAAGGGGGGTGGTTACACCCCCAATCCTTTGTCCAGCTCGCCCCAGGCCCGGGACTGGTGTGCCCCAGGACCGGTTTGAACTGGCATATGCACCGAGGCTCCTTGTGAGCCACAGGCATGTCTGGTTTCTTTCAAGCCCTACCTGACCAATACACAAAATCCCGTCTGGGGTGGTGCACGCACCTCCCCTGGCAGGAAACCCTTTGTACACACCTCCCAAGCTGGAAGGACTCCCAGCAGCAGGAGGGCAGACTTGTGTCTGTGGTGGCAGCATCCATTTTGTGGAGCTGAGGCTATGTCTGATTTTACCCGGGTTTCAGGTACTGTACATGTCGTGTCCCTCTAGAAGGGTGGAATGCTAACCCCGTCGCCAGAATTGGCGAGGGGTTAGTATTCCAATTCGTATGACACCTTACTCGACATGTTTTGATAAAGCCAAACCAAAGATAGCATTTAACCGCGAGGTCCATAATGCACTTAAGAGTATATGGTATGACGATATCTGGAAACAGTAGAAGGAAGTTGTTCCGACCACTGCAGACAGGCTCAGCTCATGCCAGAGCACCATCTCACATGGAACCAAGCACTCTGCCTTCAGGATTGTTAAGGCCTGCCATAGGAGTGACTTATAGGTTACCAGGTGTCCCATTTAAGGTTAGGTATAGGTATACTACACCTAAGTAAGAGGTGATTACACCAACTTACCCCAGCTGAGTGATCAGCCAGTTGTGTCAGATTGTTAGGCCAAGCCTGGGGTGGCATAATACATGCTGCAGCCCCTGGCAGGCCTTGGGTACACCAATGCCCTGGGTACCTAGTGTACACTGGTACAGGGGCTGACAGGGTGATCCACTTCCAATTGGTTATGCACCTAGGGTGCATAGTTTTAATTTAGTAGAGAGAACAGCAGGCTGGGGGTCTGATTGGCAGGCCCACAGCCTCAATATGTCAAAAACCAGTGAAGCAAAAAGCAAAAATTTGGGGTGACCATAGGATAGCAGACCCTACTCTCCTACACAACCCCCCCCCAAACGCTGGGACATTAAACTAGCCTTGACCAGTCTCGTCTTCATGTCCTAAGTGGAAGTACCTGGAGAGACCATCTGCATTCCCATGGTCAGTACCTGGCCGGTGCTCCACTGTAAAGTCCATCCCCTGTAGGGAAATGGACCACCTAAGCAGTTTGGGGTTTTCACCCTTCATCTGATTTAGCCACAAGAGGGGCTTATGGTCGGTCTGAATCTTGAAGTGAGTGCCAAACAAGTATGGCCTCAGCTTCTTCAGGGCCCACACCACAGCAAAGGCCTCCCTCTCAATAGCTGACCAATTCTTCTCTCTGGGGGTCAACCTTCTGCTAATAAAAGCAATGGGTTGGTCTTGACCATCTACATTAAGTTGTGACAGCACAGCTCCCACACCCAACTCAGAAGCATCTGTTTGGACAATAAACTCTTTGGAGTAGTCAGGACTTTTCAGGATAGGTGCAGAGCACATGGCCTCCTTCAGGTCATCAAATGCCTTTTGACAGCTTACTGTCCACTGAACCTTTTTGGGCATCTTCTTGGATGTCAGATCATTAAGAGGAGTCACAATGGACCCATAGTTCTTAACAAACTTCCTGTAATACCCAGTCAAGCCCAAGAAAGCTCGAACTTGAGTCTGGGTGGTTGGAGGGGACCAATCCTTGATGGACTGTATCTTACTCTCCAGTGGTTGAACTTGGCCCCCACCTACAAGGTGGCCCAAATACACAACCTTACTCTGCCCTATCTGGCACTTAGTAGCCTTGATAGTGAGGCCTGCCCTTTGCAGAGCCTCAAGAGCCTTCTTCAGGTGGATCAGGTGATCCTCCCAGGTGGAACTAAAGACAGCAATGTCATCAAGATATGCTGCGCAAAAGTCATCCAACCCAGTAAGGACTTGGTTCACCAGCCTTTGGAAGGTGGCAGGTGCATTCTTCAGACCAAAGGGCATCACCACAAACTGATAATGCCCACCTGGGGTTGAGAATGCTGTTTTGGCCTTAGACTCCTCAGCTAATCTGATTTGCCAATAGCCAGCTGTCAAGTCAAATGTGCTCAAAAACTTTGCAGAAGCTAGTTTGTCTATGAGCTCATCTGCCCTTGGAATAGGGTGTGCATCTGTCCTGGTGACAGCATTGAGTCCTCTGTAGTCCACACAGAACCTCATCTCTCTCTTGCCATCTTTGGTGTGAGGTTTGGGGACCAGAACCACTGGGCTAGCCCAGGGGCTCTCTGAGGGTTCAATGACACCTAATTCCAGCATTTTATGTACCTCAGCCTTTATACAGTCCCTGACGTGGTCAGGTTGTCTGTAAAGTTTGTTCTTTACAGGCAGACTGTCACCAGTGTCCACCACATGGGTACACCAGTCAGTTTGACTAGGTATCAAGGAAAACATATGTGAAAATGATTGTAGAACCTGTCTACATTCAGTCTGCTGATGGGCAGTGAGGTTGCCTCCAAGGGTCACTCCTTCAACTGAGCCATCTTCAGGGTTCTGAGACAACAGGTCTGGGAGAGGGTCACTCTCTTCCTCCTGTCCCTCATCTGTAGCCATGAGCAAGCCCATGTCTGCCCTGTCAACATATGCTTTAAGCCTGTTAACATGGAGTACCCTGTGGGGACTCCTGGGAGTTCCTAGGTCGACCAAGTAGGTGACCTCTCCCTTCTTTTCCAGGATTGTATGGGGTCCAGACCATTTGTCTTGGAGTGCTGCTGGGGCCACTGGCTCCAACACCCATACCTTCTGCCCTGGCTGAAACTCAACCAAGACAGCCTTTTGGTCGTGCCAAGCTTTCTGTAAGGCCTGGCTTGCCTCAAGTTTTTTGGATGCCTTCTCCATATACTCAGCCATCCTGGAGCGGAGACCAAGTACATAGTCCACTATGTCTAGCTTAGGCTTTTTGAGAGGTAACTCCCAGCCTTCCTTCACCAAACACAGTGGGCCTCTCACAGGGTGCCCAAACAACAATTCAAAGGGGCTGTAGCCAACTCCTTTTTGTGGGACCTCTCTGTAAGCAAACAGAAGGCAGGGTAGAAGGATGTCCCATCTTCGCCTGAGCTTTTCAGGTAATCCTTTGATCATACCCTTTAGGGTCTTGTTGAATCTCTCAACAAGCCCATTGCATTGTGGGTGATAAGGGGTGGTGAACTTGTAGTTGACACCACATTCCTTCCACATAGCTGTTAAGTATCCTGACATAAAGTTGGTACCTCTGTCAGATACTACCTCCTTAGGAAACCCCACTCTGGAGAATACTCCCAGCAGGGCCCTGGCCACAACAGGTGCTGTAGTGGTCCTAAGGGGAATTGCCTCTGGATACCTGGTGGCATGATCCACTACCACCAGTATAAATCTGTGCCCAGATGCAGTGGGAGGATCCATGGGACCCACTATGTCTATTCCCACTCTTTCAAAGGGAACCCCCACCACAGGTAGTGGTATCAGGGGGGCCTTTGTTGTGCCACCTGATTTGCCACTGGCTTGGCAGGTAACACAGGAGCGACAAAACTCCTTTGTATCTTCATTCATATGAGGCCAGTGAAAGTGAGGGACAAGTCTGTCCCAGGTCTTGTTCTGGCCTAGGTGTCCTGCTAAAGGAATATCATGGGCCAAGGTAAGAAGGAAGCCCCTAAATTGCAGAGGTATGACCAACCTCCTGGTTGCACCAGGCTTGGGGTCTCTAGCCTCTGAATAAAGGAGCCCTTCATCCCAATACACTTTATGGGTACCTTGAGCATTCCCAGCAGCCTCAGCAGCAGCCAGCTGTCTGAGGGGTTCAAGAGAGGGACAGGATAACTGAGCCTGCCTCAAGTCAGCCCTTGAAGGTCCCCCTGTCCCCAGAAACTCAACCTGATCAGGTTCAAGCTCTTCAGGGACAGTTCCTTCAGGGTCCTCTAGATCAGCTTCCTGGGAAGGCTGATCATCACTCTGAGGCAGGGGGGAAGGCACAGCCTTGACCCTCCTGTTCTTCTTCTTGGTAGGTGCTTGGTCCATTGTTCCAGGATCCAAGACCTGAGGTTCAGTGAGGCACTTTTTGGCCTGTGACCTGGTCACAGCAAGGACATGTGATGATATACCTAACATCTCTGCATGAGTCCTGTACTCCACTTCTGACCATAGAGAACTCTCTAGGTCATTGCCCAACAAACATTCTACTGGGAGGTCTGCACTAACCACAACCCTTTTGAGGCCAGTTACCCCTCCCCATGAGAAGTTAACAACTGCCACACTATGTGAAGTAGTGGCATTGCTGGCATTGGTCACCAGGTAGTTCTCACCTGGTATGTACTGTCCAGGATCCACAAAGCCTGGTGTCACCATAGTGACACTGGCACATGTGTCCCTGTAGGCTTGAGCCACTTTGTCATTAATTAAAGGAGTCTGTCTGTACTTGCCCAGGTTACTGGGGCTCACAGTCAGTGTAGGAAGGTGGATATCTGACTATGGTTACCCCCAAATTTTTGCCTAGTGTCTAGCTGGTTTTTCGACTTAGTTGGCCTGAGATCCTGCCATTCAGGCTCTCAGGCTATCTGCTCTCTCTGTAAAATGGACTCCATGTACCCTAGGTACATACCCAATTGGTTGGATCACCCTGTCAGCCCCTGTACCAGTGTACACTAGGTACCCAGGGCATTGGTATATCCAAGGCCTGCCAGGGGCTGAAGCATGTATTATGCCACCCCAGGCTTGGCCTAACAATCTGACACAACTGGCTGATCACTCAGCTGGGGTAAGTTGGTGTAATCACCTCTTACTTAGGTGTAGTATACCTATACCTAAACTTAAATGGGACACCTGGTAACCTATAAGTCACTCCTATGGCAGGCCTTAACAATCCTGAAGGCAGAGTGCTTGGTTCCATGTGAGATGGTGCTCTGGCATGAGCTGAGCCTGTCTGCAGTGGTCGGAACAACTTCCTTCTACTGTTTCCAGATATCGTCATACCATATACTCTTAAGTGCATTATGAACCTCGCGGTTAAATGCTATCTTTGGTTTGGCTTTATCAAAACATGTCGAGTAAGGTGTCATACGAATTGGAATACTAACCCCTCGCCAATTCTGGCGACGGGGTTAGCATTCCACCCTTCTAGAGGGACACGACATGTACAGTACCTGAAACCCGGGTAAAATCAGACATAGCCTCAGCTCCACAAAATGGATGCTGCCACCACAGACACAAGTCTGCCCTCCTGCTGCTGGGAGTCCTTCCAGCTTGGGAGGTGTGGACAAAGGGTTTCCTGCCAGGGGAGGTGCGTGCACCACCCCAGACAGGATTTTGTGTATTGGTCAGGTAGGGCTTGAAAGAAACCAGACATGCCTGTGGCTCACAAGGAGCCTCGGTGCATATGCCAGTTCAAACCGGTCCTGGGGCACACCAGTCCCGGGCCTGGGGCGAGCTGGACAAAGGATTGGGGGTGTAACCACCCCCCTTCCTGGTCCCACCCATAGGGAGGGACCTAGCAGGTAGTCCGGCCCCTAGAATCCGAATAAAGGTAGGAGCTGTGTCCTAAGACTTCAGACATCCTGGAATCAACTTGAAACTAAGAAGAAGACGGGAACTTCGACATTCTGCTGCACAGAAGACTGAAGAAAATCTCCCCTGTGGTCAGGGAGTGACCACCTTGCTAACGCAAGCACCATCCAGCGAATCACCGTCTGCTTTGCCGCCGCCTCCCGCCGGAGCCCGAGCCCAGAGACTGACAAGACCTGGACCTCCAGACCTCTCACCGCCCGATCCACAGTCCCTGAAAAGAGGAGACCCGTGGAGGCACCGAGACACGTGGAACCAGCCATCTTGGAACGACTACGACAAGCTGACCAGTGCAACAACCGAGGCTCCCTCCAAGTTGTGCTTTGGGTCCTGAGAAGCCCAACCCTCGAGCAGCATCTGCACCAAAGGTGAGCCCTCCAGCATCTCCACGATCTGCGTGGGGCCCTTCTGCATTTTGCCACTCGACGCGCCTAACCGGTTGCTGGCCCGCTGGCTAGTGGCCATCTTGGCGACGAAATCTACGACAAACACCGCTGGTCTGGTTGCTCCAGACTGGCCCTTGCTCCCCTCCAAAGGAGCAATCCCTCTGACCTTGCTGGTCAGAACCAACAGCTGATTTCCGAATCCTCCTGCAATTGCTTTTGCCAAGGCTTGTTTGCTTCGATCAAGTCGCCGACACCGCCGACAGCGAGAGCCTGCGTGGGACAGCTCGTGAGCCGACTCCTGGACGTCGTCGACCTTCAGGGACCACGTGGCTGCGGAGACAAGCTACCCCTCATCACCTGTTTGCACCCGACATCGCCTGGTACCCACCTGGTGCCACGCTGGTCACTGGCTAGTGACTGTGAACACTGTCCCCTCTGCTTACAGGTCTTCAACATCTCCGATCCACTCTTGGATCCACTGCATCTCTTCCCGACCGACCGCCTGCAGCATCTTTGTCCCAGGCTCAACGGAACAGATAGAAGAAACCCGACGCACTTTGAGGCCTATGCACCCGCTTCCTGTGGGTGAGGTAAAGCTGGTACTCCGGTGCCCATGTGTAGTAATACATCTCTAGTGCCTGTGTTCCAAATCTTAAGTTCCTAGGTCATCCGGAAGATTCCTTTTGCAGTAACTTTGTACTTTTTACGCACCCATTGAAACCTATGGGAGCCCGCGTGTGACTATTTGCTCTGCACACGCCACCCGTGGACCTCCTGGTCACTAACTGACGTTAGCTCCTTGTAGGCCCAGCGATTCTAGAGGCCCTAGGCCTTTTCCCTTTTCTGTTCGTGGTACTTATACCACTATTTTAGTATATGGTTCGAGTGGCCACCAGGGCCTATCCATATAAAGTGCAACTTCTGTGTATTCTGTGATAATCTTGTTTGACGATTTGTGCTCCTGTGCTCCTAAAGAGACTAGGGGTTACTTTGAGAAATAAATACATATATATTTTGAATATATATCTGTGTGGTGTCCTTTCATTGGTATAAAAGGGGGTTATATTTGGTAAAACAGCTGGCTTAACACGCATCACGAGTTTAGCCTCAAAGACTGCTTAGCCTACGCTACCACTAGGGCAGCTAGTCCAAAAAGGTTGACTTACAACCACACCATAAGGGTTGCTTGGCATGGTACAAGGTGGTCACTAGAACTAGTGAACAGCATATACCAGGCCAACTTCTCACATTGGTGAGCAGCGGTTGGATTTGAGCTTGCTGTGTTTTACCATTGTAATCTCTTGGTTACCAATTGAAAGATCACATAGGTACCTGTAGGTACATATAAAACAAGATTAGATATACTTAAGTTCTACTGAACTTAGTTGTTGTAGAGCAAAGGGAGTAGCACACCCTGACTACAACTACTAGATAGGTTTAGTAGGTAAACCCAAGTGTAGGTAGATTGCAACACATCCACCCACACTTAAGAGCAATGGCCGGGGCAGAGGGGTCCACTGTACCCATCTCTGTTGAGAGTGACCCCCAGAGGGCACCATCCAGCTTTGCTACCCTTAATCAGAATGAGCTCAGGCATTTGGCAACTCTTAGAGGCCTTAAACAGCCCAAGAACCCAAACTCTGCTGAGCTCAGAGAGCTCTTACAGAATGATGAGAATCAGAGAGCACTCAAGAAAGCTTCCCAGTTAGCCCCCTTAGGGTCAGGAACAGGAGGCCCCCCTTCTGAAGATGCCACTGAAGTACCCCTTCCCAATAGTCACCCCTTAGATGGGATGCCTACCACAGAGGATGAGAGTGAAAAGGATACTGACAGTAGTGAGGATGAAGGGAGAACTAGCCCAGTGCCAAGTATTATACTTGGCCCAGCTAAACCAAGGCTATTGGGGACTGACAGTGGGTTCAACCCACTGGATCTCCCCAGTGGACTTAACACAGGGCTTGGAAGGCAAAGGAATCGCTCAGGTGACTCCAATGCTTCCCATGGCTCTAGAGGCTCTCAAGGTCACTCCAGGAGAAGGATGACCACCCCTCAGAGGAGGGAACATGAGGCCAAGATGCAAGAGGCTCAGCTGAGGATCAGGAAGCAGGAGCTAGAAGTAGCCCTGATGGAAGAAAAACTGAGCAAGGCTAGGCAGCATAGAGAGAGTGGGTCTATACCCACTGGTGGCAGCAATGTCCCTAGGGACAAAGATAGGGTCTTTGACAATAGGAACCTGTCCAAGATTGTGCCCCCCTACAAAAGTGGGGATGACATCCACAAATGGATGACTGCTCTTGAGAGAGCCTGCAAAGTGCAGCAGGTTCCTGAAGACCAGTGGGCAGCAATCTTATGGCTCTCCTTTGAGGGGAGAGGCAGAGATAGACTCCTCACTGTTAGAGAAGAGGATGTCAGAAATTACAGAGTCCCGAAGAGTGTCCTAGTTGATGGGTTAGGCTTAACCACTGAACAGTACAGGTTAATGTTCAGAGACACCCAGAAGACACAGACTCAGGACTGGTCTGAATATGTGGAATGTGCCACTAAGGCTTTGGAGGGTTGGTTGCTGGGAAGTAAGGTGTCTGATTATACAGGATTGTACAATTTGATGATGAGAGAGCAGATTTTAAGTAATTGTCAAAACCAGCTTCTCCATCAACACCTGGTAGACTCAGATTTGACCTCTCCCCAAGAATTGGGAAAGAGGGCAGATAAATGGGTCAGGACCAGGATCAGGCCTAAAAACCAGGGTGGTGACCAAAAGAAAGATACCACCAAGCCTCAAGAGAAGGGTGGGGATAAAGAAAAAGAGAAACCTTCCTCAGGGCCCCAAAACTCCACACAGGGTGGTGGGTCCCAAGCTCCCTCCTCTACCACAGCTAAAAAGCCCTACTGCCATGAGTGTAAAACTCCTGGGCATTGGAAAACTGACAGCGGTTGCCCAAGGGCTAAAAACAAAACTGTTCCTCCAATTACTCCTGTCACACCACCTATTACTGTCAGCAGTAATCCCCCAGGTGGTGGGAGTGCCCCCAGAAATCTGGGTGGGTTTACTTGGGGAACACAGGGGGACCCTGGCTTAGCCAATTCCCCTACAGCAACCACTCTTGTCTGTGATGGTGGCATGGGGTTTGCCAACTTCACTGCCTGTCCCAACACTTTGGGTAGGTACAGACAGGAGCCCTACATCAATGGTACAAAAGCTGAGGCCTACAGAGACACTGGGGCTAGCATCACAATGGTGGCCCATTGGCTAGTTCCCTCTGAGCAGCTTTTGCCCGGTTTCTCCTACCAGGTGACTAACATTGATGGCAAACAGAACAGTCATCCCATGGCAGAGGTATGTCTCAGCTGGGGAGGGGTCACTGGCCCTAAAAGGGTAGCAGTGTCCCCAACCTTGCCTGTAGACTGCTTACTGGGGAATGACTTAGAACTCTCAGCTTGGGCTGGAGTTGAACAAGACACCCATTCTAAAATGGTAGGCCTTTCACAAAAGGGTAGGGGGGTTGTGCCATTCACAACCCCTGTCCAAATAGATTTCCTCCCTGAAAAGGTTGGAAGGGCAGTGGTAGCCACAGCCCAGGCACAGACAGACTTCCCTGTAGGGACTGGCAGAGCTGTGACAGTCACAGCTCAAACACAAACTGAGTGCCCCCCTGAAAAGGTTGGCAAGGCTGTAATGGTCTCAGCCTATACTCAGACTGACATAGGTGTAGTGAAGCCTGAAACAATGGATCACTCCACACAAACTGAGAGTAGTGGGGAGGAAGAAAAGTCTCCCTCTCCCCAGACATTAGGAAAAGGTCAGCCTCCTCAGGGATCTGACCTCACCCCTTGTGAAGGAACTGCCCCAGAGGTAGCCAGGCCTGGCCTGGCAGAGCCTCTGATGTCAGTGGCCCCTTCCAAGGTGGGATCCAGTCTGGTGCAGGTAGCCTGCCTCTCTCTACCCTGCCTCAGTCAGCCCAGGGCTGCAGAGGTCAGGGAGGCCAGTGGACCCCCAGAGGGCCCCTGTCCACAAGAACCCCCCCATCAAAAGAATGAGGATTGCCTGGCTAGTAGCCCTAGTCAGGTGATGGGTAAAAACATTCCTGAGGGATCTCCTTTACAGGTAGTTAGGGACCTCCCCCAGGGGGATTCTGTTGGGCACAGGCAAACATGGGACCTTAGGGCCCCAAACCTGACCTGTCCCTCCAGTAAGCCCACAAAAGGGACCCAGCCTCCAGCTTTAGGTAGCCAGAGGCTGACCCTGAGAGCACAGTGCAACTCAGTTAAAGAAAGAAAGGCATCCATGGTGGAGGATGATTGGAGGAGGCTGAGGCCTCACTTTGAGGACACTCACTTCAGTACTCCATCTCAACACCAGCCTTTTACTTTGCCAAGACACACCACAGGTAGAGATTCCCTATGGTGGAGACCCTCTGATACCCTTAGTGTGAGGGATTGCTTAGTGGACCATGAGACAGGGGGTAACCATGCCAGTGCTGGTTCCTCCTTATATGGCCACTTGGGCAATATAGGCTTACCTGGTCAAGGTCAGCCTTATCTCCCTTCGTTTGGGGGGGGGTTGTGTAGGAAGGTGGATATCTGACTATGGTTACCCCCAAATTTTTGCCTAGTGTCTAGCTGGTTTTTCGACTTAGTTGGCCTGAGATCCTGCCATTCAGGCTCTCAGGCTATCTGCTCTCTCTGTAAAATGGACTCCATGTACCCTAGGTACATACCCAATTGGTTGGATCACCCTGTCAGCCCCTGTACCAGTGTACACTAGGTACCCAGGGCATTGGTATATCCAAGGCCTGCCAGGGGCTGAAGCATGTATTATGCCACCCCAGGCTTGGCCTAACAATCTGACACAACTGGCTGATCACTCAGCTGGGGTAAGTTGGTGTAATCACCTCTTACTTAGGTGTAGTATACCTATACCTAAACTTAAATGGGACACCTGGTAACCTATAAGTCACTCCTATGGCAGGCCTTAACAATCCTGAAGGCAGAGTGCTTGGTTCCATGTGAGATGGTGCTCTGGCATGAGCTGAGCCTGTCTGCAGTGGTCGGAACAACTTCCTTCTACTGTTTCCAGATATCGTCATACCATATACTCTTAAGTGCATTATGAACCTCGCGGTTAAATGCTATCTTTGGTTTGGCTTTATCAAAACATGTCGAGTAAGGTGTCATACGAATTGGAATACTAACCCCTCGCCAATTCTGGCGACGGGGTTAGCATTCCACCCTTCTAGAGGGACACGACATGTACAGTACCTGAAACCCGGGTAAAATCAGACATAGCCTCAGCTCCACAAAATGGATGCTGCCACCACAGACACAAGTCTGCCCTCCTGCTGCTGGGAGTCCTTCCAGCTTGGGAGGTGTGGACAAAGGGTTTCCTGCCAGGGGAGGTGCGTGCACCACCCCAGACAGGATTTTGTGTATTGGTCAGGTAGGGCTTGAAAGAAACCAGACATGCCTGTGGCTCACAAGGAGCCTCGGTGCATATGCCAGTTCAAACCGGTCCTGGGGCACACCAGTCCCGGGCCTGGGGCGAGCTGGACAAAGGATTGGGGGTGTAACCACCCCCCTTCCTGGTCCCACCCATAGGGAGGGACCTAGCAGGTAGTCCGGCCCCTAGAATCCGAATAAAGGTAGGAGCTGTGTCCTAAGACTTCAGACATCCTGGAATCAACTTGAAACTAAGAAGAAGACGGGAACTTCGACATTCTGCTGCACAGAAGACTGAAGAAAATCTCCCCTGTGGTCAGGGAGTGACCACCTTGCTAATGCAAGCACCATCCAGCGAATCACCGTCTGCTTTGCCGCCGCCTCCCGCCGGAGCCCGAGCCCAGAGACTGACAAGACCTGGACCTCCAGACCTCTCACCGCCCGATCCACAGTCCCTGAAAAGAGGAGACCCGTGGAGGCACCGAGACACGTGGAACCAGCCATCTTGGAACGACTACGACAAGCTGACCAGTGCAACAACCGAGGCTCCCTCCAAGTTGTGCTTTGGGTCCTGAGAAGCCCAACCCTCGAGCAGCATCTGCACCAAAGGTGAGCCCTCCAGCATCTCCACGATCTGCGTGGGGCCCTTCTGCATTTTGCCACTCGACGCGCCTAACCGGTTGCTGGCCCGCTGGCTAGTGGCCATCTTGGCGACGAAATCTACGACAAACACCGCTGGTCTGGTTGCTCCAGACTGGCCCTTGCTCCCCTCCAAAGGAGCAATCCCTCTGACCTTGCTGGTCAGAACCAACAGCTGATTTCCGAATCCTCCTGCAATTGCTTTTGCCAAGGCTTGTTTGCTTCGATCAAGTCGCCGACACCGCCGACAGCGAGAGCCTGCGTGGGACAGCTCGTGAGCCGACTCCTGGACGTCGTCGACCTTCAGGGACCACGTGGCTGCGGAGACAAGCTACCCCTCATCACCTGTTTGCACCCGACATCGCCTGGTACCCACCTGGTGCCACGCTGGTCACTGGCTAGTGACTGTGAACACTGTCCCCTCTGCTTACAGGTCTTCAACATCTCCGATCCACTCTTGGATCCACTGCATCTCTTCCCGACCGACCGCCTGCAGCATCTTTGTCCCAGGCTCAACGGAACAGATAGAAGAAACCCGACGCACTTTGAGGCCTATGCACCCGCTTCCTGTGGGTGAGGTAAAGCTGGTACTCCGGTGCCCATGTGTAGTAATACATCTCTAGTGCCTGTGTTCCAAATCTTAAGTTCCTAGGTCATCCGGAAGATTCCTTTTGCAGTAACTTTGTACTTTTTACGCACCCATTGAAACCTATGGGAGCCCGCGTGTGACTATTTGCTCTGCACACGCCACCCGTGGACCTCCTGGTCACTAACTGACGTTAGCTCCTTGTAGGCCCAGCGATTCTAGAGGCCCTAGGCCTTTTCCCTTTTCTGTTCGTGGTACTTATACCACTATTTTAGTATATGGTTCGAGTGGCCACCAGGGCCTATCCATATAAAGTGCAACTTCTGTGTATTCTGTGATAATCTTGTTTGACGATTTGTGCTCCTGTGCTCCTAAAGAGACTAGGGGTTACTTTGAGAAATAAATACATATATATTTTGAATATATATCTGTGTGGTGTCCTTTCATTGGTATAAAAGGGGGTTATATTTGGTAAAACAGCTGGCTTAACACGCATCACGAGTTTAGCCTCAAAGACTGCTTAGCCTACGCTACCACTAGGGCAGCTAGTCCAAAAAGGTTGACTTACAACCACACCATAAGGGTTGCTTGGCATGGTACAAGGTGGTCACTAGAACTAGTGAACAGCATATACCAGGCCAACTTCTCACAGTCAGGGACAAATCAATGTCCCCATCACAGATCAAGACTGCCTGTGTCAGGGTTCTGTCTAAGTCAGAATCTCCTTCAGTTCCCATAGTGATTCCCACTACACCCTTTGTCTGGGGACCAACACTGCTAACAGTAGTACTGGGAGCAGGTGCCTTAGGGGCAACAGTGTTGGGGGCTCCACCCTTTTTGCAATCACTAGTCCAGTGAGTTGTATTTTTACAATGATTGCACCAGGGTTTCTTTTGACCTTCTTTCTTCTTTTTGGACTGTTGGGACCCACCCTCCTTAGTAGTAGTTTGGGGCCCTGTTGAAGACTTCTGGTCTTTAGGTTTCTGATCTCCACCCTTTTGGTCTGTTTTCTTCTGATCACCCCCTTGGCCCTGGTTCTGGTTCTTTTGCTTAACCCTGGTTCTGACCCATTTGTCTGCCTTCTTTCCCAATTCTTGGGGAGAGGTCAGATCAGAGTCAACCAAGTGTTGATGCAGTTGCTGGTTTTGACAGTTATTTAAAATCTGTTCTCTCATCATCAAATTATACAATCCTGTAAAATCAGATACCTTACTTCCCAGCAACCAACCCTCCAAAGCCTTAGTGGCACATTCAATGTATTCAGACCAGTCCTGAGTCTGTGTCTTTTGGGTGTCTCTGAACATTAACCTGTACTGCTCAGTGGTTAAGCCTAACCCATCAACTAGAACACTCTTCAGGACTCTGTAGTTTCTGACATCCTCTTCTCTAACAGTGAGGAGTCTGTCTCTGCCTCTTCCTTCAAAGGAGATCCAGAGGATTGCTGCCCACTGGTCTTCAGGAACCTGCTGTACTTTGCAGGCTCTCTCAAGAGCAGTTATCCACTTGTGGATGTCATCCCCACTTTTGTAGGGGGGCACAACCTTAGACAGGTTTCTATTATCGAAAACCCTATCTTTGTCCTTAGGGACAATGCTGCCACCAGTGGGTATAGACCCACTCTCTCTAGGTTGCCTAGCCTTGTTCAGTTTTTCTTCCATCAGGGCTACTTCTAGCTCCTGCTTCCTGATCCTCAGCTGGGCTTCCTGCATTCTGGCCTCATGTTCCCTCCTCTGAGGGGTGGTCATCCTTTTCCTGGAGTGACCTTGAGAGCCTCTAGAGCCATGAGAAGCATTGGAGTCACCTGAGCGATTCCTTTGCCTCCCAAGCCCTGTGTTAAGTCCACTGGGGAGATCCAGTGGGGTGAACCCACTGTCAGTCCCCAATAGCCTTGGTTTAGCTGGGCCAAGTATAACACTTGGCACTGGGCTAGTTCTCCCTTCATCCTCACTACTGTCAGTATCCTTTTCACTCTCATCCTCTGTGGTAGGCATCCCATCTAAGGGGTGACTATTGGAAAGGGGTACCTCAGTGGCATCTTCAGAAGGGGGGCCTCCTGTTCCTGTCCCTAAGGGGGCTAACTGGGAAGCTTTCTTGAGTGCTCTCTGATTCTCATCATTCTGTAGGAGCTCTCTGAGCTCAGCAGAGTTTGGGTTCTTGGGCTGTTTAAGGCCTCTAAGAGTTGCCAAATGCCTGAGCTCATTCTGATTAAGGGTAGCAAAGCTGGATGGTGCCCTCTGGGGGTCACTCTCAACAGAGATGGGTACAGTGGACCCCTCTGCCCCGGCCATTGCTCTTAAGTGTGGGTGGATGTGTTGCAATCTACCTACACTTGGGTTTACCTACTAAACCTATCTAGTAGTTGTAGTCAGGGTGTGCTACTCCCTTTGCTCTACAACAACTAAGTTCAGTAGAACTTATGTATATCTAATCTTGTTTTATATGTACCTACAGGTACCTATGTGATCTTTCAATTGGTAACCAAGAGATTACAATGGTAAAACACAGCAAGCTCAAATCCAACCGCTGCTCACCAATGTGAGAAGTTGGCCTGGTATATGATGCTCACTAGTTAAAGTGATCACCTTGTACCATGCCAAGCAACCCTTATGGTGTGGTTGTAAGTCAACCTTTTCGGACTAGCTGCCCTAGTGGTAGCGTAGGCTAAGCAGTCTTTGAGGCTAAACTCGTGAAGCGTGTTAAGCCAGCTGTTTTACCAAATGCAACCCCCTTTTATACCAATGAAAGGACACCACACAGATATATATTCAAAATATATATGTATTTATTTCTCAAAGTAACCCCTAGTCTCTTTATGAGCACAGGAGCACAAATCGTCAAACAAGATTATCACAGAATACACAGAAGTTGCACTTTATATGGATAGGCCCTGGTGGCCACTCGAACCATATACTAAAATAGTGGTATAAGTACCACGAACAGAAAAGGGAAAAGGCCTAGGGCCTCTAGAATCGCTGGGCCTACAAGGAGCTAACGTCAGTTAGTGACCAGGAGGTCCACGGGTGGCGTGTGCAGAGCAAATAGTCACACGCGTGCTCCCATAGGTTTCAATGGGTGCGTAAAAAGTACAAAGTTACTGCAAAAAGGAATCTTCCGGATGACCTAGGAACTTAAGATTTGGAACACAGGCACTAGAGATGTAATACTACACTTGGGCACAGGAGTGCCAGCTTTACCTCACCCACAGGAAGCGGGTGCATAGGCCTCGAAGTGCGTCGGGTTTCTTCTATCGGTTCCGTGGGGCCTGTAGACAAAAGTGCTGCAGGCGGTCGGTCGGGAAGAGATGCAGTGGATCCAAGAGTGGATCGGAGATGTTGAAGACCTGTAAGCAGAGGGGACAGTGTTCACAGTCACTAGCCAGTGACCAGCGTGGCACCAGGTGGGTACCAGGCGATGTCGGGTGCAAACAGGAAGGAAGGTGTAGCTTGACTCTGCAGCCACGTGGTCCCTGAAGGTCGACGACGTCCAGGAGTCGAGTCACGAGCTGTCCCACGCAGGCTCTCGCTGTCGGCGGTGTCGGCGACTTGATCGAAGCAAACAAGCCTTGGCAAAAGCAGTTGTAGGAGGATTCGGAAATCAGCTGTTGGGTCTGACCAGCAAGGTCAGAGGGATTGTTCCTTTGGAGGGGAGCAAGGGCCAGTCTGGAGCAACCAGACCAGCGGCGTTTGTCGTAGATTTCGTCGCCAAGATGGCCACTAGCCAGCGGGCCAGCAACCGGTTAGGCGCGTCGAGTGGCAAAATGCAGAAGGGCCCCACGCAGATCGTGGAGATGCTGGAGGGCTCACCTTTGGTGCAGATGCTGCTCGAGGGTTGGGCTTCTCAGGACCCAAAGCACAACTTGGAGGGAGCCTCGGTTGTTGCACTTGTCAGCTTGTCGTAGTCGTTCCAAGATGGCTGGCTCCACGTGTCTCGGTGCCTCCACGGGTCTCCTCTTTTCAGGGACTGTGGATCGGGCGGTGAGAGGTCTGGAGGTCCAGGTCTTGTCAGTCTCTGGGCTCGGGCTCCGGCGGGAGGCGGCGGCAAAGCAGACGGTGATTCGCTGGATGGTGCTTGCGTTAGCAAGGTGGTCACTCCCTGACCACAGGGGAGATTTTCTTCAGTCTTCTGTGCAGCAGAATGTCGAAGTTCCCGTCTTCTTCTTAGTTTCAAGTTGATTCCAGGATGTCTGAAGTCTTAGGACACAGCTCCTACCTTTATTCGGATTCTAGGGGCCGGACTACCTGCTAGGTCCCTCCCTATGGGTGGGACCAGGAAGGGGGGTGGTTACACCCCCAATCCTTTGTCCAGCTCGCCCCAGGCCCGGGACTGGTGTGCCCCAGGACCGGTTTGAACTGGCATATGCACCGAGGCTCCTTGTGAGCCACAGGCATGTCTGGTTTCTTTCAAGCCCTACCTGACCAATACACAAAATCCCGTCTGGGGTGGTGCACGCACCTCCCCTGGCAGGAAACCCTTTGTCCACACCTCCCAAGCTGGAAGGACTCCCAGCAGCAGGAGGGCAGACTTGTGTCTGTGGTGGCAGCATCCATTTTGTGGAGCTGAGGCTATGTCTGATTTTACCCGGGTTTCAGGTACTGTACATGTCGTGTCCCTCTAGAAGGGTGGAATGCTAACCCCGTCGCCAGAATTGGCGAGGGGTTAGTATTCCAATTCGTATGACACCTTACTCGACATGTTTTGATAAAGCCAAACCAAAGATAGCATTTAACCGCGAGGTCCATAATGCACTTAAGAGTATATGGTATGACGATATCTGGAAACAGTAGAAGGAAGTTGTTCCGACCACTGCAGACAGGCTCAGCTCATGCCAGAGCACCATCTCACATGGAACCAAGCACTCTGCCTTCAGGATTGTTAAGGCCTGCCATAGGAGTGACTTATAGGTTACCAGGTGTCCCATTTAAGGTTAGGTATAGGTATACTACACCTAAGTAAGAGGTGATTACACCAACTTACCCCAGCTGAGTGATCAGCCAGTTGTGTCAGATTGTTAGGCCAAGCCTGGGGTGGCATAATACATGCTGCAGCCCCTGGCAGGCCTTGGGTACACCAATGCCCTGGGTACCTAGTGTACACTGGTACAGGGGCTGACAGGGTGATCCACTTCCAATTGGTTATGCACCTAGGGTGCATAGTTTTAATTTAGTAGAGAGAACAGCAGGCTGGGGGTCTGATTGGCAGGCCCACAGCCTCAATATGTCAAAAACCAGTGAAGCAAAAAGCAAAAATTTGGGGTGACCATAGGATAGCAGACCCTACTCTCCTACAGTCAGTCAGTCATTGTCAGTCATTGTCAGTCATTGTCAGTCAGTGTCAGCCAGTGTCAGCCAGTGTCAGCCAGTGTCAGCCAGTATCTTTCAGTCAGTGTCAGTCAGAGTCTGTCAGTCAGTGTCAGTGTCAGTCAGTGTCAGTCAGTGTCAGTCAGTGTCAGTCAGTGTCAGTCAGTCAGTCAGTGTCAGTCAGTCAGTCAGTGTCAGTCAGTGTCAGTCAGTGTCAGTCAGTCAGTGTCAGTCAGTGTCAGTCAGTGTCAGTCAGTCAGTCAGTGTCAGTCAGTGTCAGTCAGTGTCAGTCAGTCATTGTCAGTCATTGTCAGTCAGTGTCAGTCAATCATTGTCAGTCAGTGTCAGTCAGTCATTGTCAGTCAGTGTCAGTCATTGTCAGTCAGTGTCAGCCAGTGTCAGCCAGTGTCAGCCGGTGTCTTTCAGTCAGTGTCAGTCAGAGTCTGTCAGTCAGTGTCAGTCAGTGTCAGTCAGTCAGTGTCAGTCAGTCAGTCAGTGTCAGTCAGTGTCTGTCAGTGTCAGTCAGTGTCAGTCAGTGTCTGTCAGTCAGTGTCAGTCAGTCAGTCAGTGTCAGTCAGTGTCAGTCAGTGTCTGTCAGTGTCAGTCAGTGTCAGTCAGTGTCTGTCAGTGTCAGCCAGTGTCAGCCAGTGGCTTTCAGTCAGTGTCAGTCAGTCTGTCAGTCAGTGTCAGTCAGTGTCAGTCAGTGTCAGTCAATGTCAGTCAGTGTCAGTCAGTCAGTCAGTGTCAGTCAGTGTCTGTCAGTCAGTGTCTGTCAGTCAGTGTCTGTCAGTCAGTGTCAGTCAGTCAGTGTCAGTCAGTGTCAGTCAGTGTCAGTCAGTCATTGTCAGTCATTGACAGTCAGTGTCAGTCATTGTCAGTCAGTGTCAGCCAGTGTCAGCCAATGTCAGCCAGTGTCTTTCAGTCAGTGTCAGTCAGAGTCTGTCAGTCAGTGTCAGTCAGTGTCAGTCAGTTAGTCAGTGTCAGTCAGTCAGTCAGTGTCAGTCAGTGTCAGTCAGTGTCAGTCAGTGTCAGTCAGTCAGTGTCAGTCAGTCAGTCAGTGTCAGTCAGTGTCTGTCAGTGTCAGTCAGTGTCAGTCAGTGTCTGTCAGTCAGTGTCAGTCAGTCAATAAGTGTCAGTCAGTGTCAGTCAGTGTCTGTCAGTGTCAGTCAGTGTCAGTCAGTGTCTGTCAGTGTCAGCCAGTGTCAGCCAGTGGCTTTCAGTCAGTGTCAGTCAGTCTGTCAGTCAGTGTCAGTCAGTGTCAGTCAGTGTCAGTCAATGTCAGTCAGTGTCAGTCAGTCAGTCAGTGTCAGTCAGTGTCTGTCAGTCAGTGTCTGTCAGTCAGTGTTTGTCAGTCAGTGTCAGTCAGTCAGTGTCAGTCAGTGTCAGTCAGTGTCAGTCAGTCATTGTCGGTCATTGTCAGTCAGTGTCAGTCATTGTCAGTCAGTGTCAGCCAGTGTCAGCCAGTGTCAGCCAGTGTCTTTCAGTCAGTGTCAGTCAGAGTCTGTCAGTCAGTGTCAGTCAGTGTCAGTCAGTTAGTCAGTGTCAGTCAGTCAGTCAGTGTCAGTCAGTGTCAGTCAGTGTCAGTCAGTGTCAGTCAGTGTCACTCAGTGTCTGTCAGTCAGGGTCTGTCAGTCAGTGTCTGTCAGTGTCAGTCAGTGTCAGTCAGTGTCTGTCAGTGTCAGTCAGTGTCAATCAGTGTCTGTCAGTCAGTGTCTGTCAGTGTCTGTCAGTGTCAGTCAGTGTCAGTCAGTGTCTGTCAGTGTCTGTCAGTGTCATTCAGTGTCTGTCAGTGTCTGTCAGTGTCAGTCAGTGACTGTCAGTCAGTGTCAGCCAGTGTCAGCCAGTGTCTGTCAGTCAGTGTCAGTCAGTGTCAGCCAGTGTCAGCCAGTGTCAGCCAGTGTCTTTCAGTCAGAGTCTGTCAGTCAGTGTCAGTCAGTGTCAGTCAGTGTCAGTCAGTGTCAGTCATTGTCTGTCAGTCAGTGTCTGTCAGTCATTGTCAGTCAGTGTCAGTCAGTGTCTGTCAGTGTCTGTCAGTGTCTGTCAGTCAGTGTCAGTCAGTGTCAGTCAGTCAGTGTCAGTCAGAGTCTGTCAGTCAGTGTCTGTCAGAGTCTGTCAGTCAGTGTCTGTCAGTGTCAGTCAGTGTCAGTCAGTGTCTGTCAGTCAGTGTCTGTCAGTGTCTGTCAGTGTCAGTCAGTGTCAGTCAGTGTCTGTCAGTCAGTGTCAGTCAGTGTCAGTCAGTCAGTGTCAGTCAGTGTCAGTCAGTGTCAGTCAGTGTCAGTCAGTATCAGTCAGTGTCAGTCAGTCAGTGTCAGTCAGTGTCTGTCAGTGTCAGTCAGTGTCAGTCAGTCATTGTCAGTCAGTTTCAGCCAGTGTCAGCCAGTGTCAGCCAGTGTATTTCAGTCAGTGTCAGTCAGAGTCTGTCAGTCAGTGTCAGTCAGTGTCAGTCAGTGTCTGTCAGTCAGTGTCTGTCAGTGTCTGTCAGTGTCAGTCAGTGTCAGTCAGTGTCTGTCAGTCAGTGTCAGTCAGTGTCAGTCAGTCAGTGTCAGTCAGTGTCAGTCAGTGTCAGTCAGTGTCAGTCAGTCAGTGTCAGTCAGTCAGTGTCTGTCAGTCAGTGTCAGTCAGTCAGTCAGTGTCAGTCAGTGTCAGTCAGTGTCAGTCAGTGTCAGTCAGTCATTGTCAGTCTGTGTCAGCCAGTGTCAGCCAGTGTCAGCCAGTGTCAGCCAGTGTCAGCCAGTGTCTTTCAGTCAGTGTCAGTCGGAGTCTGTCAGTCAGTGTCAGTCAGTGTCTGTCAGTCAGTGTCTGTCAGTGTCTGACAGTGTCTGTCAGTGTCTGTCAGTGTCTGTCAGTCAGTGTCAGTCAGTGTAGGAAGGTGGATATCTGACTATGGTTACCCCAAAATTTTTGCCTAGTGTCTAGCTGGTTTTTCGACTTAGTTGGCCTGAGATCCTGCTATTCAGGATCTCAGCCTGGCTGTTCTCTCTTTAAAATGGACTCCATGTACCCTAGGTACATACCCAATTGGTTGGATCACCCTGTCAGCCCCTGCACCAGTGTACACTAGGTACCCAGGGCATTGGTGTACCCAAGGCCTGCCAGGGGCTGAAGCATGTATTATGCCACCACAGGCTTGGCCTAACAATTTGACACAACTGGCTGATCACTCAGCTGGGGTAAGTTGGTGTAATCACCTCTTACTTAGGTGTAGTATACCTATACCTAACCTTAAATGGGACACATGGTAACCTATAAGTCACTCCTATGGCAGGCCTTAACAATCCTGAAGGCAGAGTGCTTGGTTCCATGTGAGATGGTGCTCTGGCATGAGCTGAGCCTGTCTGCAGTGGTCGGAACAACTTCCTTCTACTGTTTCCAGATATCGTCATACCATATACTCTTAAGTGCATTATGAACCTCGCGGTTAAATGCTAACTTTGGTTTGGCTTTATCAAAACATGTCGAGTAAGGTGTCATACGAATTGGAATACTAACCCCTCGCCAATTCTGGCAACGGGGTTAGCATTCCACCCCTCTAGAGGGACACGACATGTACAGTACCTGAAACCCGGGTAAAATCAGACATAGCCTCAGCTCCACAAAATGGATGCTGCCACCACAGAACCAAGTCTGCCCTCCTGCTGCTGGGAGTCCTTCCAGCTTGGGAGGTGTGGACAAAGGGTTTCCTGCCAGGGGAGGTGCATGCACCACCCCAGACAGGATTTTGTGTATTGGTCAGGTAGGGCTTGAAAGAAACCAGACATGCCTGTGGCTCACAAGGAGCCTCGGTGCATATGCCAGTTCAAACCGGTCCTGGGGCACACCAGTCCTGGGCCTGGGGCGAGCTGGACAAAGGAATGGGGGTGTAACCACCCCCCTTCCTGGTCCCACCCATAGGGAGGGACCTAGCAGGTAGTCCGGCCCCTAGAATCCGCTTAAAGGTAGGAGCTGTGTCCTAAGACTTCAGACATCCTGGAATCAACTTGAAACTAAGAAGAAGACGGGAACTTCGACATTCTGCTGCACAGAAGACTGAAGGAAATCTCCCCTGTGGTCAGGGAGTGACCACCTTGCTAACGCAAGCACCATCCAGCGAATCAACATCTGCTTTACCGCCGCCTCCCGCCGGAGCCCGAGCCCAGAGACTGACAAGACCTAGACCTCCAGACCTCTCACCGCCCGATCCACAGTCCCTGAAAAGAGGAGACCCGTGGAGGCACCGAGACACATGGAGCCAGCCATCTTGAAACGACCACGACAAGCTGACAAGTGCAACAACCGAGGCTCCCTCCAAGTTGTGCTTTGGGATCTGAGAAGCCCAACCCTCGAGCAGCATCTGCACCAAAGGTGAGCCCTCCAGCATCTCCACGATCTGCGTGGGGCCCTTCTGCATTTTGCCACTCGACGCGCCTAACCGGTTGCTGGCCCGCTGGCTAGTAGCCATCTTGGCGACAAACTTTACAAAATACACCACTGGTCTGGTTGCTCCAGACTGGCCCTTGCTCCCCTCCAAAGGAGCAGTTCTTCTGACCTTGCTGGTCAGAACCATCAGCTTATTTCATCTCCTACAACAATTGCTTTTGCCAAGGCTTGTTTGCTTCGATCAAGTCGCCGACACCGCCGACAGCGAGAGCCTGTGTGGTACAGCTCGTGAACTGACTCCTGGACGTCGTCGACCTCCAGGGACCACGTGGCTGCAGAGACAAGCTACACCTTTCTTCCTGTTTGCACCCGACATTGCCTGGTACCCACCTGGTGCCACGCCGGTCACTGGCTAGTGACTGTGAACACTGTCCCCTCTGCTTACAGGTCTTCAACATCTCCGATCCACTCTTGGATCCACCGCATCTCTCCCGGACCGACCGCCTGCAGCATCTTTGTCTTCAGGCTCCACGGAACAGATAGAAGAAACCCGACGCACTTCGAGGCCTATGCACCCGCTTCCTGTGGGTGAGGTAAAGCTGGCACTCCTGTGCCCAAGTGTAGTATTACATCTCTAGTGCCTGTGTTCCAAATCTTGAGTTCCTAGTCCATCCGGAAGATCCTTTTTGCAGTAACTTTGTACTTTTTACGCACCCATTGAAACCTATGGGAGCACGCGTGTGACTATTTGCTCTGCACACGCCACCAGTGGACCTCCTGGTCACTAACTGAAGTTAGCTCCTTGTAGGCCCAGCGATTCTAGAGGCCCTAGGCCTTTTCCCTTTCCTGTTCGTGGTACTTATACCACTATTTTAGTATATGGTTCGAGCGGCCACCAGGGCCTATCCATATAAAGTGCAACTTCTGTGTATTCTACTGTAATCTTGTTTGACGATTTGTGCTCCTGTGCTCATAAAGAGACTAGGGGTTACTTTGAGAAATAAATACATATATATTTTGAATATATATCTGTGTGGTGTCCTTTCATTGGTATAAAAGGGGGTTGCATTTGGTAAAACAGCTGGCTTAACACGCTTCACGAGTTTAGCCTCAAAGACTGCTTAGCCTACGCTACCACTAGGGCAGCTAGTCCGAAAAGGTTGACTTACAACCACACCATAAGGGTTGCTTGGCATGGTACAAGGTGATCACTTTAACTAGTGAGCATCATATACCAGGCCAACTTCTCACAGTCAGTGTCAGTCAGTGTCAGTCAGTCAGTGTCAGGCAGTGTCAGTCAGTGTCAGTCAGTGTCAGTCAGTGTCAGTCAGTCAGTGTCAGTCAGTCAGTGTCTGTCAGTCAGTGTCAGTCAGTCAGTCAGTGTCAGTCAGTCAGTCAGTGCCAGTCAGTGTCAGTCAGTCATTGTCAGTCAGTGTCAGCCAGTGTCAGCAAGTGTCAGCCAGTGTCAGCCAGTGTCTTTGAGTCAGTGTCAGTCAGAGTCTGTCAGTCAGTGTCAGTCAGTGTCAGTCAGTGTCAGTCAGTGTCTGTCAGTCAGTGTCAGCCAGTGTCAGCCAGTGTCAGCCAGTGTCTGTCAGTCAGTGTCAGTGTAGGAGAGTAGGGTCTGCTATCCTATGGTCACCCCAAATTTTTGCTTTTTGCTTCACTGGTTTTTGACATATTGAGGCTGTGGGCCTGCCAATCAGACCCCCAGCCTGCTGTTCTCTCTACTAAATTAAAACTATGCACCCTAGGTGCATAACCAATTGGAAGTGGATCACCCTGTCAGCCCCTGTACCAGTGTACACTAGGTACCCAGGGCATTGGTGTACCCAAGGCCTGCCAGGGGCTGAAGCATGTATTATGCCACCCCAGGCTTGGCCTAACAATTTGACACAACTGGCTGATCACTCAGCTGGGGTAAGTTGGTGTAATCACCTCTTACTTAGGTGTAGTATACCTATACCTAACCTTAAAAGGGACACATGGTAACCTATAAGTCACTCCTATGGCAGGCCTTAAAAATCCTGAAGGCAGAGTTCTTGGTTCCATGTGAGATGGTGCTCTGGCATGAGCTGAGCCTGTCTGCAGTGGTCGGAACAACTTCCTTCTACTGTTTCCAGATATCGTCATACCATATACTCTTAAGTGCATTATGAACCTCGCGGTTAAATGCTAACTTTGGTTTGGCTTTATCAAAACATGTCGAGTAAGGTGTCATACGAATTGGAATACTAACCCCTCGCCAATTCTGGCGACGGGGTTAGCATTCCACCCCTCTAGAGGGACACGACATGTACAGTACCTGAAACCCGGGTAAAATCAGACATAGCCTCAGCTCCACAAAATGGATGCTGCCACCACAGACACAAGTCTGCCCTCCTGCTGCTGGGAGTCCTTCCAGCTTGGGAGGTGTGGACAAAGGGTTTCCTGCCAGGGGAGGTGCATGCACCACCCCAGACAGGATTTTGTGTATTGGTCAGGTAGGGCTTGAAAGAAACCAGACATGCCTGTGGCTCACAAGGAGCCTCGGTGCATATGCCAGTTCAAACCGGTCCTGGGGCACACCAGTCCTGGGCCTGGGGCGAGCTGGACAAAGGAATGGGGGTGTAACCACCCCCCTTCCTGGTCCCACCCATAGGGAGGGACCTAGCAGGTAGTCCGGCCCCTAGAATCCGCTTAAAGGTAGGAGCTGTGTCCTAAGACTTCAGACATCCTGGAATCAACTTGAAACTAAGAAGAAGACGGGAACTTCGACATTCTGCTGCACAGAAGACTGAAGGAAATCTCCCCTGTGGTCAGGGAGTGACCACCTTGCTAACGCAAGCACCATCCAGCGAATCAACATCTGCTTTGCCGCCGCCTCCCGCCGGAGCCCGAGCCCAGAGACTGACAAGACCTAGACCTCCAGAACTCTCACCGCCCGATCCACAGTCCCTGAAAAGAGGAGACCCGTGGAGGCACCGAGACACGTGGAGCCAGCCATCTTGAAACGACCACGACAAGCTGACAAGTGCAACAACCGAGGCTCCCTCCAAGTTGTGCTTTGGGATCTGAGAAGCCCAACCCTCGAGCAGCATCTGCACCAAAGGTGAGCCCTCCAGCATCTCCACGATCTGCGTGGGGCCCTTCTGCATTTTGCCACTCGACGCGCCTAACCGGTTGCTGGCCCGCTGGCTAGTAGCCATCTTGGCAACAAACTTTACAAAATACACCACTGGTCTGGTTGCTCCAGACTGGCCCTTGCTCCCCTCCAAAGGAGCAGTTCTTCTGACCTTGCTGGTCAGAACCATCAGCTTATTTCATCTCCTACAACAATTGCTTTTGCCAAGGCTTGTTTGCTTCGATCAAGTCGCCGACACCGCCGACAGCGAGAGCCTGCGTGGTACAGCTCGTGAACCGACTCCTGGACGTCGTCGACCTCCAGGGACCACATGGCTGCAGAGACAAGCTACACCTTTCTTCCTGTTTGCACCCGACATTGCCTGGTACCCACCTGGTGCCACGCCGGTCACTGGCTAGTGACTGTGAACACTGTCCCCTCTGCTTACAGGTCTTCAACATCTCCGATCCACTCTTGGATCCACCGCATCTCTCCCGGACCGACCGCCTGCAGCATCTTTGTCTTCAGGCTCCACGGAACAGATAGAAGAAACCCGACGCACTTCGAGGCCTATGCACCCGCTTCCTGTGGGTGAGGTAAAGCTGGCACTCCTGTGCCCAAGTGTAGTATTACATCTCTAGTGCCTGTGTTCCAAATCTTGAGTTCCTAGTCCATCCGGAAGATCCTTTTTGCAGTAACTTTGTACTTTTTACGCACCCATTGAAACCTATGGGAGCACGCGTGTGACTATTTGCTCTGCACACGCCACCAGTGGACCTCCTGGTCACTAACTGAAGTTAGCTCCTTGTAGGCCCAGCGATTCTAGAGGCCCTAGGCCTTTTCCCTTTCCTGTTCGTGGTACTTATACCACTATTTTAGTATATGGTTCGAGCGGCCACCAGGGCCTATCCATATAAAGTGCAACTTCTGTGTATTCTACTGTAATCTTGTTTGACGATTTGTGCTCCTGTGCTCATAAAGAGACTAGGGGTTACTTTGAGAAATAAATACATATATATTTTGAATATATATCTGTGTGGTGTCCTTTCATTGGTATAAAAGGGGGTTGCATTTGGTAAAACAGCTGGCTTAACACGCTTCACGAGTTTAGCCTCAGACTGCTTAGCCTACGCTACCACTAGGGCAGCTAGTCCGAAAAGGTTGACTTACAACCACACCATAAGGGTTGCTTGGCATGGTACAAGGTGATCACTTTAACTAGTGAGCATCATATACCAGGCCAACTTCTCACAGTCAGTGTCAGTCAGTGTCAGTCAGTCAGTGTCAGTCAGTGTCAGTCAGTGTCAGTCAGTGTCAGTCAGTGTCAGTCAGTCAGTGTCAGTCAGTCAGTGTCTGTCAGTCAGTGTCAGTCAGTCAGTCAGTGTCAGTCAGTCAGTCAGTGTCAGTGTGAGAAGTTGGCCTGGTATATGATGCTCACTAGTTAAAGTGATCACCTTGTACCATGCCAAGCAACCCTTATGGTGTGGTTGTAAGTCAACCTTTTCGGACTAGCTGCCCTAGTGGTAGCGTAGGCTAAGCAGTCTTTGAGGCTAAACTCGTGAAGCGTGTTAAGCCAGCTGTTTTACCAAATGTAACCCCCTTTTATACCAATGAAAGGACACCACACAGATATATATTCAAAATATATATGTATTTATTTCTCAAAGTAACCCCTAGTCTCTTTATGAGCACAGGAGCACAAATCGTCAAACAAGATTATCACAGAATACACAGAAGTTGCACGTTATATGGATAGGCCCTGGTGGCCACTCAAACCATATACTAAAATAGTGGTATAAGTACCACGAACAGAAAAGGGAAAAGGCCTAGGGCCTCTAGAATCGCTGGGCCTACAAGGAGCTAACGTCAGTTAGTGACCAGGAGGTCCACGGGTGGCGTGTGCAGAGCAAATAGTCACACGCGTGCTCCCATAGGTTTCAATGGGTGCGTAAAAAGTACAAAGTTACTGCAAAGAGGATCTTCCGGATGGACTAGGAACTCAAGATTTGGAACACAGACACTAGAGATGTAATACTACACTTGGGCACAGGTGTGCCAGCTTTACCTCACCCACAGGAAGCGGGTGCATAGGCCTCGAAGTGCGTCGGGTTTCTCCTATCTGTTCCGTGGAGCTTGAAGACAAAGATGCTGCAGGCGGTCGGTCCGGGAGAGATGCAGTGGATCCAAGAGTGGATCGGAGATGTTGAAGACCTGTAAGCAGAGGGGACAGTGTTCACAGTCACTAGCCAGTGACCGGCGTGGCACCAGGTAGGTACCAGGCGATGTCGGGCGCAAACAGGTGATGAGGGGTAGCTTGTCTCCGCAGCCACGTGGTCCCTGAAGGTCGACGACGTCCAGGAGTCGGCTCACGAGCTGTCCCACGCAGGCTCTCGCTGTCGGCGGTGTCGGCGACTTGGTCGAAGCAAACAAGCCTTGGCAAAAGCAATTGCAGGAGGATTTGGAAATCAGCTGTTGGTTCTGACCAGCAAGGTCAGAGGGATTGCTCCTTTGGAGAGGAGCAAGGGCCAGTCTGGAGCAACCAGACCAGCGGTGTTTTTCATTGAGTTCGTCGCCAAGATGGCCACTAGCCAGCGGGCCAGCAACCGGTTAGGCGCGTCGAGTGGCAAAATGCAGAAGGGCCCCACGCAGATCGTGGAGAAGCTGGGGGGCTCACCTTTGGTGCAGATGCTGCTCGGGTGTTGGGCTTCTCAGATCCCAAAGCACAACTTGGAGGGAGCCTCGGTTGTTGCACTTGTCAGCTTGTCGTAGTCGTTCCAAGATGGCTGGCTCCACGTGTCTCGGTGCCTCCACGGGTCTCCTCTTTTCAGGGACTGTGGATCGGGCGGTGAGAGGTCTGGAGGTCCAGGTCTTGTCAGTCTCTGGGCTCGGGCTCCGGCGGGAGGCGGCGGCAAAGCAGACGTTGATTCGCTGGATGGTGCTTGCGTTAGCAAGGTGGTCACTCCCTGACCACAGGGGAGATTGGCTTCAGTCCTCTGTGCGGCAGAGCGTCGAAGTTCCCGTCTTCTTCTTAGTGTTAAGTTGATTCCAGGATGTCTGAAGTCTTAGGACACAGCTCCTACCTTTAAGCGGATTCTAGGGGCCGGACTACCTGCTAGGTCCCTCCCTAAGGGTGGGACCAGGAAGGGGGGTGGTTACACCCCCAATCCTTTGTCCAGCTCGCCCCAGGCCCGGGACTGGTGTGCCCCAGGACCGGTTTGAACTGGCATATGCACCGAGGCTCCTTGTGAGCCACAGGCATGTCTGGTTTCTTTCAAGCCCTACCTGACCAATACACAAAATCCTGTCTGGGGTGGTGCACGCACCTCCCCTGGCAGGAAACCCTTTGTCCACACCTCCCAAGCTGGAAGGACTCCCAGCAGCAGGAGGGCAGACTTGTGTCTGTGGTGGCAGCATCCATTTTGTGGAGCTGAGGCTATGTCTGATTTTACCCGGGTTTCAGGTACTGTACATGTCGTGTCCCTCTAGAAGGGTGGATTGCTAACCCCGTCGCCAGAATTGGCGAGGGGTTAGTATTCCAATTCGTATGACACCTTACTCGACATGTTTTGATAAAGCCAAACCAAAGATAGCATTTAACCGCGAGGTTCATAATGCACTTAAGAGTATATGGTATGACGATATCTGGAAACAGTAGAAGGAAGTTGTTCCGACCACTGCAGACAGTCTCAGCTCATGCCAGAGCACCATCTCACATGGAACCAAGCACTCTGCCTTCAGGATTGTTAAGGCCTGCCATAGGAGTGACTTATAGGTTACCAGGTGTCCCATTTAAGGTTAGGTATAGGTATACTACACCTAAGTAAGAGGTGATTACACCAACTTACCCCAGCTGAGTGATCAGCCAGTTGTGTCAGATTGTTAGGCCAAGCCTGGGGTGGCATAATACATGCTTCAGCCCTTGGCAGGTCTTGGGTACACCAATGCCCTGGGTACCTAGTGTACACTGGTACAGGGGCTGACAGGGTGATCCACTTCCAATTGGTTATGTACCTAGGGTACATGGAGTCCATTTTACAGAGAGAGCAGATAGCCTGAGAGCCTGAATGGCAGGATCTCAGGCCAACTAAGTCGAAAAACCAGCTAGACACTAGGCAAAAATTTGGGGGTAACCATAGTCAGATATCCACCTTCCTACAGTCAGTCAGTGTCAGTCAGTCATTGTCAGTCAGTGTCAGCCAGTGTCAGCAAGTGTCAGCCAGTGTCAGCCAGTGTCTTTCAGTCAGTGTCAGTCAGAGTCTGTCAGTCAGTGTCAGTCAGTGTCAGTCAGTGTCAGTCAGTGTCAGTCAGTGTCTGTCAGTCAGTCTCAGCCAGTGTCAGCCAGTGTCAGCCAGTGTCTGTCAGTCAGTGTCAGTGTAGGAGAGTAGGGTCTGCTATCCTATGGTCACCCCAAATTTTTGCTTTTTGCTTCACTGGTTTTTGACATATTGAGGCTGTGGGCCTGCCAATCAGACCCCCAGCCTGCTGTTCTCTCTACTAAATTAAAACTATGCACCCTAGGTGCATAACCAATTGGAAGTGGATCACCCTGTCAGCCCCTGTACCAGTGTACACTAGGTACCCAGGGCATTGGTGTACCCAAGGCCTGCCAGGGGCTGAAGCATGTATTATGCCACCCCAGGCTTGGCCTAACAATTTGACACAACTGGCTGATCACTCAGCTGGGGTAAGTTGGTGTAATCACCTCTTACTTAGGTGTAGTATACCTATACCTAACCTTAAATGGGACACATGGTAACCTATAAGTCACTCCTATGGCAGGCCTTAACAATCCTGAAGGCAGAGTTCTTGGTTCCATGTGAGATGGTGCTCTGGCATGAGCTGAGCCTGTCTGCAGTGGTCGGAACAACTTCCTTCTACTGTTTCCAGATATCGTCATACCATATACTCTTAAGTGCATTATGAACCTCGCGGTTAAATGCTAACTTTGGTTTGGCTTTATCAAAACATGTCGAGTAAGGTGTCATACGAATTGGAATACTAACCCCTCGCCAATTCTGGCGACGGGGTTAGCATTCCACCCCTCTAGAGGGACACGACATGTACAGTACCTGAAACCCGGGTAAAATCAGACATAGCCTCAGCTCCACAAAATGGATGCTGCCACCACAGACACAAGTCTGCCCTCCTGCTGCTGGGAGTCCTTCCAGCTTGGGAGGTGTGGACAAAGGGTTTCCTGCCAGGGGAGGTGCATGCACCACCCCAGACAGGATTTTGTGTATTGGTCAGGTAGGGCTTGAAAGAAACCAGACATGCCTGTGGCTCACAAGGAGCCTCGGTGCATATGCCAGTTCAAACCGGTCCTGGGGCACACCAGTCCTGGGCCTGGGGCGAGCTGGACAAAGGAATGGGGGTGTAACCACCCCCCTTCCTGGTCCCACCCATAGGGAGGGACCTAGCAGGTAGTCCGGCCCCTAGAATCCGCTTAAAGGTAGGAGCTGTGTCCTAAGACTTCAGACATCCTGGAATCAACTTGAAACTAAGAAGAAGACGGGAACTTCGACATTCTGCTGCACAGAAGACTGAAGGAAATCTCCCCTGTGGTCAGGGAGTGACCACCTTGCTAACGCAAGCACCATCCAGCGAATCAACATCTGCTTTGCCGCCGCCTCCCGCCCGAGCCCAGAGACTGACAAGACCTAGACCTCCAGACCTCTCACCGCCCGATCCACAGTCCCTGAAAAGAGGAGACCCGTGGAGGCACCGAGACACGTGGAGCCAGCCATCTTGAAACGACCACGACAAGCTGACAAGTGCAACAACCGAGGCTCCCTCCAAGTTGTGCTTTGGGATCTGAGAAGCCCAACCCTCGAGCAGCATCTGCACCAAAGGTGAGCCCTCCAGCATCTCCACGATCTGCGTGGGGCCCTTCTGCATTTTGCCACTCGACGCGCCTAACCGGTTGCTGGCCCGCTGGCTAGTAGCCATCTTTGCGACAAACTTTACAAAATACACCACTGGTCTGGTTGCTCCAGACTGGCCCTTGCTCCCCTCCAAAGGAGCAGTTCTTCTGACCTTGCTGGTCAGAACCATCAGCTTATTTCATCTCCTACAACAATTGCTTTTGCCAAGGCTTGTTTGCTTCGATCAAGTCGCCGACACGGCCGACAGCGAGAGCCTGCGTGGGACAGCTCGTGAACCGACTCCTGGACGTCGTCGACCTCCAGGGACCACGTGGCTGCAGAGACAATCTACACCTTTCTTCCTGTTTGCACCCGACATTGCCTGGTACCCACCTGGTGCCACGCCGGTCACTGGCTAGTGACTGTGAACACTGTCCCCTCTGCTTACAGGTCTTCAACATCTCCGATCCACTCTTGGATCCACTGCATCTCTCCCGGACCGACCGCCTGCAGCCTCTTTGTCTTCCGGCTCCACGGAACAGATAGAAGAAACCCGACGCACTTCGAGGCCTATTGTGAGAAGTTGGCCTGGTATATGATGCTCACTAGTTAAAGTGATCACCTTGTACCATGCCAAGCAACCCTTATAGTGTGGTTGTAAGTCAACCTTTTCGGACTAGCTGCCCTAGTAGTAGCGTAGGCTAAGCAGTCTTTGAGGCTAAACTCGTGAAACGTGTTAAGCCAGCTGTTTTACCAAATGCAACCCCCTTTTATACCAATGAAAGGACACCACACAGATATATATTCAAAATATATATGTATTTATTTCTCAAAGTAATCCCTAGTCTCTTTATGAGCACAGGAGCACAAATCGTCAAACAAGATTATCACAGAATACACAGAAGTTGCACGTTATATGGATAGGCCCTGGTGGCCACTCAAACCATATACTAAAATAGTGGTATAAGTACCACGAACAGAAAAGGGAAAAGGCCTAGGGCCTCTAGAATCGCTGGGCCTACAAGGAGCTAACGTCAGTTAGTGACCCGGAGGTCCACGGGTGGCGTGTGCAGAGCAAATAGTCACACGCGTGCTCCCATAGGTTTCAATGGGTGCGTAAAAAGTACAAAGTTACTGCAAAGAGGATCTTCCGGATGGACTAGGAACTCAAGATTTGGAACACAGGCACTAGAGATGTAATACTACACTTGGGCACAGGTGTGCCAGCTTTACCTCACCCACAGGAAGCGGGTGCATAGGCCTCGAAGTGCGTCGGGTTTCTTCTATCTGTTCCGTGGAGCTTGAAGACAAAGATGCTGCAGGCGATCGGTCCGGGAGAGATGCAGTGGATCCAAGAGTGGATCGGAGATGTTGAAGACCTGTAAGCAGAGGGGACAGTGTTCACAGTCACTAGCCAGTGACCAGCGTGGCACCAGGTGGGTACCAGGCAATGTCGGGTGCAAACAGGAAGAAAGGTGTAGCTTGTCTCTGCAGCCACGTGGTCCCTGGAGGTCGACGACGTCCAGGAGTCGGTTCACGGGCTGTCCCACGCAGGCTCTCGCTGTCGGCGGTGTCGGCGACTTGATCGATGCAAACAAGCCTTGGCAAAAGCAATTGTTGTAGGAGATGAAATAAGCTGATGGTTCTGACCAGCAAGGTCAGAGGGACTGCTCCTTTGGAGGGGAGCAAGGGCCAGTCTGGAGAAACCAGACCAGCGGTGTATTTCTTGAAGTTCGTCGCCAAGATGGCTACTAGCCAGCGGCCAGCAACCGGTTAGGCGCGTCGAGTGGCAAAATGCAGAAGGGCCCCACGCAGATCGTGGAGATGCTGGAGGGCTCACCTTTGGTGCAGATGCTGCTCGGGTGTTGGGCTTCTCAGATCCCAAAGCACAACTTGGAGGGAGCCTCGGTTGTTGCACTTGTCAGCTTGTCGTAGTCGTTCCAAGATGGCTGGCTCCACGTGTCTCGGTGCCTCCACGGGTCTCCTCTTTTCAGGGACTGTGGATCGGGCGGTGAGAGGTCTGGAGGTCCAGGTCTTGTCAGTCTCTGGGCTCGGGCTCCGGCGGGAGGCGGCGGCAAAGCAGACATTGATTCGCTGGATGGTGCTTGCGTTAGCCAGGTGGTCACTCCCTGACCACAGGGGAGATTGGCTTCAGTCCTCTGTGCAGCAGAGCGTCGAAGTTCCCGTCTTCTTCTTAGTGTTAAGTTGATTCCAGGATGTCTGAAGTCTTAGGACACAGCTCCTACCTTTAAGCGGATTCTAGGGGCCGGACTACCTGCTAGGTCCCTCCCTATGGGTGGGACCAGGAAGGGGGGTGGTTACACCCCCAATCCTTTGTCCAGCTCGCCCCAGGCCCGGGACTGGTGTGCCCCAGGACCGGTTTGAACTGGCATATGCACCGAGGCTCCTTGTGAGCCACAGGCATGTCTGGTTTCTTTCAAGCCCTACCTGACCAATACACAAAATCCTGTCTGGGGTGGTGCATGCACCTCCCCTGGCAGGAAACCCTTTGTCCACACCTCCCAAGCTGGAAGGACTCCCAGCAGCAGGAGGGCAGACTTGTGTCTGTGGTGGCAGCATCCATTTTGTGGAGCTGAGGCTATGTCTGATTTTACCCGGGTTTCAGGCACTGTACATGTCGTGTCCCTCTAGAAGGGTGGAATGCTAACCCCGTCGCCAGAATTGGCGAGGGGTTAGTATTCCAATTCGTATGACACCTTACTCGACATGTTTTGATAAAGCCAAACCAAGGTTAGCATTTAACCGCGAGGTTCATAATGCACTTAAGAGTATATGGTATGACGATATCTGGAAACAGTAGAAGGAAGTTGTTCCGACCACTGCAGACAGGCTCAGCTCATGCCAGAGCACCATCTCACATGGAACCAAGCACTCTGCCTTCAGGATTGCTAAGGCCTGCCATAGGAGTGACTTATAGGTTACCAGGTGTCCCATTTAAGGTTAGGTATAGGTATACTACACCTTAGTAAGAGGTGATTACACCAACTTACCCCAGCTGAGTGATCAGCCAGTTGTGTCAAATTGTTAGGCCAAGCCTGGGGTGGCATAATACATGCTTCAGCCCCTGGCAGGCCTTGGGTACACCAATGCCCTGGGTACCTAGTGTACACTGGTACAGGGGCTGACAGGGTGATCCAACCAATTGGGTATGTACCTAGGGTACATGGAGTCCATTTTAAAGAGAGAACAGCCAGGCTGAGATCCTGAATAGCAGGATCTCAGGCCAACTAAGTCGAAAAACCAGCTAGACACTAGGCAAAAATTTGGGGGTAACCATAGTCAGATATCCACCTTCCTACACAACCCCCCCCCCCAAACGAAGGGAGATAAGGCTGACCTTGACCAGGTAAGCCTATATTGCCCAAGTGGCCATATAAGGAGGAACCAGCACTGGCATGGTTACCCCCTGTCTCATGGTCCACTAAGCAAACCCTCACCCTAAGGGTATCAGAGGGTCTCCACCATAGGGAATCTCTACCTTTGGTGTGTCTTGGCAAAGTAAAAGGCTGGTGTTGAGATGGAGTACTGAAGTGAGTGTCCTCAAAGTGAGGCCTCACCTTCCTCCAATCCCCCTCCACCATGGATGCCTTTCTTTCCTTAACTGAGTTGCACTGTGCTCTCAGGGTCAGCCTCTGGCTACCTAAAGCTGGAGGCTGGGTCCCTTTTGTGGGCTTACTGGAGGGACAGGTCAGGTCTGGGGCCCTAAGGTCCCATGTTTGCCTGTACCCAACAGAATCCCTCTGGGGGAGGCCCCTAACTACCTGTAAAGGAGATCCCTCAGGAATGTTTTTACCCATCACCTGACTAGGGCTAGTAGCCAGGCAATCCTCATTCTTTTGATGGGGGGGTTCTTGTGGACAGGGGCCCTCTTGGGGTCCACTGGCCTCCCTGACCTCTGCAGCCCTGGGCTGACTGAGGCAGGGTAGAGAGAGGCAGGCTACCTGCACCAGACTGGGTCCCACCTTGGAAGGGGCCACTGACATCAGAGGCTCTGCCAGGCCAGGCCTGGCTACCTCTGGGGCAGTTCCTTCACAAGGGGTGAGGTCAGCTCCCTGAGGAGGCTGACTTTTTCCTAATGTCTGGGGAGAGGGAGACTTTTCTTCCTCCCCACTACTCTCTGTTTGTGTGGAGTGATCCATAGTTTCAGGCTTCACTACACCTATGTCAGTCTGAGTATAGGCTGAGACCATTACAGCCTTGCCAACCTTTTCAGGGGGGCACTCAGTTTGTGTTTGAACTGTGACTGTCACAGCTCTGCCAGTCTCTACAGGGAAGTCTGTCTGTGCCTGGGCTGTGGCTACCACTGCCCTTCCAACCTTTCCAGGGAGGAAATCTATTTGGACAGGGGTTGTGAATGGCACAACCCCACTACCCTTTTGTGAAAGGCCTACCATTTTAGAATGGGTGTCTTGTTCAACTCCAGCCCAAGCTGAGAGTTCTAAGTCATTCCCCAGTAAGCAGTCTACAGGCAAGGTTGGGGACACTGCCACCCTTTTAGGGCCAGTGACACCTCCCCAGCTGAGACATACCTCTGCCATGGGATGACTGTTCTGTTTGCCATCAATGTTGGTCACCTGGTAGGAGAAACCAGGCAAAAGCTGCTCAGAGGGAACTAGCCAATGGGCCACCATTGTGATGCTAGCTCCAGTGTCTCTGTAGGCCTCAGCTTTTGTACCATTGATGTAGGGCTCCTGTCTGTACCTACCCAAAGCGTTGGGACAGGCAGTGAAGTTGGCAAACCCCATGCCACCATCACAGACAAGAGTATCTGCTGCAGGGGAATTGGCTAAGCCAGGGTCCCCCTGTGTTCCCCAAGTAAACCCACCCAAATTTTTGGGGGCACTCCCACCACCTGGGGGATTACTACTGACAGTAATAGGTGGTGTGACAGGAGTAATTGGAGGAACAGTTTTGTTTGTAGCCCTTGGGCAACTGCTGTCAGTTTTCCAATGCCCAGGAGTTTTACACTCATGGCAGTAAGGCTTTTTACCTGTGGTAGAGGAGGGAGCTTGGGACCCACCACCCTGTGTGGAGTTTTGGGGCCCTGAGGAAGATTTCTCTTTTGCTTTATCCCCACCCTTCTCTGGAGGTTTGGTGGTATCTTTCTTTTGGTCACCACCCTGATTCTTAGGCCTGATCCTGGTCCTGACCCATTTATCTGCCCTCTTTCCCAATTCTTGGGGAGAGGTCAAATCTGAGTCTACCAGGTGTTGATGGAGGAGCTGGTTTTGACAGTTACTTAAAATCTGTTCTCTCATCATCAAATTGTACAATCCTGTATAATCAGATACCTTACTTCCCAGCAACCAACCCTCCAAAGCCTTAGTGGCACATTCAACATATTCAGACCAGTCCTGAGTCTGTGTCTTTTGGGTGTCTCTGAACATTAACCTGTACTGTTCAGTGGTTAAGCCTAACCCATCTACCAGAACACTCTTCAGGACTCTGTAGTTTCTGACATCCTCTTCTCTAACAGTGAGGAGTCTGTCTCTGCCTCTTCCTTCAAAGGAGAGCCAGAGGATTGCTGCCCACTGGTCTTCAGGAACCTGCTGTACTTTGCAGGCTCTCTCAAGAGCAGTTATCCATTTGTGGATGTCATCCCCACTTTTGTAGGGGGGCACAACCTTAGACAGGTTCCTATTATCAAAGACCCTATCTTTGTCCTTAGGGACAATGCTGCCACCAGTGGGTATAGACCCACTCTCTCTAGGTTGCCTAGCCTTCCTCAGTTTTTCTTCCATCAGGGCTACTTCTAGCTCCTGCTTCCTGATCCTCAGCTGGGCTTCCTGCATTCTGGCCTCATGTTCCCTCCTCTGAGGGGTGGTCATCCTTTTCCTGGAGTGACCTTGAGAGCCTCTAGAGCCATGAGAAGCATTGGAGTCACCTGAGCGATTCCTTTGCCTCCCAAGCCCTGTGTTAAGTCCACTGGGGAGATCCAATGGGGTAAACCCATTGTCAGTCCCCAATAGCCTTAGTTTAGCTGGGCCAAGTATAATACTTGGCACTGGGCTAGTTCTCCCTTCATCATCACTACTTTCTGTATCCTCACCACTTTCCTCCCCTGTAGTATGATTCTCATCTAAGGGATGGCTATTGGAACTGGGTACCTCTGTAGCATCTTCAGAAGGGGGGCCTCCTGTTCCTGACCCTAAGGGGGCTAACTGGGAAGCTTTCTTGAGTTCTCTCTGATTCTCATCATTCTGTAAGAGTTCTCTGAGCTCAGCAGAGGTAGGGTTCTTGGGCTGTTTAAGGCCTCTAAGAGTTGCCAAATGCCTGAGCTCATTCTGATTAAGGGTAGCAAAGCTGGATGGTGCCCTCTGGGGGTCACTCTCAACAGAGATGGGTACAGTGGACCCCTCTGCCCCGGTGTGAGAAGTTGGCCTGGTATATGATGCTCACTAGTTAAAGTGATCACCTTGTACCATGCCAAGCAACCCTTATGGTGTGGTTGTAAGTCAACCTTTTCGGACTAGCTGCCCTAGTGGTAGCGTAGGCTAAGCAGTCTTTGAGGCTAAACTCGTGATGCGTGTTAAGCCAGCTGTTTTACCAAATGCAACCCCCTTTTATACCAATGAAAGGACACCACACAGATATATATTCAAAATATATATGTATTTATTTCTCAAAGTAACCCCTAGTCTCTTTATGAGCACAGGAGCACAAATCGTCAAACAAGATTATCACAGAATACACAGAAGTTGCACTTTATATGGATAGGCCCTGGTGGCCACTCGAACCATATACTAAAATAGTGGTATAAGTACCACGAACAGAAAAGGGAAAAGGCCTAAGGCCTCTAGAATCGCTGGGCCTACAAGGAGCTAACGTCAGTTAGTGACCAGGAGGTCCACGGGTGGCGTGTGCAGAGCAAATAGTCACACGCGTGCTCCCATAGGTTTCAATGGGTGCGTAAAAAGTACAAAGTTACTGCAAAGGAGATCTTCCGGGTTAACTAGGAACTTAAGATTTGGAACACAGGCACTAGAGATGTATTACTACACTTGGGCACCGGAGTACCAGCTTTACCTCACCCACAGGAAGCGGGTGCATAGGCCTCAAAGTGCGTCGGGTTTCTTCTATCTGTTCCGTTGAGCTTGAAGACAAAGATGCTGCAGGCGGTCGGTCCGGGAGAGATGCAGTGGATCCAAGAGTGGATCGGAGATGTTGAAGACCTGTAAGCAGAGGGGACAGTGTTCACAGTCACTAGCCAGTGACCAGCGTGGCACCAGGTGGGTACCAGGCGATGTCGGGTGCAAACAGGAAGGAAGGTGTAGCTTGACTCTACAGCCACGTGGTCCCTGAAGGTCGACGACGTCCAGGAGTCGAGTCACGAGCTGTCCCACGCAGGCTCTCGCTGTCGGCGGTGTCGGCGACTTGATCGAAGCAAACAAGCCTTGGCAAAAGCAATTGTTGTAGGCAAGGAGTTTAAGCTGATGGTTCTGACCAGCAAGGTCAGAGGAACTGCTCCTTTGGAGGGGAGCAAGGGCCAGTCTAGAGCAACCAGACCAGCGGTGTTTGTCGTAGATTTCGTCGCCAAGATGGCCACTAGCCAGCGGGCCAGCAACCGGTTAGGCGCGTCGAGTGGCAAAATGCAGAAGGGCCCCACGCAGATCGTGGAGATGCTGGAGGGCTCACCTTTGGTGCAGATGCTGCTCGAGGGTTGGGCTTCTCAGGACCCAAAGCACAACTTGGAGGGAGCCTCGGTTGTTGCACTTGTCAGCTTGTCGTAGTCGTTCCAAGATGGCTGGCTCCACGTGTCTCGGGGCCTCCACGGGTCTCCTCTTTGCAGGGACTGTGGATCGGGTGGTGAGAGGTCTGGAGGTCCAGGTCTTGTCAGTCTCTGGGCTCGGGCTCCGGCGGGAGGCGGCGGCAAAGCAGACGTTGATTCGCTGGATGGTGCTTGCGTTAGCAAGGTGGTCACTCCCTGACCACAGGGGAGATTGGCTTCAGTCCTCTGTGCGGCAGAGCGTCGAAGTTCCCGTCTTCTTCTTAGTTTCAAGTTGATTCCAGGATGTCTGAAGTCTTAGGACACAGCTCCTACCTTTATTCGGATTCTAGGGGCCGGACTACCTGCTAGGTCCCTCCCTATGGGTGGGACCAGGAAGGGGGGTGGTTACACCCCCAATCCTTTGTCCAGCTCGCCCCAGGCCCGGGACTGGTGTGCCCCAGGACCGGTTTGAACTGGCATATGCCCCGAGGCTCCTTGTGAGCCACAGGCATGTCTGGTTTCTTTCAAGCCCTACCTGACCAATACACAAAATCCTGTCTGGGGTGGTGCTGTGGAAATGTGGATTTTCCTGATCAGTTATGTCCCCTATCTTGGACCCCAACGGTTCTAATTGCATGTCACAAGTACATGTATGTTCCCTCCAGTTCCAGTTTCCAAGACGCAAACATATGTGTGTCTACCGTCGACATGTTCTCTGTCAGATCCGCCATCAATGGGCTGGATATTCGATTCCTAAGTATAAAAGGCCACCGACTTTATATGGCTAAGTTACTCCATTTTTACAGCTCAGGCAAGTAGGCCCGATTCTGTCCTTAAAGCCTTCCCTGCTCTCTGTCTCTGACAGCTTCAGCTTGAGCTCGCATCTGTATCCATGAACTTTGTCCTACTCCCTGTGCAGCTAACGGTGCCTGCCTCGGCCAGTTTTCGCCTGCCTGCCAAGAAGCTGTATTTCACCTTCGAATTATCTATTTTGCTCTTCAGCCGATGCATTCCTGTCTAGTGATTTAGGTAAACATTTCCTTTAGCTCACAAGCAAAGGACTCAGCCTTTCCGTCCTCCTGCAAGTAATTCATAGCCCTGTTGCCATGGAAAGTTTTCTGCCCCTCGCATCTCATAGAGACACTTAGACGCTTGTACACGCACACACAGTCAGTATAGAATAGATTCTGTCCGAGAGTCTTTTCTTGTGGATAACATAGTTCTCTAAACATAGGATGTTAGATATGATTTGGGATTAGGTTGACTTGACCCCCCAGACTTCTCGTCTCCACATGTAGAGCTAAATGTCAAGTCCCCGTCACCCCCTAGTTGCACGTCAATCACACGTCATGCTGCTGCGCGCGCATCTATGTTAAGTATTATCTTATAGATCCACCTATGCATGATAATCAGAGCCAATCATGTTTCTTTCTGCTCCTTATTACGCCTAGTTTCGATTACGTACCAATATGTCACTTTTCTTATCAATTGTTACGCCTTTTGCATTCATTTCATTGTAATGTAAGACCTATAAAAGTTACTTCTTGTCAATAAAGTATTGTACTTCACTTCCTGAACCCTCGTGGTGACGGAACCTGAAGGCCGCCACTCGAGTCGGCCATTTTGGAATAAAGCCCATCCAGAAAATCTCTTATACCACGGATTCTGCCTCTTGTTATTTTGAGCTATTCTACTTTATTTCAGAGTCAGTATGAAATTCAGTTAAGGTAAAAAGAATATTTACCACATAATGGCGCCCGAACAGGGACACTTTCTCATCTCACGCGCCGGTGGTGCGTTGCAGGCCCGGTCTCCTGCCACAGCTGGACGGACCATAAACGCGTACCAGCAGGATTTCCTGTAAGCTCCCTCCGGACAAGCGGGGGCGACTGAGGCTGCGATCAACCCAGACGAGGCGGTGAGAAGTGCGAAGTATCCCGACCAGAGCCTAGCTGAGAGAGCAAGATCCGAGGTATACAGAGGCCCACCAGGTTTTCGAAATCCCGATGTCCAGAGGGTCCGCTGTCCGCAGTCATCGAGTCCCGTTCATTCTCTGAGGCCTTCCGTTTCAAGGAGCTACTCGGTGAGTACCATCGCCGGGGAGGCGTGTTGACAGCACATAGGTTGTGCCGGTCAAGACGGATTTGGGTACACAAATCCGGTCTGCACTGTTTAGCAGTGTATATGTACTGTTTAGCAGTATATCAAGTATTCCGAAGTATCTAGTTATTGTCAAGAATTCTGCTTGGTGATTAGTCATGCAGACTGTCATCATCGTCGGTCATTTTTAAAATGTTTAATGTTTAAATGTTTAAAGTGTTCAAATGTCTTGCATATTGTGGTATGAATGATTGTTCATTGTTCACCGTTCATTATTGTGTTTTCCGTATTAAGTGAATTCAAGAGTAAGTATCAGATCAGTTGTCGAGATGCCGCTCTTCTCGAAGTTAAGACAGATTACTACCAGAAAAGGGGTGTTCGAAGAAGCAGTTCCTATTCCTCCTAGGGACACCCCAGGGCATTTTATGTATCACAAGCATGGCTTAGATGCCATATTGTTTCTTGATCTATGGGTAGATTATACCAAGGGATTGCCGGAAAGTCAAAGGTGGCCCGCAGCGGGAACCTGGGATGCAGAGTGCATCATGAAAGTGGAGGAAGAGTTATGGAAAAGAAAAGTCAGACAGTCACAGAAAGACGCTGTCGAGTTATGGCGTAAAGAATCTCATAGACGTACAGAAAAAGCACGTAGACAGGAGGAGAGGAGTAAAGAGAGTTCAAAGGAAGTTCAAGAAAATATATTAATTGAGGAAGGTATCCGAGTAAAATCAGAACAAGTAGATAGACAAAGAAACGCTCTTATGAGTGGTATGTATCCCCTCCTAGCCGAAGGACTACCTAAGGCTGTTCCAGAGATGCCAAAAGACTTGCCACCCCCATTATTTCCAATTAAGGTACATCCAAAAGGGCATCCCAGAACCGCAGAAGATGTTTTTCTTTCCTCATATCTAGATGACGCAGCTCCCGAGTATGCTAACCCCACACCACATAGACCGTCTGGCGGAGGGGTTCAACGTCAGGATCAGGTATCTGTTCCCGTGCAACAGCAAGTCCCGACGCAAGCTCCGGCAAGCACGTCTGTTTCCGCATCTGTCCCCGCAGTCGATTCTACAGTAGTATCGACACCTATAGTTGCTGTGTCACGTTCGACGAATCCATTCACACCCGACGCCCCTGAAGGGGCCACGGGAGGTGCAAGCAATACTTTTACGCCACCTAGAATAAATAAACTTGTTTTTCAAGAATCAGCGCATTCACGTACACCCAAATTCGTAAGTGAACGCACGCTTAAGGAACTCCTTATAGATTGTAGGTATGACCCGGTGGTCGGTAAAGAGGACGAAATGGTCCTGGCATCATTACGTATCAGACGAGCCGCAGAGTATTTAGCGAGGTTACCAGGAATGACTACGCATCTAGATAACATATATCATTTTGTCCAAACAGGGCGAGACCCAGAATGTATTAACAGAGCTATGGAATTCCAGAAAGTAGAGATACAGGGGGAACTGTTACGTTTCCTCATAAACTGCGTGATCAGAAATCAAGACCGTCCGGGGGTAGACCCGAATACAATGCTTATTCTTACAAGATGGAGCCAGAATATATCAGAAGGGAGACACGATAAGAAAAACTGTATAATAGCCATGTGCCGAAAAATCCGTAGAGAAATAGAACGTATTCACGAAGAAAGATTGGAAACAGACGAGTTCGAGCAAGACGAAGTCTCCGAATCAGGGAATTCCGCAAGACAGTCAGAAACCATAGCATACGTAGGCAGAGGAAGATCCTGTAATAATACTAGATGCTTTTCTGATCCCATACACTCTGTATGTCCAAATAATAGCAGAACGTATCCGACGCCTGTAATAAATTTAAAGTCTCCTGAACATCTGTTCCAAGCCGCAGATAAACTACTACGAGAACGAAGGGGTTACCACCTCCTCGATTCCATGGATGAGCAAGAATTGGCCAGATCAGCCGTTCACTGGATTGACAGTCCTGAAAAATACGGTGATGAGACCGTAGCACACACGTTTTTTAACCTTAGTGCAGATGAACAACGTTTAGCTGGAATCTATATGATTCAGCAACTCCTTATACTATATAAGAGCCAACATGCTGACCCTGGTCCTTTACCTGATATATTAACTGAACTACTCACGAACAGATGGAGAGGTTCTAGTAACAAGTTAATTAAAGAAATATTAGTGTCACGTAAACAGTATGTCCTTTTTGTAAATCCGGATTCTTTCCCGCTGCCCCGCAGAGAAAGAACGCCGTATTATATGGATAAACAAAACCCCTTACGAGAAGTGCACCCAATAAAAGGCGAAGACAATGAGTTTCACCGTGTATTTGTATACACACCCATATCAAAAATTGAATTGTTAGAAATGAAGAAAGTAGTACCAAGTCATGACAAAGACCCAGCGGGTTTCCACCGAGAAATTAAGGACATGTTGCTGATGGGAGAGTATACCTATCCTGATATTATGACGATATTAAAGGTGCTCTTACCTGCTGGTATTTATGAAAAACTGAAAGAAAAAGAGTGGGAAGTGGGAGACCAAAAGATAGATTGGACAGCATTAGAAACGGAAGAAAAGGCCCGAGCTGCAGGTTCAGGGCTCGGGGATAAAGTCAAAGCATTACCAGGTTTACTAGTACAAGTACTGCCACGTTTGTTAACTACGAAAAAGGAAGATTGGGGTGCAATCACGGCCTGTAAACAAAAGCATGATGAAGACACAAGTGACTATTATGCCCGATTTGAAAAATGTTTTGGAATAAATAGTGGTATAAAAACAAGTAGTGAGTCGTATCCACATTTATTTGTAACAAAATTAGTAGAAAATGCATTACCTCCAGTAAAGAATAGAATATTGAAATTCAAGAGTACCTGGCAAAGTAACACTCCGTCCCAAATGCTACAAATGTTACAGTATCATCACAATAGAATTAGAGATGAACAAGAACACGAACAAAGACGTATGAAAGATACAAAAATGAAAATGCTAGTGTCTCAGACAGTATCGGCTGAAGGACATAAAAAGGGTATGACACAGTCCGATTCAGCAGGACCGGTAAAAGGGACATGCAATTATTGCAAAAAGCCAGGTCATTACGTACACGATTGTCCAGTTTTAAAACACAATATCGCCATAGGTAAAACACAAGAAAGATCACGGCCACTCAGACAAGATCAGAATGAACAAGGAGCTATGCCACATTCGGCACATTCCCAGGCCATGCCAGCCGCACAACAGCCAATACAGTTTGTGCCAGCTGCACCACCGTTGCCTGTTACTGCCACACAAACCACCACACGACAAATGTATCAGACTGCACAGTATGAATATCCTGAGTATCAGCGTTACGCATGAACCAGCCTAGAGAGGGAAGTTGACTTACCGCTTATCGAGATTCCTGTAGATCAAGAAGGACCTTATGTACATAGTGAATTATTAGGTCAAGATAGAAAATTCTTACTCGATACAGGGGCAAGTCGTACAACTATAAAACGTAGTGAAGTTCCAGGGGCACCCCTCTCAGGCTCTCAAAATGTTTCCCTTGGTTTTTCAGGAAAACCTATTGTTAACGAAGTATCACAGCCTCTTCCACTTACGATAGGACCTTTGACACGAACTACAGATTTATTGCTTACTAAATCATGCCCAGAAAATTTGTTAGGAATTAAAACTCTGAAAGCCCTAGGAGCCATAATATGTTGTTCTCCGGGAGGAATAAGGTTGTTTTTACGTGATTTTAAAGGTCACTATGTGTCTAGAGACATGGATCCCCGACTACAGACTTTACCAGCACATCTATGGGCACAAGGCCCTACTGATGTTGGTTGCATGAACATTACACCATACCGAGTTACACTCAAGGCAGGAGTGGTATTACCACGAATGCGACAATACAAGTTACCGCAAGATGCTGTAGTGGCTTTGCTGAAAATCATTGATGAGTTAATTGCCCAAGGAGTAGTTGTAGAAACAGACTCCAATGTATGTAATTCACCGATAATTCCGATTCTTAAACGAACTGACCCTACTGCTCCGCCAGTATACCGATTGGTTATTGATTTGCGGGAACTAAACAAGTGCATTGTGCCACAATTTCCTGTGGTCCCCGATATATCATCATTATTGACAGCAATTGATTCCGAAGCAACATTCTTTACTGTAATTGATCTCAAGAATGCCTTTTTTAGCGTCCCAATAGATCCGGAAAGCCAATATTTGTTCGGATTCAGTTTAAATGGGCGCAGCTTTAAATTCTCACGCGCTCCCCAAGGATTCACAGAAAGCCCCAGCATCTACAGCCAAGCACTGAAACGAGAACTTGACAGTATCCACATGCCAGTCAATACTGCACTGCTTCAATATGTCGATGATCTGCTGATCACCGCGAGAAGCGAACCTGAATGTGAAAAGGCTTCTCTGACAGTTTTACATTTTCTAGCCGACAAGGGGCACAAGGTGTCCCCTTCTAAGCTGCAATTCTGTGTCCAGCGAGTTATTTATCTTGGTCACTCGCTGTCCAAGGAGGGAAGGCAGCTTACACCAGATCGCATCCAGTTAATTGCTAACATGTCAATACCCCAGACACAAAAGGAGGTGCGGGCTTTCATAGGCCTCACTTCATATTGTAGGCAGTGGATCCCTCAGTACGCATTTCTAGCAAAACCACTCATTCAGTTAACCACACAGGAGGCAGCCACATCGACTGTTCTCCCTTGGACTCAGGAACATACACAAGCTTTTGAAAGCTTAAAGGAAGCTTTATGTCAAGCACCTGTTTTAGCAACACCATGTTATAGCAAACATTTCACACTCTTTGTCACAGAACGCGAAGGTACTGCTTTATCAGTACTCACACAGGAACAAGCAGGATCACGCAAGCCATGTGCTTATTTTTCCAGTACATTAGATCCCGTAGCTCAGGCTTTGCCCGCATGCCTGAAATCAGTGGCAGCAACAGCTTTAGCAATCAGACAAAGCGATGCCATAGTGTTAGGACATCCATTGACAGTACAAGTACCACATGCAGTAGAAGTTCTTGTGAACCGAACACAAACACAACACTTGACCATAGCAAGACTTACCGGTTATGAACTGACATTGTTTCAGCCACACATAGAGATCCGACGGTGTAATACATTGAATCCTGCTACACTATTACCTGTAATTGGAACAGACCCACTAGCTCATGATTGTGTTGAAATTATTGAAATAAAGACGAAACCTAGACAAGACTTGACAGACGTTCCATTGTTAGATCCAGACCTGACGTTGTATGTAGATGGATCGTGCATGAGAGCAAGTACAGGAAACTTAGTGGCCGCGTATGCAGTCACAACAGACACTGAAGTTATTGAGACAAATTGTATAGATACTTTGTCAGCCCAAGCAGCAGAACTTATTGCTCTAACACAAGCCTGTATTCAAGCCACAAATAAGAAAGTTAATGTATACACTGACTCACGTTATGCATTCGGAGTCGTACACGACTTCGGCGTGCTGTGGCGAGAGAGAGGTTATTTAACCTCCCATGGTGCCCACATTCAGCACGGAACCCTCATTCATGCCTTGTTAGACGCAATACATCTACCAACTGCCATATCGATTATGAAATGTAAAGCACACACGAAGGTTACTGATATCATTTCTCAAGGCAATGATTTAGCTGACAGAACAGCTAAACAGACTGCTCAGAATCGCACATTAGACATGACAAAGCCAATAGTTCAGACACCAACACAGTGTATGACAATTAAGGATCCCGCACTTGACGTAATTGACATACAGACACATGCTACTGCAGAAGAATTAAAGAAATGGACTGAACTAGGAGGGATCCAGACAGATCAGGGATGGATGACGAAGGAGAAATCTGTATGGTTTCTTCCTGACTCTATGGTCCAAGCCATTATAGCTACAATTCACAGCCCGGCGCATTTAGGAGAAAAAGCTATGCTAGACAGCATTCAACACATTTGGTTCAACAAACATTTACGAGCAGCAGCTAAACAAAAAGTCCGTACCTGTATGATATGTTGTCAGTTCAACCCAGGGAAAAGTGTTCCCGTAGAACAGGGTGGATTCCAGACTCCTGACCATCCTTTTGAAGTACTCCAAATGGATTATATCCAGATGGAACGATGTCGAGGATTCAAATATGTTCTGGTAGTTGTCTGCGCTCTCTCCCGATGGACTGAGGCATACCCAGTATCAGATTACACGGCCCCGACTACTGCCAAACAGTTAGTTCGAGAATTCTTCCCACGGTACGGTTTACCACGTGTTGTATATTCAGATAACGGCCAGCCTTTCTCATCCGAATTAATGAAACATGTCTCACTTTTGTTGGGATACCAGTGGAAATTCCACTGTGTCCGACACCCCGAGGCAGCAGGTCTCGTGGAACGACATAATCAAATTTTGAAAATCAGATTGTCTAAAATATGTAAGGAGAAAGGTGTTGACTGGATAGTAGCATTACCAGTTGCACTATTTTACATAAGAATGGTAGCACACTCTCGAACAGGGCTATCCCCGTATGAGGTGATCTTCGGAAGACCACCAAATATGTGGGGGACGCCTATACCACGTAAAATAACTGATGTTAATTGTAATATGCTGACAGATTACTTGGCTTCCTTGATGTCTGCACTACAATCTTGTCGTTCACAGGTAGCTGCAGCTTTTCCTGACAACACTGAGGTGAAACCCCATGACGTTGCTCCGGGGGATCTGGTGTTTGTGAGGAATTTCGATCGGAAAACCCAATTGGAGCCCAGGTGGAAAACACCGAAGCTAGTCCTGCTGACCACAAGAACAGCCGTGAAAGTGGAGGGCCGCAAAGGATGGATACATTCCAGCCACGTTAAGAAATTTCATGGACTATCCTCGGATATAGACACTGTGCCCTGCACTCCCTCACAGACTGATTCAAAACTTCCTTTTGTTGAACAGAATGACTCTCAGTGCTATAAATTAAAGCTTAGGCCCAAACAGTCGAGCAATTTGATTGTTTAAGTCCTCTCCAAGGTGAAGCGGTTGAATTGTCTCCGACATGTATCCCTTGGACCTGAGTAGAGAAAATACCCGAGAAATGTTGAAACGACAGGCGTATTGTAAATCACTGCGTAGCTACTGTATGAGGACATTATTAATTTTGTTTTTATTGAGTGTTTTAATAATTATTACGAGTGTGATTTTGCACATATATCATCCTATTTCTGGACATGTTTATAATGTTGCTACTGAACATTCTTTTAGTGACCTACCGCCACATGAATTATCTTATAGACTTGCGCTGCGCAATAACACTTTCATTAGTATGTTACATCATTCCCATCAGACTAGTAATGCCACCAATTGTTGGGTGTGTGGCCGACTCCCTCCCTATCAGAATAACAAAGGAGTTCTGCCTTTCTTTCCACATCCGTTCACACACAATGGCTCCTGTGGAGCATGGTTTAGTTTACTAAATTCCATAGACCCAGACACAGCAGTGTATCAACAACATTGGATATGGGGAAATCTGAATCTAGTTTTATTCAAAGTCTGTCATCCTAATAAGGAGGGTCGCCCCAGTAGAACAGGAACTGATCTAGAAAATGAAGTGTATAAATTAGGTAATTTTACACCTAATCTTATGATTCTGAATGTCAAATCCGAAGTTGAACTAATTCTGCCCACTATGTCAGTATTTCCAGTTAAGGGTGAATTATGTGTAAGAAAAGTTGGTTCCATACATATGGGCCATAGCCAATGCGTTACTACAGTAGAATATAGTGATCAAGGTAAATCTTCGTTTAGAGCTTCTCGCCATTCTTACTTTATATGTGGTCAGACGGCATATATGCGTCTGCCTCTAGATTGGGAGGGTACCTGTTACATAGCATTCCTTCTGCCACCTGTTTTCCTAGCTCCACCTGATTATTATCGGAATGTTCATTTAGTACACAATAGAGAGCGAAGAGATCTCCCAGTTGTCGATTATACTGAGACGGCATGGGACAAGTATGTAGATTTCAATAAAGGTATCTTTCCCTATATAGGTACAATATCAAATAGTAAGCTGATACGTAGACTAACCAAGACTCTCGAAGCTGTAGTAAACGAGACTATAGCCGCCCTAGGCAATCTGACCGAGGAACAATCAGTGATGAGAATTGTTGTTCTCCAGAATCGTCTTGTCCTTGACGTCATCCTGGCCGATAGGGGCGGAGCTTGCAGGGTCATCGGATCCAGCTGCTGCATATTCATACCAGAAAATTCGCCATCTGTATATAAAGCTATAACACGCCTTCATAAGATTGTGAGCCAGATACACGAGAATCCAGGCACTTGGACGTGGTCCGGGTGGTTTTGGAGTGTGATAGCAGCCTGGGGATGGAGAGTTCTATCCTTCCTAGGTATTGGCCTTCTTATGCTCTTCAGTTGTTGTTTATGCCTGCAATGTGGACCAGCGATTTGTGGTCTGTGTGCCACATCATGCATTCCATATCAAGGTTCTCGTTCAAAATGCCGGAAGAAGAAGGAAGAAGAAATGATGCTCCATGAGCAAATCGATGGAATGATGAAGATTGATATCTCTTGAAGGGCAAGCAGGGGACAAGGAGGGAATGTGGAAATGTGGATTTTCCTGATCAGTTATGTCCCCTATCTTGGACCCCAACGGTTCTAATTGCATGTCACAAGTACATGTATGTTCCCTCCAGTTCCAGTTTCCAAGACGCAAACATATGTGTGTCTACCGTCGACATGTTCTCTGTCAGATCCGCCATCAATGGGCTGGATATTCGATTCCTAAGTATAAAAGGCCACCGACTTTATATGGCTAAGTTACTCCATTTTTACAGCTCAGGCAAGTAGGCCCGATTCTGTCCTTAAAGCCTTCCCTGCTCTCTGTCTCTGACAGCTTCAGCTTGAGCTCGCATCTGTATCCATGAACTTTGTCCTACTCCCTGTGCAGCTAACGGTGCCTGCCTCGGCCAGTTTTCGCCTGCCTGCCAAGAAGCTGTATTTCACCTTCGAATTATCTATTTTGCTCTTCAGCCGATGCATTCCTGTCTAGTGATTTAGGTAAACATTTCCTTTAGCTCACAAGCAAAGGACTCAGCCTTTCCGTCCTCCTGCAAGTAATTCATAGCCCTGTTGCCATGGAAAGTTTTCTGCCCCTCGCATCTCATAGAGACACTTAGACGCTTGTACACGCACACACAGTCAGTATAGAATAGATTCTGTCCGAGAGTCTTTTCTTGTGGATAACATAGTTCTCTAAACATAGGATGTTAGATATGATTTGGGATTAGGTTGACTTGACCCCCCAGACTTCTCGTCTCCACATGTAGAGCTAAATGTCAAGTCCCCGTCACCCCCTAGTTGCACGTCAATCACACGTCATGCTGCTGCGCGCGCATCTATGTTAAGTATTATCTTATAGATCCACCTATGCATGATAATCAGAGCCAATCATGTTTCTTTCTGCTCCTTATTACGCCTAGTTTCGATTACGTACCAATATGTCACTTTTCTTATCAATTGTTACGCCTTTTGCATTCATTTCATTGTAATGTAAGACCTATAAAAGTTACTTCTTGTCAATAAAGTATTGTACTTCACTTCCTGAACCCTCGTGGTGACGGAACCTGAAGGCCGCCACTCGAGTCGGCCATTTTGGAATAAAGCCCATCCAGAAAATCTCTTATACCACGGATTCTGCCTCTTGTTATTTTGAGCTATTCTACTTTATTTCAGAGTCAGTATGAAATTCAGTTAAGGTAAAAAGAATATTTACCACAGTGCTCGCACCTCCCCTGGCAGGAAACCCTTTGTCCACACCTCCCAAGCTGGAAGGACTCCCAGCAGCAGGAGGGCAGACTTGTGTCTGTGGTGGCAGCATCCATTTTGTGGAGCTGAGGCTATGTCTGATTTTACCCGGGTTTCAGGTACTGTACATGTCGTGTCCCTCTAGAAGGGTGGAATGCTAACCCCGTCGCCAGAATTGGCGAGGGGTTAGTATTCCAATTCGTATGACACCTTACTCGACATGTTTTGATAAAGCCAAACCAAAGATAGCATTTAACCGCGAGGTTCATAATGCACTTAAGAGTATATGGTATGACGATATCTGGAAACAGTAGAAGGAAGTTGTTCCGACCACTGCAGACAGGCTCAGCTCATGCCAGAGCACCATCTCACATGGAACCAAGCACTCTGCCTTCAGGATTGTTAAGGCCTGCCATAGGAGTGACTTATAGGTTACCAGGTGTCCCATTTAAGGTTAGGTATAGGTATACTACACCTAAGTAAGAGGTGATTACACCAACTTACCCCAGCTGAGTGATCAGCCAGTTGTGTCAAATCGTTAGGCCAAGCCTGGGGTGGCATAATACATGCTGCAGCCCTTGGCAGGCCTTGGGTACACCAATGCCCTGGGTACCTAGTGTACACTGGTACAGGGGCTGACAGGGTGATCCACTTCCAATTGGTTATGCACCTAGGGTGCATAGTTTTAATTTAGTAGAGAGAACAGCAGGCTGGGGGTCTGATTGGCAGGCCCACAGCCTCAATATGTCAAAAACCAGTGAAGCAAAAAGCAAAAATTTGGGGTAACCATAGGATAGCAGACCCTACTCTCCTACACAACCCCCCCCCCAAACGCTGGGACATTAAACTAGCCTTGACCAGTCTCGTCTTCATGTCCTAAGTGGAAGTACCTGGAGAGACCATCTGCATTCCCATGGTCAGTACCTGGCCGGTGCTCCACTGTAAAGTCCATCCCCTGTAGGGAAATGGACCACCTAAGCAGTTTGGGGTTTTCACCCTTCATCTGATTTAGCCACAAGAGGGGCTTATGGTCGGTCTGAATCTTGAAGTGAGTGCCAAACAAGTATGGCCTCAGCTTCTTCAGGGCCCACACCACAGCAAAGGCCTCCCTCTCAATAGCTGACCAATTCTTCTCTCTGGGGGTCAACCTTCTGCTAATAAAAGCAATGGGTTGGTCTTGACCATCTACATTAAGTTGTGACAGCACAGCTCCCACACCCAACTCAGAAGCATCTGTTTGGACAATAAACTCTTTGGAGTAGTCAGGACTTTTCAGGATAGGTGCAGAGCACATGGCCTCCTTCAGGTCATCAAATGCCTTTTGACAGCTTACTGTCCACTGAACCTTTTTGGGCATCTTCTTGGATGTCAGATCATTAAGAGGAGTCACAAGGGACCCATAGTTCTTAACAAACTTCCTGTAGTACCCAGTCAAGCCCAAGAAAGCTCGAACTTGAGTCTGGGTGGTTGGAGGGGACCAGTCCTTGATGGATTGTATCTTACTCTCCAGTGGTTGAACTTGGCCTCCACCTACAAGGTGGCCCAAATATACAACCTTACTCTGCCCTATCTGGCACTTAGTAACCTTGATAGTGAGGCCTGCCCTCTGCAGGGCCTCAAGAGCCTTCTTCAGGTGGATCAGGTGATCCTCCCAGGTGGAGCTAAAGACAGCAATGTCATCAAGATATGCTGCACAAAAGTCATCCAACCCAGTAAGGACTTGGTTCACCAGCCTTTGGAAGGTGGCAGGTGCATTCTTCAGACCAAAGGGCATCACCACAAACTGATAATGCCCACCTGGGGTTGAGAATGCTGTTTTGGCCTTAGACTCCTCAGCTAATCTGATTTGCCAATAGCCAGCTGTTAAGTCAAATGTGCTCAAACGCTTTGCAGAAGCTAGTTTGTCTATGAGCTCATCTGCCCTTGGAATAGGGTGTGCATCTGTCCTGGTGACAGCATTGAGTCCTCTGTAATCCACACAGAACCTCATCTCTCTCTTGCCATCTTTGGTGTGAGGTTTGGGGACCAGGACCACTGGGCTAGCCCAGGGGCTCTCTGAGGGTTCAATGACACCTAATTCCAGCATTTTATGTACCTCAGCCTTTATACAGTCCCTGACGTGGTCAGGTTGTCTGTAAAGTTTGTTCTTTACAGGCAGACTGTCACCAGTGTCCACAACATGGGTACACCAGTCAGTTTGACTAGGTATCAAGGAAAACATATGTGAAAATGATTGTAGAACCTGTCTACATTCAGTCTGCTGATGGGCAGTGAGGTTGCCTCCAAGGGTCACTCCTTCAACTGAGCCATCTTCAGGGTTCTGAGACAACAGGTCTGGGAGAGGGTCACTCTCTTCCTCCTGTCCCTCATCTGTAGCCATGAGCAAGCCCATGTCTGCCCTGTCAACATATGCTTTAAGCCTGTTAACATGGAGTACCCTGTGGGGACTCCTGGGAGTTCCTAGGTCCACCAAGTAGGTGACCTCTCCCTTCTTTTCCAGGATTGTATGGGGTCCAGACCATTTGTCTTGGAGTGCTGCTGGGGCCACTGGCTCCAACACCCATACCTTCTGTCCTGGCTGAAACTCAACCAAGACAGCCTTTTGGTCATGCCAAGCTTTCTGTAAGGCCTGGCTTGCCTCAAGGTTTTTGGATGCCTTCTCCATATACTCAGCCATCCTGGAGCGGAGACCAAGTACATAGTCCACTATGTCTAGCTTAGGCTTTTTGAGAGGTAACTCCCAGCCTTCCTTCACCAAACACAGTGGGCCTCTCACAGGGTGCCCAAACAACAATTCAAAGGGGCTGTAGCCAACTCCTTTTTGTGGGACCTCTCTGTAAGCAAACAGAAGGCAGGGTAGAAGGATGTCCCATCTTCGCCTGAGCTTTTCAGGTAATCCTTTGATCATACCCTTTAGGGTCTTGTTGAATCTCTTAACAAGCCCATTGCATTGTGGGTGATAAGGGGTGGTGAACTTGTAGTTGACACCACATTCCTTCCACATAGCTGTTAAGTATCCTGACATAAAGTTGGTACCTCTGTCAGATACTACCTCCTTAGGAAACCCCACCCTGGAGAATACTCCCAGCAGGGCCCTGGCCACAACAGGAGCTGTAGTGGTCCTAAGGGGAATTGCCTCTGGGTACCTGGTGGCATGATCCACTACCACCAGTATAAATCTGTGCCCAGATGCAGTGGGAGGATCCATGGGACCCACTATGTCTATTCCCACTCTTTCAAAGGGAACCCCCACCACAGGTAGTGGTATCAGGGGGGCCTTTGTTGTGCCACCTGATTTGCCACTGGCTTGGCAGGTAACACAGGAGCGACAAAACTCCTTTGTATCTTCATTCATATGAGGCCAGTGAAAGTGAGGGACAAGCCTGTCCCAAGTCTTGTTCTGGCCTAAGTGTCCTGCTAAAGGAATATCATGGGCCAAGGTAAGAAGGAAGCCCCTAAATTGCAGAGGTATAACCAACCTCCTGGTTGCACCAGGCTTGGGGTCTCTAGCCTCTGAATAAAGGAGCCCTTCATCCCAATACACTTTATGGGTACCTTGAGCATTCCCAGCAGCCTCAGCAGCAGCCAGCTGTCTGAGGGGTTCAAGAGAGGGACAGGATAACTGAGCCTGCCTCAAGTCAGCCCTTGAAGGTCCCCCTGTCCCCAGAAACTCAACCTGGTCAGGTTCAAGCTCTTCAGGGACAGTTCCTTCAGGGTCCTCTAGATCAGCTTCCTGGGAAGGCTGATCATCACTCTGAGGCAGGGGGGAAGGCACAGCCTTGACCCTCCTGTTCTTCTTCTTGGTAGGTGCTTGGTCCATTGTTCCAGGATCCAAGACCTGTGGTTCAGTGAGGCACTTTTTGGCCTGTGACCTGGTCACAGCAAGGACATGTGATGATATACCTAACATCTCTGCATGAGTCCTGTACTCCACTTCTGACCATAGAGAACTCTCTAGGTCATTGCCCAACAAACATTCTACTGGGAGGTCTGCACTAACCACAACCCTTTTGAGGCCAGTTACCCCTCCCCATGAGAAGTTAACAACTGCCACACTGTGTGAAGTAGTGGCATTGCTGGCATTGGTCACCAGGTAGTTCTCACCTGGTATGTACTGTCCAGGGTCCACAAAGCCTGGTGTCACCATAGTGACACTGGCACATGTGTCCCTGTAGGCTTGAGCCACTTTGTCATTAATTAAAGGAGTCTGTCTGTACTTGCCCAGGTTACTGGGGCTCACAGTCAGGGACAAATCAATGTCCCCATCACAGATCAAGACTGCCTGTGTCAGGGTTCTGTCTAAGTCAGAATCTCCTTCGGTTCCCATAGTGATTCCCACTACACCCTTTGTCTGGGGACCAACACTGCTAACAGTAGTACTGGGAGCAGGTGCCTTAGGGGCAACAGTGTTGGGGGCTCCACCCTTTTTGCAATCACTAGTCCAGTGAGTTGTATTTTTGCAATGATTGCACCAGGGTTTCTTTTGACCTTCTTTCTTCTTTTTGGACTGTTGTTGGGACCCACCCTCCTTAGTAGTAGTTTGGGGCCCTGTTGAAGACTTCTGGTCTTTAGATTTCTGATCTCCACCCTTTTGGTCTGTTTTCTTCTGATCACCCCCTTGGCCCTGGTTCTGGTTCTTTTGCTTAACCCTGGTTCTGACCCATTTGTCTGCCTTCTTTCCCAATTCTTGGGGAGAGGTCAGATCAGAGTCAACCAAGTGTTGATGCAGTTGCTGGTTTTGACAGTTATTTAAAATCTGTTCTCTCATCATCAAATTATACAATCCTGTAAAATCAGATACCTTACTTCCCAGCAACCAACCCTCCAAAGCCTTAGTGGCACATTCAATGTATTCAGACCAGTCCTGAGTCTGTGTCTTTTGGGTGTCTCTGAACATTAACCTGTACTGCTCAGTGGTTAAGCCTAACCCATCAACTAGAACACTCTTCAGGACTCTGTAGTTTCTGACATCCTCTTCTCTAACAGTGAGGAGTCTGTCTCTGCCTCTTCCCTCAAAGGAGAGCCAGAGGATTGCTGCCCACTGATCTTCAGGAACCTGCTGTACTTTGCAGGCTCTCTCAAGAGCAGTTATCCACTTGTGGATGTCATCCCCACTTTTGTAGGGGGGCACAACCTTAGACAGGTTTCTATTGTCGAAAACCCTATCTTTGTCCTTAGGGACAATGCTGCCACCAGTGGGTATAGACCCACTCTCTTTATGCTGTCTAGCCTTGCTAAGTTTCTCTTCCATCAGGGCTACTTCTAGCTCCTGCTTCCTGATCCTCAGCTGGGCCTCTTGCATCTTGGCCTCATGTTCCCTCCTCTGAGGGGTGGTCATCCTTCTCCTGGAGTGACCTTGAGAGCCTCTAGAGCCATGGGAAGCATTGGAGTCACCTGAGCGATTCCTTTGCCTTCCCAGCCCTGTGTTAAGTCCACTGGGGAGATCCAGTGGGTTGAACCCACTGTCAGTCCCCAATAGCCTTGGTTTAGCTGGGCCAAGTATAACACTTGGCACTGGGCTAGTTCTCCCTTCATCCTCACTACTGTCAGTATCCTTTTCACTCTCACCCTCTGTGGTAGGCATCCCATCTAAGGGGTGACTATTGGGAAGGGGTACTTCAGTGGCATCTTCAGAAGGGGGGCCTCCTGTTCCTGTCCCTAAGGGGGCTAACTGGGAAGCTTTCTTGAGTGCTCTCTGATTCTCATCATTCTGTAAGAGCTCTCTGAGCTCAGCAGAGTTTGGGTTCTTGGGCTGTTTAAGGCCTCTAAGAGTTGCCAAATGCCTGAGCTCATTCTGATTAAGGGTAGCAAAGCTGGTTGGTGCCCTCTGGGGGTCACTCTCGACAGAGATGGGTACAGTGGACCCCTCTGCCCCGGCCATTGCTCTTAAGTGTGGGTGGATGTGTTGCAATCTACCTACACTTGGGTTTACCTACTAAACCTATCTAGTAGTTGTAGTCAGGGTGTGCTACTCCCTTTGCTCTACAACAACTAAGTTCAGTAGAACTTAAGTATATCTAATCTTGTTTTATATGTACCTACAGGTACCTATGTGATCTTTCAATTGGTAACCAAGAGATTACAATGGTAAAACACAGCAAGCTCAAATCCAACCGCTGCTCACCAATGTGAGAAGTTGGCCTGGTATATGATGCTCACTAGTTAAAGTGATCACCTTGTACCATGCCAAGCAACCCTTATGGTGTGGTTGTAAGTCAACCTTTTCGGACTAGCTGCCCTAGTGGTAGCGTAGGCTAAGCAGTCTTTGAGGCTAAACTCGTGATGCGTGTTAAGCCAGCTGTTTTACCAAATGCAACCCCCTTTTATACCAATGAAAGGACACCACACAGATATATATTCAAAATATATATGTATTTATTTCTCAAAGTAACCCCTAGTCTCTTTATGAGCACAGGAGCACAAATCGTCAAACAAGATTATCACAGAATACACAGAAGTTGCACTTTATATGGATAGGCCCTGGTGGCCACTCGAACCATATACTAAAATAGTGGTATAAGTACCACGAACAGAAAAGGGAAAAGGCCTAAGACCTCTAGAATCGCTGGGCCTACAAGGAGCTAACGTCAGTTAGTGACCAGGAGGTCCACGGGTGGCGTGTGCAGAGCAAATAGTCACACGCGTGCTCCCATAGGTTTCAATGGGTGCGTAAAAAGTACAAAGTTACTGCAAAGGAGATCTTCCGGGTTAACTAGGAACTTAAGATTTGGAACACAGGCACTAGAGATGTATTACTACACTTGGGCACCGGAGTACCAGCTTTACCTCACCCACAGGAAGCGGGTGCATAGGCCTCAAAGTGCGTCGGGTTTCTTCTATCTGTTCCGTTGAGCTTGAAGACAAAGATGCTGCAGGCGGTCGGTCCGGGAGAGATGCAGTGGATCCAAGAGTGGATCGGAGATGTTGAAGACCTGTAAGCAGAGGGGACAGTGTTCACAGTCACTAGCCAGTGACCAGCGTGGCACCAGGTGGGTACCAGGCGATGTCGGGTGCAAACAGGAAGGAAGGTGTAGCTTGACTCTGCAGCCACGTGGTCCCTGAAGGTCGACGACGTCCAGGAGTCGAGTCACGAGCTGTCCCACGCAGGCTCTCGCTGTCGGCGGTGTCGGCGACTTGATCGAAGCAAACAAGCCTTGGCAAAAGCAATTGTTGTAGGCAAGGAGTTTAAGCTGATGGTTCTGACCAGCAAGGTCAGAGGAACTGCTCTTTTGGAGGGGAGCAAGGGCCAGTCTGGAGCAACCAGACCAGCGGTGTTTGTCGTAGATTTCGTCGCCAAGATGGCCACTAGCCAGCGGGCCAGCAACCGGTTAGGCGCGTCGAGTGGCAAAATGCAGAAGGGCCCCACGCAGATCGTGGAGATGCTGGAGGGCTCACCTTTGGTGCAGATGCTGCTCGAGGGTTGGGCTTCTCAGGACCCAAAGCACAACTTGGAGGGAGCCTCGGTTGTTGCACTTGTCAGCTTGTCGTAGTCGTTCCAAGATGGCTGGCTCCACGTGTCTCGGTGCCTCCACGGGTCTCCTCTTTGCAGGGACTGTGGATCGGGCGGTGAGAGGTCTGGAGGTCCAGGTCTTGTCAGTCTCTGGGCTCGGGCTCCGGCGGGAGGCGGCGGCAAAGCAGACGTTGATTCGCTGGATGGTGCTTGCGTTAGCAAGGTGGTCACTCCCTGACCACAGGGGAGATTGGCTTCAGTCCTCTGTGCGGCAGAGCGTCGAAGTTCCCGTCTTCTTCTTAGTTTCAAGTTGATTCCAGGATGTCTGAAGTCTTAGGACACAGCTCCTACCTTTATTCGGATTCTAGGGGCCGGACTACCTGCTAGGTCCCTCCCTATGGGTGGGACCAGGAAGGGGGGTGGTTACACCCCCAATCCTTTGTCCAGCTCGCCCCAGGCCCGGGACTGGTGTGCCCCAGGACCGGTTTGAACTGGCATATGCCCCGAGGCTCCTTGTGAGCCACAGGCATGTCTGGTTTCTTTCAAGCCCTACCTGACCAATACACAAAATCCTGTCTGGGGTGGTGCTCGCACCTCCCCTGGCAGGAAACCCTTTGTCCACACCTCCCAAGCTGGAAGGACTCCCAGCAGCAGGAGGGCAGACTTGTGTCTGTGGTGGCAGCATCCATTTTGTGGAGCTGAGGCTATGTCTGATTTTACCCGGGTTTCAGGTACTGTACATGTCGTGTCCCTCTAGAAGGGTGGAATGCTAACCCCGTCGCCAGAATTGGCGAGGGGTTAGTATTCCAATTCGTATGACACCTTACTCGACATGTTTTGATAAAGCCAAACCAAAGATAGCATTTAACCGCGAGGTTCATAATGCACTTAAGAGTATATGGTATGACGATATCTGGAAACAGTAGAAGGAAGTTGTTCCGACCACTGCAGACAGGCTCAGCTCATGCCAGAGCACCATCTCACATGGAACCAAGCACTCTGCCTTCAGGATTGTTAAGGCCTGCCATAGGAGTGACTTATAGGTTACCAGGTGTCCCATTTAAGGTTAGGTATAGGTATACTACACCTAAGTAAGAGGTGATTACACCAACTTACCCCAGCTGAGTGATCAGCCAGTTGTGTCAAATCGTTAGGCCAAGCCTGGGGTGGCATAATACATGCTGCAGCCCTTGGCAGGCCTTGGGTACACCAATGCCCTGGGTACCTAGTGTACACTGGTACAGGGGCTGACAGGGTGATCCACTTCCAATTGGTTATGCACCTAGGGTGCATAGTTTTAATTTAGTAGAGAGAACAGCAGGCTGGGGGTCTGATTGGCAGGCCCACAGCCTCAATATGTCAAAAACCAGTGAAGCAAAAAGCAAAAATTTGGGGTAACCATAGGATAGCAGACCCTACTCTCCTACACCCGGCCATTGCTCTTAAGTGTGGGTGGATGTGTTGCAATCTACCTACACTTGGGTTTGCCTACTAAACCTATCTAGTAGTTGTAGTCAGGGTGTGCTACTCCCTTTGCTCTACAACAACTAAGTTCAGTAGAACTTATGTATATCTAATCTTGTTTTATATGTACCTACAGGTACCTATGTGATCTTTCAATTGGTAACCAAGAGATTACAATGGTAAAACACAGCAAGCTCAAATCCAACCGCTGCTCACCAATGTGAGAAGTTGGCCTGGTATATGATGCTCACTAGTTAAAGTGATCACCTTGTACCATGCCAAGCAACCCTTATGGTGTGGTTGTAAGTCAACCTTTTCGGACTAGCTGCCCTAGTGGTAGCGTAGGCTAAGCAGTCTTTGAGGCTAAACTCGTGAAACGTGTTAAGCCAGCTGTTTTACCAAATGCAACCCCCTTTTATACCAATGAAAGGACACCACACAGATATATATTCAAAATATATATGTATTTATTTCTCAAAGTAACCCCTAGTCTCTTTATGAACACAGGAGCACAAATCGTCAAACAAGATTATCACAGAATACACAGAAGTTGCACGTTATATGGATAGGCCCTGGTGGCCACTCAAACCATATACTAAAATAGTGGTATAAGTACCACGAACAGAAAAGGGAAAAGGCCTAGGGCCTCTAGAATCGCTGGGCCTACAAGGAGCTAACGTCAGTTAGTGACCAGGAGGTCCACGGGTGGCGTGTGCAGAGCAAATAGTCACACGCGTGCTCCCATAGGTTTCAATGGGTGCGTAAAAAGTACAAAGTTACTGCAAAGAGGATCTTCCGGATGGACTAGGAACTCAAGATTTGGAACACAGGCACTAGAGATGTAATACTACACTTGGGCACAGGTGTGCCAGCTTTACCTCACCCACAGGAAGCGGGTGCATAGGCCTCGAAGTGCGTCGGGTTTCTTCTATCTGTTCCGTGGAGCTTGAAGACAAAGATGCTGCAGGCGGTCGGTCCGGGAGAGATGCAGTGGATCCAAGAGTGGATCGGAGATGTTGAAGACCTGTAAGCAGAGGGGACAGTGTTCACAGTCACTAGCCAGTGACCAGCGTGGCACCAGGTGGGTACCAGGCAATGTCGGGTGCAAACAGGAAGAAAGGTGTAGCTTGTCTCTGGAGCCACGTGGTCCCTGGAGGTCGACGACGTCCAGGAGTCAGTTCACGGGCTGTCTCACACAGGCTCTCGCTGTCGGCGGTGTCGGCGACTTGATCGATGCAAACAAGCCTTGGCAAAAGCAATTGTTGTAGGAGATGAAATAAGCTGATGGTTCTGACCAGCAAGGTCAGAGGGACTGCTCCTTTGGAGGGGAGCAAGGGCCAGTCTGGAGCAACCAGACCAGTGGTGTATTTCTTGAAGTTCGTCGCCAAGATGGCTACTAGCCAGCGGCCAGCAACCGGTTAGGCGCGTCGAGTGGCAAAATGCAGAAGGGCCCCACGCAGATCGTGGAGTTGCTGGAGGGTTCACCTTTGGTGCAGATGCTGCTCGGGTGTTGGGCTTCTCAGATCCCAAAGCACAACTTGGAGGGAGCCTCGGTTGTTGCACTTGTCAGTTTGTCGTAGTCGTTCCAAGATGGCTGGCTCCACGTGTCTCGGTGCCTCCACGGGTCTCCTCTTTTCAGGGACTGTGGATCGGACGGTGAGAGGTCTGGAGGTCCAGGTCTTGTCAGTCTCTGGGCTCGGGCTCCGGCGGGAGGCGGCGGCAAAGCAGACGTTGATTCGCTGGATGGTGCTTGCGTTAGCCAGGTGGTCACTCCCTGACCACAGGGGAGATTGGCTTCAGTCCTCTGTGCAGCAGAGCGTCGAAGTTCCCGTCTTCTTCTTAGTGTTAAGTTGATTCCAGGATGTCTGAAGTCTTAGGACACAGCTCCTACCTTTAAGCGGATTCTAGGGGCCGGACTACCTGCTAGGTCCCTCCCTATGGGTGGGACCAGGAAGGGGGGTGGTTACACCCCCAATCCTTTGTCCAGCTCGCCCCAGGCCCGGGACTGGTGTGCCCCAGGACCGGTTTGAACTGGCATATGCACCGAGGCTCCTTGTGAGCCACAGGCATGTCTGGTTTCTTTCAAGCCCTACCTGACCAATACACAAAATCCTGTCTGGGGTGGTGCATGCACCTCCCCTGGCAGGAAACCCTTTGTCCACACCTCCCAAGCTGGAAGGACTCCCAGCACCAGGAGGGCAGACTTGTGTCTGTGGTGGCAGCATCCATTTTGTGGAGCTGAGGCTATGTCTGATTTTACCCGGGTTTCAGGCACTGTACATGTCGTGTCCCTCTAGAAGGGTGGAATGCTAACCCCGTCGCCAGAATTGGCGAGGGGTTAGTATTCCAATTCGTATGACACCTTACTCGACATGTTTTGATAAAGCCAAACCAAGGTTAGCATTTAACCGCGAGGTCCATAATGCACTTAAGAGTATATGGTATGACGATATCTGGAAACAGTAGAAGGAAGTTGTTCCGACCACTGCAGACAGGCTCAGCTCATGCCAGAGAACCATCTCACATGGAACCAAGCACTCTGCCTTCAGGATTGCTAAGGCCTGCCATAGGAGTGACTTATAGGTTACCAGGTGTCCCATTTAAGGTTAGGTATAGGTATACTACACCTTAGTAAGAGGTGATTACACCAACTTACCCCAGCTGAGTGATCAGCCAGTTGTGTCAAATTGTTAGGCCAAGCCTGGGGTGGCATAATACATGCTTCAGCCCCTGGCAGGCCTTGGGTACACCAATGCCCTGGGTACCTAGTGTACACTGGTACAGGGGCTGACAGGGTGATCCAACCAATTGGGTATGTACCTAGGGTACATGGAGTCCATTTTAAAGAGAGAACAGCCAGGCTGAGATCCTGAATAGCAGGATCTCAGGCCAACTAAGTCGAAAAACCAGCTAGACACTAGGCAAAAATTTGGGGGTAACCATAGTCAGATATCCACCTTCCTACACCTATGCACCCGCTTCCTGTGGGTGAGGTAAAGCTGGCACACCTGTGCCCAAGTGTAGTATCACATCTCTAGTGCCTGTGTTCCAAATCTTGAGTTCCTAGTCCATCCGGAAGATCCTCTTTGCAGTAACTTTGTACTTTTTACGCACCCATTGAAACCTATGGGAGCACGCATGTGACTATTTGCTCTGCACACGCCACCTGTGGACCTCCTGGTCACTAACTGAAGTTAGCTCCTTGTAGGCCCAGCGATTCTAGAGGCCCTAGGCCTTTTCCCTTTTCTGTTTGTGGTACTTATACCACTATTTTAGTATATGGTTCGAGTGGCCACCAGGGCCTATCCATATAAAGTGCAACTTCTGTGTATTCTACTGTAATCTTGTTTGACGATTTGTGCTCCTGTGCTCATAAAGAGACTAGGGGTTACTTTGAGAAATAAATACATATATATTTTGAATATATATCTGTGTGGTGTCCTTTCATTGGTATAAAAGGGGTTTGCATTTGGTAAAACAGCTGGCTTAACACGCTTCACGAGTTTAGCCTCAAAGACTGCTTAGCCTACGCTACCACTAGGGCAGCTAGTCCGAAAAGGTTGACTTACAACCACACCATAAGGGTTGCTTGGCATGGGACAAGGTGATCACTTTAACTAGTGAGCATCATATACCAGGCCAACTTCTCACATTGGTGAGCAGCGGTTGGATTTGAGCTTGCTGTGTTTTACCATTGTAATCTCTTGGTTACCAATTGAAAGATCACATAGGTACCTGTAGGTACATATAAAACAAGATTAGATATACATAAGTTCTACTGAACTTAGTTGTTGTAGAGCAAAGGGAGTAGCACACCCTGACTACAACTACTAGATAGGTTTAGTAGGTAAACCCAAGTGTAGGTAGATTGCAACACATCCACCCACACTTAAGAGCAATGGCTGGGGCAGAGGGGTCCACTGTACCCATCTCTGTTGAGAGTGACCCCCAGAGGGCACCATCCATCTTTGCTACCCTTAATCAGAATGAGCTCAGGCATTCGGCAACTCTTAGAGGCCTTAAACAGCCCAAGAACCCTACCTCTGCTGAGCTCAGAGAACTCTTGCAAAATGATGAGAATCAGAGAGAGCTCAAGAAAGCTTCCCAGTTAGCCCCCTTAGGGTCAGGAACAGGAGGCCCACCTTCTGAAGATGCTACAGAGGTACCCAGTTCCAATAGTCACCCCTTAGATGGCAATAATACCACAGAGGATGAGAATGATAAAGGTGCTGATACAGAAAGTAGTGATGATGAAGGGAGAACTAGCCCAGTGCCAAGTGTTATACTTGGCCCAGCTAAACTAAGGCTATTGGGGACTGACAGTGGGTTTACCCCATTGGATCTCCCCAGTGGACTTAACACAGGGCTTGGGAGGCAAGGGAATCGCTCAGGTGACTCCAATGCTTCTCATGGCTCTAGAGGCTCTCAAGGTCACTCCAGGAAAAGGATGACCACCCCTCAGAGGAGGGAACATGAGGCCAGAATGCAGGAAGCCCAGCTGAGGATCAGGAAGCAGGAGCTAGAAGTAGCCCTGATGGAAGAAAAACTGAACAAGGCTAGGCAACTTAGAGAGAGTGGGTCTATACCCACTGGTGGCAGCATTGTCCCTAAGGACAAAGATAGGGTCTTTGATAATAGGAACCTGTCTAAGGTTGTGCCCCCCTACAAAAGTGGGGATGACATCCACAAATGGATAACTGCTCTTGAGAGAGCCTGCAAAGTACAGCAGGTTCCTGAAGACCAGTGGGCAGCAATCCTCTGGCTCTCCTTTGAAGGAAGAGGCAGAGACAGACTCCTCACTGTTAGAGAAGAGGATGTCAGAAATTACAGAGTCCTGAAGAGTGTTCTGGTAGATGGGTTAGGCTTAACCACTGAACAGTACAGGTTAATGTTCAGAGACACCCAAAAGACACAGACTCAGGACTGGTCTGAATATGTTGAATGTGCCACTAAGGCTTTGGAGGGTTGGTTGCTGGGAAGTAAGTTATCTGATTTTACAGGATTGTATAATTTGATGATGATAGAACAGATTTTAAATAACTGTCAAAACCAGCAACTGCATCAACACTTGGTTGACTCTGATCTGACCTCTCCCCAAGAATTGGGAAAGAAGGCAGACAAATGGGTCAGAACCAGGGTTAAGCAAAAGAACCAGAACCAGGGCCAAGGGGGTGATCAGAAGAAAACAGACCAAAAGGGTGGAGATCAGAAACCTAAAGACCAGAAGTCTTCAACAGGGCCCCAAACTACTGCTAAGGAGGGTGGGTCCCAACAACAGTCCAAAAAGAAGAAAGAAGGTCAAAAGAAACCCTGGTGCAATCATTGCAAAAATACAACTCACTGGACTAGTGATTGCAAAAAGGGTGGAGCCCCCAACACTGTTGCCCCTAAGGCACCTGCTCCCAGTACCACTGTTAGCAGTGTTGGTCCCCAGACAAAGGGTGTAGTGGGAATCACTATGGGAACTGAAGGAGATTCTGACTTAGACAGAACCCTGACACAGGCAGTCTTGATCTGTGATGGGGACATTGATTTGTCCCTGACTGTGAGCTCCAGTAACCTGGGCAAGTACAGACAGACTCCTTTAATTAATGAAAAAGTGGCTCAAGCCTACAGGGACACATGTGCCAGTGTCACTATGGTGACACCAGGCTTTGTGGACCCTGGACAGTACATACCAGGTGAGAATTATCTGGTGACCAATGCCAGCAATGCCACTACTTCACATAGTGTGGCAGTTGTTAACTTCTCATGGGGAGGGGTAACTGGCCTCAAAAGGGTTGTGGTTAGTGCAGACCTCCCAGTAGAATGTTTGTTGGGCAATGACCTAGAGAGTTCTCTATGGTCAGAAGTGGAGTACAGGACTCATGCAGAGATGTTAGGTATATCATCACATGTCCTTGCTGTGACCAGGTCACAGGCCAAAAAGTGCCTCACTGAACCTCAGGTCTTGGATCCTGGAACAATGGACCAAGCACCTACCAAGAAGAAGAACAGGAGGGTCAAGGCTGTGCCTTCCCCCCTGCCTCAGAGTGATGATCAGCCTTCCCAGGAAGCTGATCTAGAGGCCCTGAAGGAACTGTCCCTGAAGAGCTTGAACCTGATCAGGTTGAGTTTCTGGGGACAGGGGGACCTTCAAGGGCTGACTTGAGGCAGGCTCAGTTATCCTGTCCCTCTCTTGAACCCCTCAGACAGCTGGCTGCTGCTGAGGCTGCTGGGAATGCTCAAGGTACCCATAAAGTGTATTGGGATGAAGGGCTCCTTTATTCAGAGGCTAGAGACCCCAAGCCTGGTGCTACCAGGAGGTTGGTTCTACCTCTGCAATTTAGGGGCTTCCTTCTTACCTTGGCCCATGATATTCCTTTAGCAGGACACTTAGGCCAGAATAAGACTTGGGACAGGCTTGTCCCTCACTTTCACTGGCCTCATATGAATGAAGATACAAAGGAGTTTTGTCGCTCCTGTGTGACCTGCCAAGCCAGTGGCAAATCAGGTGGCACAACAAAGGCCCCCCTAATACCACTACCTGTGGTGGGGGTCCCCTTTGAAAGAGTGGGAATAGACATAGTGGGTCCCATGGATCCTCCCACTGCATCTGGGCACAGATTTATACTGGTGGTAGTGGATCATGCCACCAGGTATCCAGAGGCAATTCCCCTTAGGACCACTACAGCACCTGTTGTGGCCAGGGCCCTGCTGGGAGTATTCTCCAGAGTGGGGTTTCCTAAGGAGGTAGTATCTGACAGAGGTACCAACTTTATGTCAGGATACTTGACCGCTATGTGGAAGGAATGTGGTGTCAACTACAAGTTCACCACCCCTTATCACCCACAATACAATGGGCTTGTTGAGAGATTCAACAAGACCCTAAAGGGTATGATCAAAGGATTACCTGAAAAGCTCAGGCGAAGATGGGACATCCTTCTACCCTGCCTTCTGTTTGCTTACAGAGAGGTCCCACAAAAAGGAGTTGGCTACAGCCCCTTTGAATTGTTGTTTGGGCACCCTGTAAGAGGCCCACTGTTTTTAGTGAAGGAAGGATGGGAGTTATCTCTCAAAAAGCCTAAGCAAGACATAGTGGACTATGTACTTGGTCTCCGCTCCAGGATGGCTGAGTATATGGAGAAGGCATCCAAAAACCTTGAGGCAAGCCAGGCCTTACAGAAAGCTTGGCATGACCAAAAGGCTGTCTTGGTTGAGTTTCAGCCAGGACAGAAGGTATGGGTGTTGGAGCCAGTGGCCCCAGCAGCACTCCAAGACCAATGGTCTGGACCCCATACAATCCTAGAAAAGAAGGGAGAGGTCACCTACTTGGTCGACCTAGGAACTCCCAGGAGTCCCCACACGGTACTCCATGTTAACAGGCTTAAAGAATATGTTGACAGGGCAGACATGGGCTTGCTCATAGCTACAGATGAGGGACAGGAGGAAGAGAGTGACCCTCTCCCAGACCTGTTGTCTCAGAACCCTGAAGATGGCTCAGTTGAAGGAGTGACCCTTGGAGGCAACCTCACTGCCCATCAGCAGACTGAATGTAGACAGGTTCTACAATCATTTTTACATATGTTTTCCTTAATACCTAGTCAAACTGACTGGTATACCCATGTGGTGGACACTGGTGACAGTCTGCCTGTAAAGAACAAGCTTTACAGACAACCTGACCACGTCAGGGACTGTATAAAGGCTGAGGTACAAAAAATGCTGGAATTAGGTGTCATTGAACCCTCAGAGAGCCCCTGGGCTAGCCCAGTGGTTCTGGTCCCCAAACCTCACACCAAAGATGGCAAGAGAGAAATGAGGTTCTGTGTGGACTACAGGGGACTCAATGCTGTCACCAGGACAGATGCACACCCTATTCCAAGGGCAGATGAGCTCATAGACAAACTAGCTTCTGCTAAGTTTTTGAGCACATTTGATTTAACAGCTGGCTATTGGCAAATCAGATGAGCTGAGGAGTCTAAGGCCAAAACAGCATTCTCAAACCCAGGTGGGCACTACCAGTTTGTGGTGATGCCCTTTGGTCTGAAGAATGCACCTGCCACCTTCCAAAGGCTGGTGAACCAAGTCCTTACTGGGTTGGATGACTTTTGCGCAGCATATCTTGATGACATTGCTGTCTTTAGCTCCACCTGGGAGGATCACCTGATCCACCTGAAGAAGGCTCTTGAGGCTCTGCAAAGGGCAGGCCTCACTATCAAGGCTACTAAGTGCCAGATAGGGCAGAGTAAGGTTGTATATTTGGGCCACCTTGTAGGTGGAGGCCAAGTTCAACCACTGGAGAGTAAGATACAATCCATCAAGGATTGGTCCCCTCCAACCACCCAGACTCAAGTTCGAGCTTTCTTGGGCTTGACTGGGTACTACAGGAAGTTTGTTAAGAACTATGGGTCCATTGTGACTCCTCTTAATGATCTGACATCCAAGAAGATGCCCAAAAAGGTTCAGTGGACAGTAAGCTGTCAAAAGGCATTTGATGACCTGAAGGAGGCCATGTGCTCTGCACCTATCCTGAAAAGTCCTGACTACTCCAAAGAGTTTATTGTCCAAACAGATGCTTCTGAGTTGGGTGTGGGAGCTGTGCTGTCACAACTTAATGTAGATGGTCAAGACCAACCCATTGCTTTTATTAGCAGAAGGTTGACCCCCAGAGAGAAGAATTGGTCAGCTATTGAGAGGGAGGCCTTTGCTGTGGTGTGGGCCCTGAAGAAGCTGAGGCCATACTTGTTTGGCACTCACTTCAAGATTCAGACCGACCATAAGCCCCTCTTGTGGCTAAATCAGATGAAGGGTGAAAACCCCAAACTGCTTAGGTGGTCCATTTCCCTACAGGGGATGGACTTTACAGTGGAGCACCGGCCAGGTACTGACCATGGGAATGCAGATGGTCTCTCCAGGTACTTCCACTTAGGACATGAAGATGAGACTGGTCAAGGCTAGTTTAATGTCCCAGCGTTTGGGGGGGGGGGGGTTGTGTAGGAGAGTAGGGTCTGCTATCCTATGGTCACCCCAAATTTTTGCTTTTTGCTTCACTGGTTTTTGACATATTGAGGCTGTGGGCCTGCCAATCAGACCCCCAGCCTGCTGTTCTCTCTACTAAATTAAAACTATGCACCCTAGGTGCATAACCAATTGGAAGTGGATCACCCTGTCAGCCCCTGTACCAGTGTACACTAGGTACCCAGGGCATTGGTGTACCCAAGGCCTGCCAGGGGCTGAAGCATGTATTATGCCACCCCAGGCTAGGCCTAACAATTTGACACAACTGGCTGATCACTCAGCTGGGGTAAGTTGGTGTAATCAGCTCTTACTTAGGTGTAGTATACCTATACCTAACCTTAAATGGGACACATGGTAACCTATAAGTCACTCCTATGGCAGGCCTTAACAATCCTGAAGGCAGAGTGCTTGGTTCCATGTGAGATGGTGCTCTGGCATGAGCTGAGCCTGTCTGCAGTGGTCGGAACAACTTCCTTCTACTGTTTCCAGATATCGTCATACCATATACTCTTAAGTGCATTATGAACCTCGCGGTTAAATGCTAACTTTGGTTTGGCTTTATCAAAACATGTCGAGTAAGGTGTCATACGAATTGGAATACTAACCCCTCGCCAATTCTGGCGACGGGGTTAGCATTCCACCCCTCTAGAGGGACACGACATGTACAGTACCTGAAACCTGGGTAAAATCAGACATAGCCTCAGCTCCACAAAATGGATGCTGCCACCACAGACACAAGTCTGCCCTCCTGCTGCTGGGAGTCCTTCCAGCTTGGGAGGTGTGGACAAAGGGTTTCCTGCCAGGGGAGGTGCATGCACCACCCCAGACAGGATTTTGTGTATTGGTCAGGTAGGGCTTGAAAGAAACCAGACATGCCTGTGGCTCACAAGGAGCCTCGGTGCATATGCCAGTTCAAACCGGTCCTGGGGCACACCAGTCCCGGGCCTGGGGCGAGCTGGACAAAGGAATGGGGGTGTAACCACCCCCCTTCCTGGTCCCACCCATAGGGAGGGACCTAGCAGGTAGTCCGGCCCCTAGAATCCGCTTAAAGGTAGGAGCTGTGTCCTAAGACTTCAGACATCCTGGAATCAACTTGAAACTAAGAAGAAGACGGGAACTTCGACATTCTGCTGCACAGAAGACTGAAGGAAATCTCCCCTGTGGTCAGGGAGTGACCACCTTGCTAACGCAAGCACCATCCAGCGAATCAACGTCTGCTTTGCTGCCGCCTCCCGCCGGAGCCCGAGCCCAGAGACTGACAAGACCTGGACCTCCAGACCTCTCACCGCCCGATCCACAGTCCCTGAAAAGAGGAGACCCATGGAGGCACCGAGACACGTGGAGCCAGCCATCTTGAAACGACCACGACAAGCTGACAAGTGCAACAACCGAGGCTCCCTCCAAGTTGTGCTTTGGGATCTGAGAAGCCCAACCCTCGAGCAGCATCTGCACCAAAGGTGAGCCCTCCAGCATCTCCACGATCTGCGTGGGGCCCTTCTGCATTTTGCCACTCGACGCGCCTAACCGGTTGCTGGCCCGCTGGCTAGTAGCCATCTTGGCGACGAACTTTACAAAATACACCGCTGGTCTGGTTGCTCCAGACTGGCCCTTGCTCCCCTCCAAAGGAGCAGTTCTTCTGACCTTGCTGGTCAGAACCATCAGCTTACTTCATCTCCTACAACAATTGCTTTTGCCAAGGCTTGTTTGCTTCGATCAAGTCGCTGACACTGCCGACAGCGAGAGCCTGCGTGGGACAGCTTGTGAACCGACTCCTGGACGTCGTCGACCTCCAGGGACCACGTGGCTGCAGAGACAAGCTACACCTTTCTTCCTGTTTGCACCCGATATTGCCTGGTACCCACCTGGTGCCACGCCGGTCACTGGCTAGTGACTGTGAACACTGTCCCCTCTGCTTACAGGTCTTCAACATCTCCGATCCACTCTTGGATCCACTGCATCTCTCCCGGACCGACCGCCTGCAGCATCTTTGTCTTCAAGCTCCACAGAACAGATAGAAGAAACCCGACACACTTCGAGGCCTATGCACCCGCTTCCTGTGGGTGAGGTAAAGCTGGCACACCTGTGCCCAAGTGTAGTATTACATCTCTAGTGCCTGTGTTCCAAATCTTGAGTTCCTAGTCCATCCGGAAGATCCTCTTTGCAGTAACTTTGTACTTTTTACGCACCCATTGAAACCTATGGGAGCACGCGTGTGACTATTTGCTCTGCACACGCCACCCGTGGACCTCCTGGTCACTAACTGAAGTTAGCTCCTTGTAGGCCCAGCGATTCTAGAGGCCCTAGGCCTTTTCCCTTTTCTGTTCGTGGTACTTATACCACTATTTTAGTATATGGTTTGAGCGGCCACCAGGGCCTATCCATATAAAGTGCAACTTCTGTGTATTCTACTGTAATCTTGTTTGACGATTTGTGCTCCTGTGCTCATAAAGAGACTAGGGGTTACTTTGAGAAATAAATACATATATATTTTGAATATATATCTGTGTGGTGTCCTTTCATTGGTATAAAAGGGGGTTGCATTCGGTAAAACAACTGGCTTAACACGATTCACGAGTTTAGCCTCAAAGACTGCTTAGCCTACGCTACCACTAGGGCAGCTAGTCCGAAAAGGTTGACTTATAACCACACCATAAGGGTTGCTTGGCATGGTACAAGGTGATCACTTTAACTAGTGAGCATCATATACCAGGCCAACTTCTCACAGTCAGTCAGTGTCAGCCAGTGTCAGCCAGTGTCAGCCAGTGTCTTTCAGTCAGTGTTTGTCAGAGTCTGTCAGTCAGTGTCAGTCAGTGTCAGTCAGTGTCAGTCAGTGTCAGTCAGTGTCTGTCAGTCAGTGTCAGTCAGTGTCTGTCAGTCAGTGTCAGTCAGTGTCAGTCAGTGTCTGTCAGTGTCTGTCAGTCAGTGTCAGTCAGTCAGTGTCAGTCAGTGTCAGTCAGTGTCAGTCAGTCGTTGTCAGTCATTGTCAGTCATTGTCAGTCAGTGTCAGCCAGTGTCAGCCAGTGTCTTTCAGTCAGTGTCAGTCAGAGTCTGTCAGTCAGTGTCAGTCAGTGTCAGTCAGTGTCAGTCAGTGTCAGTCAGTCAGTGTCAGTCAGTGTCTGTCAGTCTGTGTCTGTCAGTGTCAGTCAGTGTCTGTCGGTCAGTGTCTGTCAGTGTCTGTCAGTGTCTGTGTAGGAGAGTAGGGTCTGCTATCCTATGGTCACCCCAAATTTTTGCTTTTTGCTTCACTGGTTTTTGACATATTGAGGCTGTGGGCCTGCCAATCAGACCCCCAGCCTGCTGTTCTCTCTACTAAATTAAAACTATGCACCCTAGGTGCATAACCAATTGGAAGTGGATCACCCTGTCAGCCCCTGTACCAGTGTACACTAGGTACCCAGGGCATTGGTGTACCCAAGGCCTGCCAGGGGCTGCAGCATGTATTATGCCACCCCAGGCTTGGCCTAACAATCTGTCACAACTGGCTGATCACTCAGCTGGGGTAAGTTGGTGTAATCACCTCTTACTTAGGTGTAGTATACCTATACCTAACCTTAAATGGGACACCTGGTAACCTCTAAGTCACTCCTATGGCAGGCCTTAACAATCCTGAAGGCAGAGTGCTTGGTTCCATGTGAAATGGTGCTCTGGCATGAGCTGAGCCTGTCTGCAGTGGTCGGAACAACTTCCTTCTGCTGTTTCCAGATATCGTCATACCATATACTCTTAAGTGCATTATGAACCTCGCGGTTAAATGCTATCTTTGGTTTGGCTTTATCAAAACATGTCGAGTAAGGTGTCATACGAATTGGAATACTAACCCCTCGCCAATTCTGGCGACGGGGTTAGCATTCCACCCTTCTAGAGGGACACGACATGTACAGTACCTGAAACCCGGGTAAAATCAGACATAGCCTCAGCTCCACAAAATGGATGCTGCCACCACAGACACAAGTCTGCCCTCCTGCTGCTGGGAGTCCTTCCAGCTTGGGAGGTGTGGACAAAGGGTTTCCTGCCAGGGGAGGTGCGTGCACCACCCCAGACAGGATTTTGTGTATTGGTCAGGTAGGGCTTGAAAGAAACCAGACATGCCTGTGGCTCACAAGGAGCCTCGGTGCATATGCCAGTTCAAACCGGTCCTGGGGCACACCAGTCCCGGGCCTGGGGCGAGCTGGACAAAGGATTGGGGGTGTAACCACCCCCCTTCCTGGTCCCACCCATAGGGAGGGACCTAGCAGGTAGTCCGGCCCCTAGAATCCGCTTAAAGGTAGGAGCTGTGTCCTAAGACTTCAGACATCCTGGAATCAACTTGAAACTAAGAAGAAGACGGGAACTTCGACATTCTGCTGCACAGAAGACTGAAGAAAATCTCCCCTGTGGTCAGGGAGTGACCACCTTGCTAACGCAAGCACCATCCAGCGAATCACCGTCTGCTTTGCCGCCGCCTCCCGCCGGAGCCCGAGCCCAGAGACTGACAAGACCTGGACCTCCAGACCTCTCACCGCCCGATCCACAGTCCCTGAAAAGAGGAGACCCGTGGAGGCACCGAGACACGTGGAGCCAGCAATCTTGGAACGACTCTGACAAGCTGACCAGTGCAACAACCGAGGCTCCCTCCAAGTTGTGCTTTGGGTCCTGAGAAGCCCAACCCTCGAGCAGCATCTGCACCAAAGGTGAGCCCTCCAGCATCTCCACGATCTGCGTGGGGCCCTTCTGCATTTTGCCACTCGACGCGCCTAACCGGTTGCTGGCCCGCTGGCTAGTGGCCATCTTGGCGACGAAATCTACGACAAACACCACTGGTCTGGTTGCTCCAGACTGGCCCTTGCTCCCCTCCAAAGGAGCAATCCCTCTGACCTTGCTGGTCAGAACCAACAGCTGATTTCCGAATCCTCCTGCAATTGCTTTTGCCAAGGCTTGTTTGCTTCGATCAAGTCGCCGACACCGCCGACAGCGAGAGCCTGCGTGGGACAGCTCGTGAGCCGACTCCTGGACGTCGTCGACCTTCAGGGACCACGTGACTGCGGAGACAAGCTACCCCTCATCACCTGTTTGCACCCGACATCGCCTGGTACCCACCTGGTGCCACGCTGGTCACTGGCTAGTGACTGTGAACACTGTCCCCTCTGCTTACAGGTCTTCAACATCTCCGATCCACTCTTGGATCCACTGCATCTCTCCCGGACCGACCGCCTGCAGCATCTTTGTCTTCAAGCTCCACGGAACAGATAGAAGCAACCCGACGCACTTCGAGGCCTATGCACCCGCTTCCTGTGGGTGAGGTAAAGCTGGCACACCTGTGCCCAAGTGTAGTATTACATCTCTAGTGCCTGTGTTCCAAATCTTGAGTTCCTAGTCCATCCGGAAGATTCCTTTTGCAGTAACTTTGTACTTTTTACGCACCCATTGAAACCTATGGGAGCACGCGTGTGACTATTTGCTCTGCACACGCCACCCGTGGACCTCCTGGTCACTAACTGACGTTAGCTCCTTGTAGGCCCAGCGATTCTAGAGGCCCTAGGCCTTTTCCCTTTTCTGTTCGTGGTACTTATACCACTATTTTAGTATATGGTTCGAGTGGCCACCAGGGCCTATCCATATAAAGTGCAACTTCTGTGTATTCTGTGATAATCTTGTTTGACGATTTGTGCTCCTGTGCTCATAAAGAGACTAGGGGTTACTTTGAGAAATAAATACATATATATTTTGAATATATATCTGTGTGGTGTCCTTTCATTGGTATAAAAGGGGGTTACTATTGGTAAAACAGCTTGCTTAACACGCTTCACGAGTTTAGCCTCAAAGACTGCTTAGCCTACGCTACCACTAGGGCAGCTAGTCCAAAAAGGTTGACTTACAACCACACCATAAGGGTTGCTTGGCATGGTACAAGGTGGTCACTAGAACTAGTGAACAGCATATACCAGGCCAACTTCTCACATTGGTGAGCAGCGGTTGGATTTGAGCTTGCTGTGTTTTACCATTGTAATCTCTTGGTTACCAATTGAAAGATCACATAGGTACCTGTAGGTACATATAAAACAAGATTAGATATACATAAGTTCTACTGAACTTAGTTGTTGTAGAGCAAAGGGAGTAGCACACCCTGACTACAACTACTAGATAGGTTTAGTAGGTAAACCCAAGTGTAGGTAGATTGCAACACATCCACCCACACTTAAGAGCAATGGCCGGGGCAGAGGGGTCCACTGTACCCATCTCTGTTGAGAGTGACCCCCAGAGGGCACCATCCAGCTTTGCTACCCTTAATCAGAATGAGCTCAGGCATTTGGCAACTCTTAGAGGCCTTAAACAGCCCAAGAACCCAAACTCTGCTGAGCTCAGAGAGCTCTTACAGAATGATGAGAATCAGAGAGCACTCAAGAAAGCTTCCCAGTTAGCCCCCTTAGGGACAGGAACAGGAGGCCCCCCTTCTAAAGATGCCACTGAAGTACCCCTTCCCAATAGTCACCCCTTAGATGGGATGCCTACCACAGAGGATGAGAGTGAAAAGGATACTGATAGTAGTGAGGATGAAGGGAGAACTAGCCCAGTGCCAAGTGTTATACTTGGCCCAGCTAAACCAAGGCTATTGGGGACTGACAGTGGGTTCAACCCACTGGATCTCCCCAGTGGACTTAACACAGGGCTGGGAAGGCAAAGGAATCGCTCAGGTGACTCCAATGCTTCCCATGGCTCTAGAGGCTCTCAAGGTCACTCCAGGAGAAGGATGACCACCCCTCAGAGGAGGGAACATGAGGCCAAGATGCAAGAGGCCCAGCTGAGGATCAGGAAGCAGGAGCTAGAAGTAGCCCTGATGGAAGAGAAACTTAGCAAGGCTAGACAGCATAAAGAGAGTGGGTCTATACCCACTGGTGGCAGCATTGTCCCTAAGGACAAAGATAGGGTTTTCGACAATAGAAACCTGTCTAAGGTTGTGCCCCCCTACAAAAGTGGGGATGACATCCACAAGTGGATAACTGCTCTTGAGAGAGCCTGCAAAGTACAGCAGGTTCCTGAAGATCAGTGGGCAGCAATCCTCTGGCTCTCCTTTGAAGGAAGAGGCAGAGACAGACTCCTCACTGTTAGAGAAGAGGATGTCAGAAACTACAGAGTCCTGAAGAGTGTTCTGGTAGATGGGTTAGGCTTAACCACTGAACAGTACAGGTTAATGTTCAGAGACACCCAAAAGACACAGACTCAGGACTGGTCTGAATACATTGAATGTGCCACTAAGGCTTTGGAGGGTTGGTTGCTGGGAAGTAAGGTATCTGATTTTACAGGATTGTATAATTTGATGATGAGAGAACAGATTTTAAATAACTGTCAAAACCAGCAACTGCATCAACACTTGGTTGACTCTGATCTGACCTCTCCCCAAGAATTGGGAAAGAAGGCAGACAAATGGGTCAGAACCAGGGTTAAGCAAAAGAACCAGAACCAGGGCCAAGGGGGTGATCAGAAGAAAACAGACCAAAAGGGTGGAGATCAGAAATCTAAAGACCAGAAGTCTTCAACAGGGCCCCAAACTACTGCTAAGGAGGGTGGGTCCCAACAACAGTCCAAAAAGAAGAAAGAAGGTCAAAAGAAACCCTGGTGCAATCATTGCAAAAATACAACTCACTGGACTAGTGATTGCAAAAAGGGTGGAGCCCCCAACACTGTTGCCCCTAAGGCACCTGCTCCCAGTACTACTGTTAGCAGTGTTGGTCCCCAGACAAAGGGTGTAGTGGGAATCACTATGGGAACTGAAGGAGATTCTGACTTAGACAGAACCCTTACACAGGCAGTCTTGATCTGTGATGGGGACATTGATTTGTCCCTGACTGTGAGCCCCAGTAACCTGGGCAAGTACAGACAGACTCCTTTAATTAATGACAAAGTGGCTCAAGCCTACAGGGACACATGTGCCAGTGTCACTATGGTGACACCAGGCTTTGTGGACCCTGGACAGTACATACCAGGTGAGAACTACCTGGTGACCAATGCCAGCAATGCCACTACTTCACACAGTGTGGCAGTTGTTAACTTCTCATGGGGAGGGGTAACTGGCCTCAAAAGGGTTGTGGTTAGTGCAGACCTCCCAGTAGAATGTTTGTTGGGCAATGACCTAGAGAGTTCTCTATGGTCAGAAGTGGAGTACAGGACTCATGCAGAGATGTTAGGTATATCATCACATGTCCTTGCTGTGACCAGGTCACAGGCCAAAAAGTGCCTCACTGAACCTCAGGTCTTGGATCCTGGAACAATGGACCAAGCACCTACCAAGAAGAAGAACAGGAGGGTCAAGGATGTGCCTTCCCCCCTGCCTCAGAGTGATGATCAGCCTTCCCAGGAAGCTGATCTAGAGGACCCTGAAGGAACTGTCCCTGAAGAGCTTGAACCTGATCAGGTTGAGTTTCTGGGGACAGGGGGACCTTCAAGGGCTGACTTGAGGCAGGCTCAGTTATCCTGTCCCTCTCTTGAACCCCTCAGACAGCTGGCTGCTGCTGAGGCTGCTGGGAATGCTCAAGGTACCCATAAAGTGTATTGGGATGAAGGGCTCCTTTATTCAGAGGCTAGAGACCCCAAGCCTGGTGCAACCAGGAGGTTGGTCATACCTCTGCAATTTAGGGGCTTCCTTCTTACCTTGGCCCATGACATTCCTTTAGCAGGACACTTAGGCCAGAACAAGACTTGGGACAGGCTTGTCCCTCACTTTCACTGGCCTCATATGAGTGAAGATACAAAGGAGTTTTGTCGCTCCTGTGTTACCTGCCAAGCCAGTGGCAAATCAGGTGGCACAACAAAGGCCCCCCTAATACCACTACCTGTGGTGGGGGTCCCCTTTGAAAGAGTGGGAATAGACATAGTGGGTCCCATGGATCCTCCCACTGCATCTGGGCACAGATTTATACTGGTGGTAGTGGATCATGCCACCAGGTATCCAGAGGCAATTCCCCTTAGGACCACTACAGCTCCTGTTGTGGCCAGGGCCCTGCTGGGAGTATTCTCCAGAGTGGGGTTTCCTAAGGAGGTAGTATCTGACAGAGGTACCAACTTTATGTCAGGATACTTGACAGCTATGTGGAAGGAATGTGGTGTCAACTACAAGTTCACCACCCCTTATCACCCACAATGCAATGGGCTTGTTGAGAGATTCAACAAGACCCTAAAGGGTATGATCAAAGGATTACCTGAAAAGCTCAGGCGAAGATGGGATATCCTTCTACCCTGCCTTCTGTTTGCTTACAGAGAGGTCCCACAAAAAGGAGTTGGCTACAGCCCCTTTGAATTGTTGTTTGGGCACCCTGTGAGAGGCCCACTGTGTTTGGTGAAGGAAGGATGGGAGTTACCTCTCAAAAAGCCTAAGCTAGACATAGTGGACTATGTACTTGGTCTCCGCTCCAGGATGGCTGAGTATATGGAGAAGGCATCTAAAAACCTTGAGGCAAGCCAGGCCTTACAGAAAGCTTGGCATGACCAAAAGGCTGTCTTGGCTGAGTATCAGCCAGGACAGAAGGTATGGGTGTTGGAGCCAGTGGCCCCAGCAGCACTCCAAGACAAATGGTCTGGACCCCATACAATCCTGGAAAAGAAGGGAGAGGTCACCTACTTGGTGGACCTAGGAACTCCCAGGAGTCCCCACAGGGTACTCCATGTTAACAGGCTTAAAGCATATGTTGACAGGGCAGACATGGGCTTGCTCATGGCTACAGATGAGGGACAGGAGGAAGAGAGTGACCCTCTCCCAGACCTGTTGTCTCAGAACCCTGAAGATGGCTCAGTTGAAGGAGTGACCCTTGGAGGCAACCTCACTGCCCATCAGCAGACTGAATGTAGACAGGTTCTACAATCATTTTCACATATGTTTTCCTTGATACCTAGTCAAACTGACTGGTGTACCCATGTTGTGGACACTGGTGACAGTCTGCCTGTAAAGAACAAACTTTACAGACAACCTGACCACGTCAGGGACTGTATAAAGGCTGAGGTACATAAAATGCTGGAATTAGGTGTCATTGAACCCTCAGAGAGCCCCTGGGCTAGCCCAGTGGTTCTGGTCCCCAAACCTCACACCAAAGATGGCAAGAGAGAGATGAGGTTCTGTGTGGACTACAGAGGGCTCAATGCTGTCACCAGGACAGATGCACACCCTATTCCAAGGGCAGATGAGCTCATAGACAAACTAGCTTCTGCAAAGTTTTTGAGCACATTTGACTTGACAGCTGGCTATTGGCAAATCAGGTTAGCTGAGGAGTCTAAGGCCAAAACAGCATTCTCAACCCCAGGTGGGCATTATCAGTTTGTGGTGATGCCCTTTGGTCTGAAGAATGCACCTGCCACCTTCCAAAGGCTGGTGAACCAAGTCCTTACTGGGTTGGATGACTTTTGCGCAGCATATCTTGATGACATTGCTGTCTTTAGTTCCACCTGGGAGGATCACCTGATCCACCTGAAGAAGGCTCTTGAGGCTCTGCAAAGGGCAGGCCTCACTATCAAGGCTACTAAGTGCCAGATAGGGCAGAGTAAGGTTGTGTATTTGGGCCACCTTGTAGGTGGGGGCCAAGTTCAACCACTGGAGAGTAAGATACAGTCCATCAAGGATTGGTCCCCTCCAACCACCCAGACTCAAGTTCGAGCTTTCTTGGGCTTGACTGGGTATTACAGGAAGTTTGTTAAGAACTATGGGTCCACTGTGACTCCTCTTAATGATCTGACATCCAAGAAGATGCCCAAAAAGGTTCAGTGGACAGTAAGCTGTCAAAAGGCATTTGATGACCTGAAGGAGGCCATGTGCTCTGCACCTATCCTGAAAAGTCCTGACTACTCCAAAGAGTTTATTGTCCAAACAGATGCTTCTGAGTTGGGTGTGGGAGCTGTGCTGTCACAACTTAATGTAGATGGTCAAGACCAACCCATTGCTTTTATTAGCAGAAGGTTGACCCCCAGAGAGAAGAATTGGTCAGCTATTGAGAGGGAGGCCTTTGCTGTGGTGTGGGCCCTGAAGAAGCTGAGGCCATACTTGTTTGGCACTCACTTCAAGATTCAGACCGACCATAAGCCCCTCTTGTGGCTAAATCAGATGAAGGGTGAAAACCCCAAACTGCTTAGGTGGTCCATTTCCCTACAGGGGATGGACTTTACAGTGGAGCACCGGCCAGGTACTGACCATGGGAATGCAGATGGTCTCTCCAGGTACTTCCACTTAGGACATGAAGACGAGACTGGTCAAGGCTAGTTTAATGTCCCAGCGTTTGGGGGGGGGTTGTGTAGGAGAGTAGGGTCTGCTATCCTATGGTCACCCCAAATTTTTGCTTTTTGCTTCACTGGTTTTTGACATATTGAGGCTGTGGGCCTGCCAATCAGACCCCCAGCCTGCTGTTCTCTCTACTAAATTAAAACTATGCACCCTAGGTGCATAACCAATTGGAAGTGGATCACCCTGTCAGCCCCTGTACCAGTGTACACTAGGTACCCAGGGCATTGGTGTACCCAAGGCCTGCCAGGGGCTGCAGCATGTATTATGCCACCCCAGGCTTGGCCTAACAATCTGACACAACTGGCTGATCACTCAGCTGGGGTAAGTTGGTGTAATCACCTCTTACTTAGGTGTAGTATACCTATACCTAACCTTAAATGGGACACCTGGTAACCTCTAAGTCACTCCTATGGCAGGCCTTAACAATCCTGAAGGCAGAGTGCTTGGTTCCATGTGAGATGGTGCTCTGGCATGAGCTGAGCCTGTCTGCAGTGGTCGGAACAACTTCCTTCTGCTGTTTCCAGATATCGTCATACCATATACTCTTAAGTGCATTATGAACCTCGCGGTTAAATGCTATCTTTGGTTTGGCTTTATCAAAACATGTCGAGTAAGGTGTCATACGAATTGGAATACTAACCCCTCGCCAATTCTGGCGACGGGGTTAGCATTCCACCCTTCTAGAGGGACACGACATGTACAGTACCTGAAACCCGGGTAAAATCAGACATAGCCTCAGCTCCACAAAATGGATGCTGCCACCACAGACACAAGTCTGCCCTCCTGCTGCTGGGAGTCCTTCCAGCTTGGGAGGTGTGGACAAAGGGTTTCCTGCCAGGGGAGGTGCGTGCACCACCCCAGACAGGATTTTGTGTATTGGTCAGGTAGGGCTTGAAAGAAACCAGACATGCCTGTGGCTCACAAGGAGCCTCGGTGCATATGCCAGTTCAAACCGGTCCTGGGGCACACCAGTCCCGGGCCTGGGGCGAGCTGGACAAAGGATTGGGGGTGTAACCACCCCCCTTCCTGGTCCCACCCATAGGGAGGGACCTAGCAGGTAGTCCGGCCCCTAGAATCCGCTTAAAGGTAGGAGCTGTGTCCTAAGACTTCAGACATCCTGGAATCAACTTGAAACTAAGAAGAAGACGGGAACTTCGACATTCTGCTGCACAGAAGACTGAAGAAAATCTCCCCTGTGGTCAGGGAGTGACCACCTTGCTAACGCAAGCACCATCCAGCGAATCACCGTCTGCTTTGCCGCCGCCTCCCGCCGGAGCCCGAGCCCAGAGACTGACAAGACCTGGACCTCCAGACCTCTCACCGCCCGATCCACAGTCCCTGAAAAGAGGAGACCCGTGGAGGCACCGAGACACGTGGAGCCAGCCATCTTGGAACGACTACGACAAGCTGACCAGTGCAACAACCGAGGCTCCTTCCAAGTTGTGCTTTGGGTCCTGAGAAGCCCAACCCTCGAGCAGCATCTGCACCAAAGGTGAGCCCTCCAGCATCTCCACGATCTGCGTGGGGCCCTTCTGCATTTTGCCACTCGACGCGCCTAACCGGTTGCTGGCCCGCTGGCTAGTGGCCATCTTGGCGACGAAATCTACGACAAACACCGCTGGTCTGGTTGCTCCAGACTGGCCCTTGCTCCCCTCCAAAGGAGCAATCCCTCTGACCTTGCTGGTCAGAACCAACAGCTGATTTCCGAATCCTCCTGCAATTGCTTTTGCCAAGGCTTGTTTGCTTCGATCAAGTCGCCGACACCGCCGACAGCGAGAGCCTGCGTGGGACAGCTCGTGAGCCGACTCCTGGACGTCGTCGACTTTCAGGGACCACGTGGCTGCGGAGACAAGCTACCCCTCATCACCTGTTTGCACCCGACATCGCCTGGTACCCACCTGGTGCCACGCTGGTCACTGGCTAGTGACTGTGAACACTGTCCCCTCTGCTTACAGGTCTTCAACATCTCCGATCCACTCTTGGATCCACTGCATCTCTCCCGGACCGACCGCCTGCAGCATCTTTGTCTTCAAGCTCCACGGAACAGATAGAAGCAACCCGACGCACTTCGAGGCCTATGCACCCGCTTCCTGTGGGTGAGGTAAAGCTGGCACACCTGTGCCCAAGTGTAGTATTACATCTCTAGTGCCTGTGTTCCAAATCTTGAGTTCCTAGTCCATCCGGAAGATTCCTTTTGCAGTAACTTTGTACTTTTTACGCACCCATTGAAACCTATGGGAGCACGCGTGTGACTATTTGCTCTGCACACGCCACCCGTGGACCTCCTGGTCACTAACTGACGTTAGCTCCTTGTAGGCCCAGCGATTCTAGAGGCCCTAGGCCTTTTCCCTTTTCTGTTCGTGGTACTTATACCACTATTTTAGTATATGGTTCGAGTGGCCACCAGGGCCTATCCATATAAAGTGCAACTTCTGTGTATTCTGTGATAATCTTGTTTGACGATTTGTGCTCCTGTGCTCATAAAGAGACTAGGGGTTACTTTGAGAAATAAATACATATATATTTTGAATATATATCTGTGTGGTGTCCTTTCATTGGTATAAAAGGGGGTTACTATTGGTAAAACAGCTTGCTTAACACGCTTCACGAGTTTAGCCTCAAAGACTGCTTAGCCTACGCTACCACTAGGGCAGCTAGTCCAAAAAGGTTGACTTACAACCACACCATAAGGGTTGCTTGGCATGGTACAAGGTGGTCACTAGAACTAGTGAACAGCATATACCAGGCCAACTTCTCACAGTCTGTCAGTCAGTGTCAGTCAGTCAGTGTCAGTCAGTGTCAGCCAGTGTCTGCCAGTGTCAGCCAGTGTCAGCCAATGTCTTTCAGTCAGTGTCAGTCAGAGTCTGTCAGTCAGTGTCAGTCAGTGTCAGTCAGTGTCAGTCAGTCATTGTCAGTCAGTGTCAGCAAGTGTCAGCCAGTGTCAGCCAGTGCTTTTCAGTCAGTGTCAGTCAGAGTCTGTCAGTCAGTGTCAGTCAGTGTCAGTCAGTGTCTGTCAGTCAGTGTCTGTCAGTGTCTGTCAGTGTCAGTCAGAGTCAGTCAGTGTCTGTCAGTCAGTGTCAGTCAGTGTCAGTCAGTGTCAGTCAGTCAGTGTCAGTCAGTGTCGGTCAGTGTCAGTCAGTGTCAGTCAGTGTCAGTCAGTCAGTGTCAGTCAGTCAGTGTCTGTCAGTCAGTGTCAGTCAGTCAGTCAGTGTCAGTCAGTGTCAGTCAGTGTCAGTCAGTCATTGTCAGTCTGTGTCAGCCAGTGTCAGCCAGTGTCAGCCAGTGTCAGCCAGTGTCTTTCAGTCAGTGTCAGTCAGAGTCTGTCAGTCAGTGTCAGTCAGTGTCACTCAGTGTCTGTCAGTCAGTGTCTGTCAGTGTCTGTCAGTGTCTGTCAGTGTCTGTCAGTGTCAGTCAGTGTCTGTCAGGCAGTGTCAGTCAGTCAGTGTCAGTCAGTGTCAGTCAGTGTCAGTCAGTGTCAGTCAGTCAGTGTCAGTCAGTCAGTGTCTGTCAGTCAGTGTCAGTAAGTCAGTCAGTGTCAATCAGTGTCAGTCAGTGTCAGTCAGTGTCAGTCAGTGTCAGTCAGTCATTGTCAGTCAGTGTCAGCCAGTGTCAGCAAGTGTCAGCCAGTGTCAGCCAGTGTCTTTCAGTCAGTGTCAGTCAGAGTTTGTCAGTCAGTGTCAGTCAGTGTCAGTCAGTTAGTCAGTGTCAGTCAGTCAGTCAGTATCAGTCAGTGTCAGTCAGTGTCAGTCAGTGTCAGTCAGTGTCAGTCAGTGTCTGTCAGTCAGGGTCTGTCAGTCAGTGTCAGTCAGTGTCTGTCAGTGTCAGTCAGTGTCAATCAGTGTCTGTCAGTCAGTGTCTGTCAGTGTCTGTCAGTGTCAGTCAGTGTCAGTCAGTGTCTGTCAGTGTCTGTCAGTGTCAGTCAGTGTCTGTCAGTGTCTGTCAGTGTCAGTCAGTGTCAGTCAGTGTCAGTCAGTCAGTGTCTGTCAGTCAGTCAGTCAGTGTCAGTCAGTCAGTCAGTGTCAGTCAGTGTCAGTCAGTGTCAGTCAGTCATTGTCAGCCAGTGTCAGCCAGTGTCAGCCAGTGTCAGCCAGTGTCTTTCAGTCAGTGTCAGTCAGAGTCTGTCAGTCAGTGTCAGTCAGTGTCAGTCAGTGTCTGTCAGTCAGTGTCAGCCAGTGTCAGTCAGTGTCAGCCAGTGTCTGTCAGTCAGTGTCAGTCAGTGTCAGCCAGTGTCAGCCAGTGTCAGCCTGTGTCATTCAGTCAGTGTCAGTCAGAGTCTGTCAGTCAGTGTCAGTCAGTGTCAATCAGTGTCAGTCAGTGTCTTTCAGTCAGTGTCAGTCAGAGTCTGTCAGTCAGTGTCAGTCAGTGTCAGTCAGTCAGTGTCAGTGTCAGTCAGTGTCAGTCAGTCAGAGTCAGTCAGTGTCTGTCAGTCAGTGTCAGTCAGTCAGTCAGTGTCAGTCAGTGTCAGTCAGTGTCTGTCAGTCAGTGTCAGTCAGTCAGTCAGTGTCAGTCAGTGTCAGTCAGTGTCAGCCAGTGTCAGCCAGTGTCAGCCAGTGTCAGCCTTTGTCTTTCAGTCAGTGTCAGTCAGTGTCAGTCAGTGTCAGTCAGTGTCAGTCAGTGTCTGTCAGTCAGTGTCAGCCAGTGTCAGCCAGTGTCTGTCAGTCAGTGTCAGTCATTGTCAGCCAGTGTCAGCCAGTGTCTTTCAGTTAGTGTCAGTCAGAGTCTGTCAGTCAGTGTCAGTAAGTGTCAGTCAGTGTCAGTCAGTGTCAGTCAGTGTCAGTCAGTGTCAGTCAGTGTCTGTCAGTCAGTGTCAGTCAATGTCTGTCAGTCAGTGTCAGTCAGTGTCAGTCAGTGTCAGTCAGTGTCTGTCAGTGTCTGTCAGTCAGTGTCAGTCAGTCAGTGTCAGTCAGTGTCAGTCAGTCATTGTCAGTCATTGTCAGTCATTGTCAGTCAGTGTCAGCCAGTGTCAGCCAGTGTCAGCCAGTGTCTTTCAGTCAGTGTCAGTCAGAGTCTGTCAGTCAGTGTCAGTCAGTGTCAGTCAGTGTCAGTCAGTGTCAGTCAGTGTCAGTCAGTCAGTGTCTGTCAGTGTCAGTCAGTGTCTGTCAGTCAGTGTCAGTCAGTGTCAGTCAGTGTCAGTCAGTCAGTGTCAGTCAATGTCTGTCAGTCAGTGTCAGTCAGTGTCAGTCAGTGTCAGTCAGTGTCTGTCAGTGTCTGTCAGTCAGTGTCAGTCAGTCAGTGTCAGTCAGTGTCAGTCAGTCATTGTCAGTCATTGTCAGTCATTGTCAGTCAGTGTCAGCCAGTGTCAGCCAGTGTCAGCCAGTGTCTATCAGTCAGTGTCAGTCAGAGTCTGTCAGTCAGTGTCAGTCAGTGTCAGTCAGTGTCAGTCAGTGTCAGTCAGTGTCAGTCAGTCAGTGTCTGTCAGTGTCAGTCAGTGTCTGTCAGTCAGTGTCTGTCAGTGTATGTCAGTGTATGTCAGTGTATGTCAGTCAGTGTCAGTCAATCAGTGTCAGTCAGTCAGTGTCAGTCAGTGTCAGTCAGTGTCAGTCAGTGTCAGTCAGTCATTGTCAGACATTGTCAGTCATTGTCAGCCAGTGTCAGTCAGTGCCAGCCAGTGTCTGCCAGTGTCAGCCAGTGTCAGCCAGTGACTTTCAGTCAGTGTCAGTCAGTGTCAGTCAGTCAGTGTCAGTCAGTGTCAGCCAGTGTCAGTCAGTCAGTGTCAGTCAGTCAGTGTCTGTCAGTCAGTGTCAGTCAGTCAGTCAGTGTCAGCCTGTGTCAGCCAGTGTCAGCCAGTGTCTTTCAGTCAGTGTCAGTCAGTGTCTGTCAGTCAGTGTCAGTCAGTGTCAGTCAGCGTCTGTCAGTCAGTGTCTGTCAGTGTCTGTCAGTGTCAGTCAGTGTCAGTCAGTGTCTGTCAGTCAGAGTCAGTCAGTGTCAGTCAGTCAGTGTCAGTCAGTGTCAGTCAGTGTCAGTCAGTGTCAGTCAGTCAGTGTCAGTCAGTCAGTGTCTGTCAGTCAGTGTCAGTCAGTCAGTCAGTGTCAGTCAGTGTCAGTCAGTGTCAGTCAGTGTCAGTCAGTCATTGACAGTCAGTGTCAGCCAGTGTCAGCCAGTGTCAGCCAGTGTCAGCCAGTGTCTTTCATTCAGTGTCAGTCAGAATCTGTCAGTCAGTGTCAGTCAGTGTCTGTCAGTCAGTGTCTGTCAGTGTCTGTCAGTGCCAGTCAGTGTCTGTCAGTCAGTGTCAGTCAGTCAGTGTCAGTCAGTGTCAGTCAGTGTCAGTCAGTGTCAGTCAGTGTCAGTCAGTCAGTGTCTGTCAGTCAGTCAGTCAGTGTCAGTCAGTCAGTCAGTGTCAGTCAGTGTCAGTCAGTGTCAGTCAGTGTCAGTCAGGCATTGTCAGCAAGTGTCAGCCAGTGTCAGCCAGTGTCAGCCAGTGTCTTTCAGTCAGTGTCAGTCAGAGTCTGTCAGTCAGTGTCAGTCAGTGTCAGTCAGTGTCAGTCAGTGTCTGTCAGTCAGTGTCAGCCAGTGTCAGCCAGTGTCTGTCAGTCAGTGTCAGTCAGTGTCAGCCAGTGTCAGCCAGTATCAGCCTGTGTCTTTCAGTCAGTGTCAGTCAGAGTCTGTCAGTCAGTGTCAGTCAGTGTCAGTCAGTGTCAGTCAGTGTCTTTCAGTCAGTGTCAGTCAGAGTCTGTCAGTCAGTGTCAGTCAGTGTCAGTCAGTCAGTGTCAGTCAGTGTCAGTCAGTGTCAGTCAGTCAGAGTCAGTCAGTGTCAGTCAGTGCCTGTCAGTCAGTGTCAGTCAGTCAGTCAGTCAGTGTCAGTCAGTGTCAGTCAGTGTCAGTCAGTCATTGTCAGTCATTGTCAGTCATTGTCAGTCAGTGTCAGCCAGTGTCAGCCAGTGTCTTTCAGTCAGTGTCAGTCAGAGTCTGTCAGTCAGTGTCAGTCAGTGTCAGTCAGTCAGTGTCAGTCAGTGTCAGTCAGTGTCAGTCAGTGTCAGTCAGTGTCAGTCAGTCATTGTCAGTCATTGTCAGCCAGTGTCAGCCAGTGTCAGCCAGTGTCAGCCTGTGTCTTTCAGTCAGTGTCAGTCAGAGTCTGTCAGTCAGTGTCAGTCAGTGTCAGTCAGTGTCAGTCAGTGTCAGTCAGTCAGTGTCAGTCAGTGTCAGTCAGTGTCAGTCAGTCATTGTCAGTCATTGTCAGTCATTGTCAGTCAGTGTCAGCCAGTGTCAGCCAGTGTCAGCCAGTGTCAGCCAGTGTCTTTCAGTCAGTGTCAGTCAGAGTCTGTCAGTCAGTGTCAGTGTCAGTCAGTGTCAGTCAGTGTCAGTCAGTGTCAGTCAGTGTCAGTCAGTGTCAGTCAGTCAGTAACAGTCAGTCAGTCAGTGTCAGTCAGTGTCAGTCAGTGTCAGTCAGTCAGTCAGTGTCATTCAGTGTCAGTCAGTGTCAGTCAGTCAGTCAGTGTCAGTCAGTGTCAGTCAGTCATTGTCAGTCATTGTCAGTCAGTGTCAGTCAATCATTGTCAGTCAGTGTCAGTCAGTCATTGTCAGTCAGTCAGTCAGTGTCAGTCAGTGTCTGTCAGTGTCAGTCAGTGTCAGTCAGTGTCTGTCAGTCAGTGTCAGTCAGTCAGTGTCAGTCAGTGTCAGTCAGTATCTGTCAGTGTCAGTCAGTGTCAGTCAGTGTCTGTCAGTGTCAGCCAGTGTCAGCCAGTGGCTTTCAGTCAGTGTCAGTCAGTCTGTCAGTCAGTGTCAGTCAGTGTCAGTCAATGTCAGTCAGTGTCAGTCAGTCAGTCAGTGTCAGTCAGTGTCTGTCAGTCAGTGTCTGTCAGTCAGTGTCTGTCAGTCAGTGTCAGTCAGTCAGTGTCAGTCAGTGTCAGTCAGTGTCAGTCAGTCATTGTCAGTCATTGTCAGTCAGTGTCAGTCATTGTCAGTCAGTGTCAGCCAGTGTCAGCCAGTGTCAACCAGTGTCTTTCAGTCAGTGTCAGTCAGAGTCTGTCAGTCAGTGTCAGTCAGTGTCAGTCAGTTAGTCAGTGTCAGTCAGTCAGTCAGTATCAGTCAGTATCAGTCAGTGTCAGTCAGTGTCAGTCAGTGTCAGTCAGTGTCTGTCAGTCAGGGTCTGTCAGTCAGTGTCTGTCAGTGTCAGTCAGTGTCAGTCAGTGTCTGTCAGTGTCAGTCAGTGTCAATCAGTGTCTGTCAGTCAGTGTCTGTCAGTGTCTGTCAGTGTCAGTCAGTGTCAGTCAGTGTCTGTCAGTGTCTGTCAGTGTCAGTCAGTGTCTGTCAGTGTCTGTCAGTGTCAGTCAGTGTCAGTCAGTGTCAGTCAGTCAGTGTCTGTTAGTCAGTCAGTCAGTGTCAGTCAGTCAGTCAGTGTCAGTCAGTGTCAGTCAGTGTCAGTCAGTCATTGTCAGCCAGTGTCAGACAGTGTCAGCCAGTGTCAGCCAGTGTCTTTCAGTCAGAGTCTGTCAGTCAGTGTCAGTCAGTGTCAGTCAGTGTCTGTCAGTCAGTGTCAGCCAGTGTCAGTCAGTGTCAGCCAGTGTCTGTCAGTCAGTGTCAGTCAGTGTCAGCCAGTGTCAGCCAGTGTCAGCCTGTGTGTTTCAGTCAGTGTCAGTCAGAGTCTGTCAGTCAGTGTCAGTCAGTGTCAGTCAGTGTCTTTCAGTCAGTGTCAGTCAGAGTCTGTCAGTCAGTGTCAGTCAGTGTCAGTCAGTGTCAGTCAGTCAGTGTCAGTGTCAGTCAGTGTCAGTCAGTCAGTCAGTCAGTGTCTGTCAGTCAGTGTCAGTCAGTCAGTCAGTGTCAGTCAGTGTCAGTCAGTGTCTGTCAGTCAGTGTCAGTCAGTCAGTCAGTGTCAGTCAGTGTCAGCCAGTGTCAGCCAGTGTCAGCCAGTGTCAGCCTTTGTCTTTCAGTCAGTGTCAGTCAGAGTCTGTCAGTCAGTGTCAGTCAGTGTCAGTCAGTGTCAGTCAGTCAGTGTCAGTCAGTGTCAGTCAGTGTCAGTCAGTCAGAGTCAGTCAGTGTCAGTCAGTGTCTGTCAGTCAGTGTCAGTCAGTCAGTCAGTCAGTGTCAGTCAGTGTCAGCCAGTGTCAGTCAGTCATTGTCAGTCATTGTCAGTCATTGTCAGTCAGTGTCAGCCAGTGTCAGCCAGTGTCTTTCAGTCAGTGTCAGTCAGAGTCTGTCAGTCAGTGTCAGTCAGTGTCAGTCAGTCAGTGTCAGTCAGTGTCAGTCAGTGTCAGTCAGTGTCAGTCAGTCATTGTCAGCCAGTGTCAGCCAGTGTCAGCCAGTGTCAGCCAGTGTCAGCCAGTGTCTTTCAGTCAGTGTCAGTCAGACTCTGTCAGTCAGTGTCAGTCAGTGTCAGTCAGTGTCAGTCAGTGTCAGTCAGTCAGTGTCAGTCAGTGTCAGTCAGTGTCAGTCAGTCATTGTCAGTCATTGTCAGTCATTGTCAGTTAGTGTCAGCCAGTGTCAGCCAGTGTCAGCCAGTGTCAGCCAGTGTCTTTCAGTCAGTGTCAGTCAGAGTCTGTCAGTCAGTGTCAGTGTCAGTCAGTGTCAGTCAGTGTCAGTCAGTGTCAGTCAGTGTCAGTCAGTGTCAGTCAGTCAGTGTCAGTCAGTCAGTCAGTGTCAGTCAGTGTCAGTCAGTGTCAGTCAGTCAGTCAGTGTCAGTCAGTGTCAGTCAGTGTCAGTCAGTCAGTCAGTGTCAGTCAGTGTCAGTCAGTGTCAGTCAGTCATTGTCAGTCATTGTCAGTCAGTGTCAGTCAATCATTGTCAGTCAGTGTCAGTCAGTCATTGTCAGTCAGTGTCAGTCATTGTCAGTCAGTGTCAGCCAGTGTCAGCCAGTGTCAGCTGGTGTCTTTCAGTCAGTGTCAGTCAGAGTCTGTCAGTCAGTGTCAGTCAGTGTCAGTCAGTCAGTGTCAGTCGGTCAGTCAGTGTCAGTCAGTGTCTGTCAGTGTCAGTCAGTGTCAGTCAGTGTCTGTCAGTCAGTGTCAGTCAGTCAGTCAGTGTCAGTCAGTGTCAGTCAGTGTCTGTCAGTGTCAGTCAGTGTCAGTCAGTGTCTGTCAGTGTCAGCCAGTGTCAGCCAGTGGCTTTCAGTCAGTGTCAGTCAGTCTGTCAGTCAGTGTCAGTCAGTGTCAGTCAGTGTCAGTCAGTCATTGTCAGTCATTGTCAGTCAGTGTCAGTCATTGTCAGTCAGTGTCAGCCAGTGTCAGCCAGTGTCAGCCAGTGTCTTTCAGTCAGTGTCAGTCAGAGTCTGTCAGTCAGTGTCAGTCAGTGTCAGTCAGTTAGTCAGTGTCAGTCAGTCAGTCAGCGTCAGTCAGTGTCAGTCAGTGTCAGTCAGTGTCAGTCAGTGTCAGTCAGTGTCTGTCAGTCAGGGTCTGTCAGTCAGTGTCTGTCAGTGTCAGTCAGTGTCAGTCAGTATCTGTCAGTGTCAGTCAGTGTCAATCAGTGTCTGTCAGTCAGTGTCTGTCAGTGTCTGTCAGTGTCAGTCAGTGTCAGTCAGTGTCTGTCAGTGTCTGTCAGTGTCAGTCAGTGTCTGTCAGTGTCTGTCAGTGTCAGTCAGTGTCTGTCAGTCAGTGTCTGTCAGTGTCTGTCAGTGTCTGTCAGTGTCAGTCAGTGTCTGTCAGTCAGTGTCAGTGAGTGTCAGTCAGTGTCAGTCAGTGTCAGTCAGTGTCAGTCAGTCAGTGTCAGTCAGTCAGTGTCTGTCAGTCAGTGTCAGTCAGTCAGTCAGTGTCAGTCAGTATCAGTCAGTCAGTGTAGGAGAGTAGGGTCTGCTATCCTATGGTCACCCCAAATTTTTGCTTTTTGCTTCACTGGTTTTTGACATATTGAGGCTGTGGGCCTGCCAATCAGACCCCCAGCCTGCTGTTCTCTCTACTAAATTAAAACTATGCACCCTAGGTGCATAACCAATTGGAAGTGGATCACCCTGTCAGCCCCTGTACCAGTGTACACTAGGTACCCAGGGCATTGGTGTACCCAAGGCCTGCCAGGGGCTGAAGCATGTATTATGCCACCCCAGGCTAGGCCTAACAATTTGACACAACTGGCTGATCACTCAGCTGGGGTAAGTTGGTGTAATCAGCTCTTACTTAGGTGTAGTATACCTATACCTAACCTTAAATGGGACACATGGTAACCTATAAGTCACTCCTATGGCAGGCCTTAACAATCCTGAAGGCAGAGTGCTTGGTTCCATGTGAGATGGTGCTCTGGCATGAGCTGAGCCTGTCTGCAGTGGTCGGAACAACTTCCTTCTACTGTTTCCAGATATCGTCATACCATATACTCTTAAGTGCATTATGAACCTCGCGGTTAAATGCTATCTTTGGTTTGGCTTTATCAAAACATGTCGAGTAAGGTGTCATACGAATTGGAATACTAACCCTCGCCAATTCTGGCGACGGGGTTAGCATTCCACCCTTCTAATGGGACACGAGATGTACAGTACCTGAAACCCGGGTAAAATCAGACATAGCCTCAGCTCCACAAAATGGATGCTGCCACCACAGACACAAGTCTGCCCTCCTGCTGCTGGGAGTCCTTCCAGCTTGGGAGGTGTGGACAAAGGGTTTCCTGCCAGGGGAGGTGCATGCACCACCCCAGACAGGATTTTGTGTATTGGTCAGGTAGGGCTTGAAAGAAACCAGACATGCCTGTGGCTCACAAGGAGCCTCGGTGCATATGCCAGTTCAAACCGGTCCTGGGGCACACCAGTCCCGGGCCTGGAGCGAGCTGGACAAAGGATTGGGGGTGTAACCACCCCCCTTCCTGGTCCCACCCTTAGGGAGGGACCTAGCAGGTAGTCCGGCCCCTAGAATCCGCTTAAAGGTAGGAGCTGTGTCCTAAGACTTCAGACATCCTGGAATCAACTTAACACTAAGAAGAAGACGGGAACTTCGACGCTCTGCTGCACAGAGGACTGAAGCCAATCTCCCCTGTGGTCAGGGAGTGACCACCTTGCTAACGCAAGCACCATCCAGCGAATCAACGTCTGCTTTGCCGCCGCCTCCCGCCGGAGCCCGAGCCCAGAGACTGACAAGACCTGGACCTCCAGACCTCTCACCGCCCGATCCACAGTCCCTGAAAAGAGGAGACCCGTGGAGGCACCGAGACACGTGGAGCCAGCCATCTTGGAACGACTACGACAAGCTGACAAGTGCAACAACCGAGGCTCCCTCCAAGTTGTGCTTTGGGATCTGAGAAGCCCAACCCCCGAGCAGCATCTGCACCAAAGGTGAGCCCTCCAGCATCTCCACGATCTGCGTGGGGCCCTTCTGCATTTTGCCACTCGACGCGCCTAACCGGTTGCTGGCCCACTGGCTAGTAGCCATCTTGGCGACGAACTTCAAGAAATACACCGCTGGTCTGGTTGCTTTAGACTGGCCCTTGCTCCCCTCCAAAGGAGCAGTCCTTCTGACCTTGCTGGTCAGAACCATCAGCTTATTTCATCTCCTACAACAATTGCTTTTGCCAAGGCTTGTTTGCTTCGATCAAGTCGCCGACACCGCCGACAGCGAGAGCCTGCGTGGGACAGCTTGTGAACCGACTCCTGGACGTCGTCGACCTCCAGGGACCACGTGGCTGCAGAGACAAGCTACAACTTTCTTCCTGTTTGCACCCGACATTGCCTGGTACCCACCTGGTGCCACGCTGGTCACTGGCTAGTGACTGTGAACACTGTCCCCTCTGCTTACAGGTCTTCAACATCTCCGATCCACTCTTGGATCCACTGCATCTCTCCCGGACCGACCGCCTGCAGCATCTTTGTCTTCAGGCTCCACGGAACAGATAGAAGAAACCCGACGCACTTCGAGGCCTATGCACCTGCTTCCTGTGGGTGAGGTAAAGCTGGCACACCTGTGCCCAAGTGTAGTATTACATCTCTAGTGCCTGTGTTCCAAATCTTGAGTTCCTAGTCCATCCGGAAGATCCTCTTTGCAGTAACTTTGTACTTTTTACGCACCCATTGAAACCTATGGGAGCACGCGTGTGACTATTTGCTCTGCACACGCCACCCGTGGACCTCCTGGTCACTAACTGAAGTTAGCTCCTTGTAGGCCCAGCGATTCTAGAGGCCCTAGGCCTTTTCCCTTTTCTGTTCGTGGTACTTATACCACTATTTTAGTATATGGTTCGAGTGGCCACCAGGGCCTATCCATATAAAGTGCAACTTCTGTGTATTCTACTGTAATCTTGTTTGACGATTTGTGCTCCTGTGCTCATAAAGAGACTAGGGGTTACTTTGAGAAATAAATACATATATATTTTGAATATATATCTGTGTGGTGTCCTTTCATTGGTATAAAAGGAGGTTGCATTTGGTAAAACAGCTGGCTTAACACGCTTCACGAGTTTAGCCTCAAAGACTGCTTAGCCTA